>NC_080410.1:11512952-12113508 GCF_030265065.1 Corythoichthys intestinalis
GCTGACTCAAAAGTGGGATGCCAAAAGTATCGATATTTATTTATGTTTTTGCACCACCACAAGTCACCAGAAATTTGTCGTCATTTGACTACTCTTGATAGGAATGTAGGATATATACATGGGAGAGTAATTAACAAATGTTCATTCACTGCCACTCATCAAGTTCAAATGGATTGGACATCTACTAGTGATAGTTTTAAATTATTTTTAAGTGCCAAGTGATTGGAGATCTATAATTGTCAATGGCACTGAAAGGGTTCTAAAAATATATATAGTATGGAAAACGGTATTGAGTATTTTTGAGTATCGATATCGAGTTGAAATTTTTAGTATCGTGACAACAATACACAAAAGTATTACATGATTTAATGATTTAATGAGCAGTCGTCAACTACTGCACCAGTCATTCAGGTCATACAATATTGTCCACCTGCTAAACTATGACTATTTACAGTACTGTACAAAAGGGTTTCAATTCACTTTTTTTTTTTTTTTTTAAACCCTTTTCACAGCATTCATTATTACCACGAAAACAATATCCCTGCCCACAAAACAGAGTAATATCAAATTATTTTTTAAAAAATAAATCATATTTCATTCATAGTTTCAACCTAATAGTTAGAGGCGTGCGAAATTTCCGATTCTTAGATTATTCGCGATTCGGCCGTGGAAGATTCGAGAACGATTCACAAACTTTCAAATTCCGATTATTGAATTACACCAGGTAAAGCGGAAGTAAAACACAGCGCGGTCTTTGGGACGCAATGAGGAACAGACAGAGAGTAAATATCATGTTCAACTCATGCCGCTAGATAAAAAAAAACAATCATACCTGACTGCGGCCGACAGCTGCTACAAACAACGCCCGGTTGCTAGTTGCTACAAACAAACGGCTACAGTAGATATCATATATATGTAGAATTAGATGCAAAATGACAGACAACAGCGGTGTTAGAACATGTATTATTGAACAGAGATGCGAAATGACGGACCTGCCGGCGTTAGTTAACAGCCGCCATCTTAAAGCAGTAGACTTCCCTAGAAGGCTCTGTTGTAGCGAATCTAATTAACTTTTTATCTAAAATACTCCTAAATGGGCAAAATCTTATCTTGAATCTATCTTTAAATGACAAAACAGTTTTAAAACTTTGACATGTCAAAAGTAGACAGAAGGGAAATTATGGATTAACGGGAGCCACTTTAACAACTGTAACGGTTGATTCACAACAATAAATTAATTGAATGTAGTTTAAAGCTGCTGATACAGAATGGGGACTGTAGTATTTTATTTACTGTTATTTTTGTTTATTTGTTTACTGTTATATGTTAACTTGATACTGAAATAGTAGTTTGGTTTAGCCTGAGGATTTTTGAACAATTTTGGAACTAATGTAAAAAACATTTAAATTGTTTTTTTTTTTTTTTTTTTTTTTTTAAGGGTGGGGGGTGCATCAATAATCATTTTATAATCAAATCGGAGCCTCTGAATCGTAATCGAATCGTTAGGTGCCCAAAGATTCCCAGCTCTACTAATAGTGGCAATCTACAAAATTGTCTTTTCTAAAACAACCCCTAATCGTGGCTTTAGACGTTCTGACAATATTGCAGGTGTTAGCAATGATTATATCAATCGTAGACCCCATTTTATTTAAGTATAGGAGAGGCAGAAACATAGAATGACAACAGTACAACATCTCTGCCCCTAAACTATTTTTGTACAACAACCAAAAATAACTATGAATTTAAAATATTCAAAAGGGCCCACAGGATCAAGATTTGAAGCACACCTGACGAGATATCTGACAGGCGTTGCAATCATCAAGACATGTTTCCTGGACCCAGTCAGTGTCTGAAGCTAACATTAGCAACCACGCAAATTAAGCATCTACGTGTTCACCTATCACAGTTCCGATACCTACCCTGGGAAAATAGCAACAACGGCCATGTCAATATAACATGACAAAGCTTAGTTTGACAAAAGAAAATGGCTGACTGGAAGGAAAGTCACTCTTTTGACTTACTTGTTAGCCTATCACACCCACTGACGTTAGCTAAGCGTTGACCTACACGTAAGACTCGCACGAGATACGGCGGGTTATAAAATATTAAATACAATGCATGTCAAACAAACACCGAGCACTTACATGTTAAAATTAGACGGAGAATTTTCAGAAGGAGCAACAGTCCTCCCCAATCATGCCGGGGGTCAAGATTAAATTAAAGTCACAACCGGAAACAAATGGGCGACCCGCATTCTATTTCCGGGTGAGTTATTGCGTTAGAAAAAAACGACGAGGGGGCAAGTGATAAAATGTTGCCGCACTGTACATTGTGTACAGTATGTATGTATGTATGTACGTTTTTGTCGTCTGACACACAGTGGCGGTCTTGGCAATTTTGGGGCCTAAGGCGAACATATCCAGGGGCCCTCCTCATGGGTCAAGTGTTGAAAAGGTGAGAAGGGTGGGGAGGAAATATGTTCCGGTACACTAGGGCTGTCCTAAACAACAAATTGTCTCCTGAATTAGTCAGCCGACCAGTTTTACGATTAGTCGACTAATTTAATTTTTTTTTTTTTTTTAAACCAATTTAGCAATGAAATTTTTGTTGACGCTTATTAATTCACAAAACCATTTTGGAACACTTAAATTCTTTATTAAAGTACAAATAATCATGTAAATAATAACAGTTAATCACAAATAAACAATGAGGTTTAAATGCAGATCGGATTTACTAGTGCACAAGAATGGAAAGTAAACAGATTCAGAACACTGATTTTGCCTTTCCAACATTATTCAAAACAATTCTTTAAAAAAAATTCGAGCGTTATTATTATAGTATACTACTACACAGTATATTATAGTAGTATAAAGATAATGGATGGATGGATGGATGGATAATAATTATAATAATTATTCATTGCCAATCATATTTGTCATAAAGAGTGTCATTTGAAAGCTATTCTTGGTGTAGAATCTGTATTCTGTAGTATTTACTCTACATATTATAATATTAATTCTGAAGTATGTGGGATTAACTTCAGAAACCGCTAACCGGAAAGCTTTACACTCCGTAAAAAAAACATTCTTCGTCATTGCTTGTGGTGTTACTAATAGATTTTTTTTTTTTTTTTTTTCGTTAGCAAATGCTGTTAACCAGCTGTTGAGTGTTATTGTATGACTGATTGGAACTGTACTGCATTGTTTCGCCACAGGGTGTGCTGTCGTGTATTTTATGTTCGGTGTGAAGAAGAAGAAAGTTGAAAGAGGCATTAGCATCCTGTTCTCAACTTCTCCCTCACTGCACTTTGGCTGTCATGGAGAGCACGTTTGCTCATGTGTTTGAAATAAGCGATAGCCGATGTGCAAAGTAGCAAATGAGCTGTAAAAATAGCGAGCTTAGTGGCGTGAAAAACGCGGGAGAGCCAAGTGAAGCTAACGAACAGCTAAGCGATGCTAAACGGAGCTAAGCGAAGCTAAACGGCGCTAAATAAAGCTAAGCGACTGATACTCAGTCCGTCGTCGTGGAACAGTCCATTGTAGTGTGTATGTGGGGGGGGGAGATAATATAAATGCAGCATTCAAATGGCTTTCTTTTTTTGTTTTGTTATTTTTTTGTTTGGTATGCTGCCATAATTAAACATGACGAATAGTTGGGGGTACTGCTGGCTCCGGTGGCCCAAGCCCTTGCTCGTTGGGGCAAGGGCAGCTGGTTGGGGGCCCCCGTTCTGGTTGGGGGCCTAAGACGATGGCCTACTTCGCCTGAATAGTAGATCCGCCTATGCTGACAGACGAGTTTCCGGAGCTGCTAGCCTGGACGCCAACATTTAAAGTGCGTACGACAGGAGAAAAAAAGTCTTAAATTGAATTATTATGTGAATTAGAATCATATTTTGAGACGATTCGACTATATACAACAATATAGCAAAGCGTAGATGACGAGAAATTAGCCTTTTAATCTGCCTGTTAGTCACGCCTACCATTATAGGGCTCTAGCGTCCCCAACAGGTGGATGACGTCAGCGGAGTCACGATTTCATCTGATTTAGTATGCAGCCGATTGAGGGGGGAATTATTCACAATGAGGAAAACGCGACGAAGAGAGCCGCGAAATGTCATTGTTTCAGTCTCTCTACTCCAATATTTTTACAGGATATTCTTTTTATCCAAGTATTTTCCCCAATAGCTAAATAAATGGCATGGTCATGACAAATAACAGTCTTGTCCTAAATGGAATATGAAATAATAAAAATGCATTTATTCAGGACGACATGGCAAAATTACTCCATAATGGTCAAAACTGTCGACTTCACCTTTACTGTCGCACCTCCCGAACGATATTTCATGCCACCTAAATCTGGCTTATGTAATTTCCCTTCCGATGCTTCGAAGAATGTAAACAAACCAAGAGACGTGACAGCTAGCCGACATGCTAACCCGAACCGAGTGATGTTTGAAAGTCTTCGAAGTGCAAAATCATACATAACTAGCCCAGATTATTTCACATGACGACTGGGTTGTCAATTGTCTTTGCCGATCGCCAACCCGCCTGGCGGAGAGCAATTTACAGCTCGTTCCCCTGCTACTAAGGACAGGGGAGCTCGCCGGGGAAGCAGCTGGACAACGACCGCTGAACAAACCGGCCGACATCGGAGGAGCGTGTAGCTGCCAAATGGTCAACGCGAATATGGCAAAATAATGCTTTACTACACGGCGAAGTCATAAACAGCGAGACACAGTGGAGGAGGGTAGGTACAGTTGTTGTGCAGCTAACATATGCAGCTAATGAGTATGAGGAGAGCTTTTTACATGACCATCCATGATCAAACGTAAGTAGTCGTTTATTTAAAGAAAGTTTGTAATGTTTACTTTGTAATCGCTGTATTCGCGGCTAATTTTAACTCAAAGTTGCAATTTCTGATCAGTCGGAAAATTTGACAGAACACCGGGCGCATGAAGAGGGATATAAGCCGAGTATAGTTCTCTCCCGGTGGGGGGGGGGTGTGCGACAAGCCGCCAAGGGGGCAAGGAGCATGTCAGCCACAAAATGCAAGCCACCTACTGTACATATTAAAATGATTCCAGTATTTGACATAATACAAAACACGATGTTTACTCACTTCCTGGTAAGTCCAATGGTCCCACAGTAGTAGGGCTTGTTTTGGCCAATATCCACCGGTGAATGGGAACCTTTTGAAACCCCAAAAAGGCGTACATGCCTCTCCCTCTTACAGCAAGATTTTTCTGCAGCTGTTTGTCTGGCGTGATGCGAAAAATAACTGTATTAATCCGCAAAATCAGCTGAATCCTTAGTCCTGCTCATACAACAGTACGGCTGTATAGTGAAGAGGACTCCTTCCTCCGTACACGTCGCAGCGCCCTCTTTCTCAACTCGAGACTGTTGCCGTAAGTCACTCATTTTCATGGCGCGGGATTCAAAAAACTAAATAAATATAGCGATCGCTTCCACACACATCCAAGCGGTCCATTTCATTCAGGAGCATAAAATACCGCGTGTATTATGAAATAAACATGCTTTTTCGTGTCACAGGCACTTTAAAGTACGGACAAGATTCTGCTCGTGTTCAATGGGGATAAATGGAGAATTGAGTGAATGGAGGAAGTGTGGACAAGGACAGCCACAGTCGCCAAAGAACTCTCAGGCATTTACTGTATTCTTTAGAGCAGGGGTCGGGAACCATTTTTGGCTGAGAGAGCCATGAACACCACATATTTTTTAATGTAATTCCTTGAGAGCCATACAATATAAATATACAATAATATACATATACAATATTTTTAAAACTAAAAATACAAGTAATGTGTGCATTTTGTGTAATTTCAACACTTTTAAAGTACAATAAGTCTCTGAATTCTTTTTAATAATATAGTTATGCTGTTGCTAATCAACGATGAGTATTTCTTACCATAATGCGACTTTTGGTGCTGCATGGTTTTGCTGATGGCTTTGTAGTCTGGTTGATACTTGGTGGTGTTAAGCTTCATGCAGGCGTTGAGAAACTTATGCACGGAGCACCATTAGTGCACACCGTAAGAAGTTTATCCATCGATACATTTTTTTCTTTCCTGAATTCAGTGAAGGACTTGAATAAATCTTCCCCTCTTGTTGTCCCTTTCATAGTCAAAACCTTGCAATCACACTGAACTGTGATAAATAGCTTACGTCTGTTGATTCATCCAAAGTGGGAGAAAAAAACGGCAACTCGTCTTTATTTCTTTTTGCCATCTTCTCAAAAGAGTTTCTAAAATTAGATGACAATGCGGAAAACGAAACTGAAAACGCTATTTTCGACAGCAAAATACGGCAACCCCACTTGAACAGTGTCTGTTCCTCATCTGCGTTGCCTATGCGATTGATAGATAAATAGATAGATAGACACAAGGACATGTATGTTTGCCACTTTCCCACTAAAATTACTGCGAAGTGGCTTTCTAGTCGCCGGTTGTAGTATATGGGCTAAGTGTCCCATGATCGACCCTGGGCTCACACAGCCAATGGCATGGAACTTGGGGGGATCTAACGTAGCACATCTAGGTTGCTATTTGATGATATCTAGTGTGAAGTGCGGGAGTGTTGTCGGAGCCTTAAAAACATTAACATACGTCGCAAAAGTCACGTCTGCTCATTACTGCACAACTTCATCGTATGACCGATGACCGTCGCCGTTTCGCGCAATGCACAAAGGAGCGTAACGAAACGTTTTTTTAATAATGAAAGATTTGTCTGTGAGCCAGATGCAGCCATCAAAAGAGCCAGATCTGGCTCACGAGCCATAGGTTCCTGACCCCTGCTTTAGAGTGATACAAAACTAGAACCTGCAAAGAGCTGCTCCACCTGTTGATATCACTCACTACCAGGCCACGCTCAAAGGACAGTCAGTCCAGTGATTACACTGGAACAAATCCAGTTTACTTCTAAACATTCTCTGCGAATTTATATGTATGTCAAGGGCGTAGGTTTGGTGTCAACATTGGTTGGGACGATATAACAGCATAACATGCATGTACACTTTTTGCTGGGGACGGGACATTACAAAACCAAACAGATTGGGTGAATGGGGGTCAGGGCTTCATTTCCCACAAATATGAACCTTAATAAATTAATAGGCAAAATGATAGATGCAAAATAAATCTGTATTGGCTGATATTAACTTTCATGTGTATTGATTAAGGTGATAAACCAAATTGATTCTAACCTTTTCAAAAACTACTAAGGAAATATTTTGAAAACTTCCAGAATAAATGTCTGGATTTTATCAGAAAATTTACATTGCAATATTTGAACATAAATGATATTAACATATACAATAAATACACTTTAGTCTATAATCACTTAACTATCCAGAATGGCAAAAAATAAACATTTTTCTTAAGACCAGTCAACATTTGTCGAAATAAATTCATTAAGTATAACTGAAAAAAAACGTCTTAGGGTAAAACAAAAATTCATAAAAATGTAGCTTTCTTTCAGGTAAAACACTACTTCTTTTGTCCACAAGCACAGACAAACTCAACAAAAAATGAAAACTTTTTACCACGATTATGATTAATTAATGATTATCTGAAAAAAAAAAATCTCTGCATAGGCTACAAATAAAATGTCGATAATAAATAAATACATTTGAAATAAAGGCTATTCATCAGCCAATCACACGTGCATTTGAGGGGAAAAAAATGGACCGGCATATTCAGCAAGTGAAAAGGGGTACATTTAAGTCTGAACATCATGAAAATAATTCACTTAATAATGGTAGGGTCAATTCTATCCATGCAACATATGATAAGACAATCTAAATAACATACTACATAACTGAACTCATTATATAATGCAAATAAGGGTGCTTAAAAGTTGGTGGGGACAACTTGAGCATCCTGAAAAGTTGCTAGTTTTATGTCCCTATCGTCCCTATGCAAGCCTACGCCCTTGATGTATGTATGTATGTATGTATGTATGTATGTATGTATGTATAAAATTATCAGACAACAGTTAGTGATATTTTTCTTTATTAAAAGTTGAAGAGAAAAAAAAGTATTTTGCAAACAGCTGTATTTTATTCAATCTATTTTGATTCATTTGTATAACGAACATGAATTTAATATAACAATAAATAAAGATATGAGATTGGTCACAGAACAAAATAAACTTTTAAGTGAAGTACCACATGCATATAAAAAAATCTCATGGCACAACACTAAACAAAAATGTCAATACAAGTATACCCAATTCCAAGGATGACCTTGTACTTTCTATGAAATCATGACATTTTTTGTTGACCGCAAAGCTGATAGACTTGCAGCAAATAAAAAAAAGACACACAAGGAGTTATTAAAATCTTTTCACTTGCTCTTACTTTTCAGTTTTCGTATTAGTAATATTTGAAAGCAAGGGCGTAGGTATTGTCTCAATATTGGTAGGGACGAAATAACAGCACTACCTGTATGGATGCTTTTTGCTGGGGACGGGATATAATAAGACCAAACAGACAGGGTGAACCGCGGCCAAGGCTACATTTCTCACCAATAAGAAGCTAATTAATTGATAGGCTAAATGATTAATGCAAAATAAATCTGCATTGATTGATACTAACTTTCACACTGCGAATTTACAGTGTAACATATTAATCTGGTTTTTTTTTTTTTTTAAATCTAGTCGAATAATTTTCTTCATCTTGTTTTGAGTTTTCAAGGCTAGTTAACAGATTAATGCGTCAGATTCTTCCACTTACTTTTAGTAAATATTACCAATTGTTCTTATTAAGCCCATACATCTAATAGTCGGCCATTTTTCACCTAAATCAAGAAAAAAATGCTTTCAAATAATATTTTGAACGATATCTATTCTTGAATTAACATTTCTGACAAGTTTTTTTTTTAAGATTAGATGTACACACATTTTGCTTAAAGTCCATTAAGCTTTTTCTTATTTCAAGAAATCTGAGTCAAATTTACTTGAAGCACTGTCAGATAATTTCAAGTCATTGAGCAAAAAAACGTGGACTTGCTCATTCTGGAAGTGAAGAAGGGATAAATGTAAGTCTGAAAATAATTCACTTAATAATGGAAGGGTCAATTCTATGGTTACAACATGTGGGAAGACTATCTTTAAATGACCCATATAACTGAGTACATTATATAACGAAAATAAGGTTGCTTAAAGGGATCCTCTATTTTTAAGACAAGTAATTCTTAAAAGTTAAATGTTAGTATGAGTTATAATGATTGGATATTAAAACCCATCTTAATGTTTTTGTTTTAATAAAGTTTGTAAAATTATTTTAAGTGATAGGTCGCCATTCTTGTTACGTCGCAGTGCGTGACGTCACTGGTCCCGTTGACGAAATTCCAGCGTGTCATTCGTTGGCTTTCCCAACATGTCGTCAGTTCTACCCTTCCTATTTGAACCAGATCTGAAAAGTGAAGCGCAGGACAGCACTGTCGGTCGTTCACAAGACGAGCTTCAGGGAAAAATGCGTGCAGCAAATACCTGATAAGACAAAAGTTGGGCAAAACTGGAGATGCGAGAGAGTCCTGTTGGGAACTCCGGTTGGGAGCGAGAGTGTATGCTGTCCGGTTTTATTAGCAGATATTCAAGCTAAGCATATTGCGTTTTCAAACTTATCCAAATATAATTATGTAGATTGTTAGCATCCAGAGCTGTCGTGTGCTTTACATACAGTACAGGCCAAAGAGCACACCTTGTGTAAGCCATGTCTTGTACATTGTAACGCGTGGTAGCTAGGATACGTGTATAAAAGTACGAAAAAGGGGAGAGGCTCCCACTTATGCACATTTATTCACAAAAAAATAATATTTCCACCTTGACCACTCTTCACTTGGGAGCTCAGCAGTACGCAAACACGCGTTCCCAGATGAACTCCAACATTGTTGTAAGGTCCACGTCAGAGTCACTGTCGTCACTGTAGCGTGCCATAGTGCTTTAATTATTTAGTATGATTTGGGGAAAAACTCCCACGAAGAATAGTCAACAAAAAAGATAGCAATAGTAATCCAAATCCACGTTTTTTACTCACTCGAAGATCCAGGAATTAGACCGATCCCATGGCAATGTCGTAGCTGCGATCAGGCCCTAAATTCCACAAAATAGACTGATCCGAAAAGCCGATGTGGGACCGACAAATCAAAAAAATGGACACATCCGAAACCAATATTGAAGACGCGGTGGGACCGTCGGATCCAGAAAATTGACGGATCCCTTACTTGACTGAGGATCCAGAAAAAATGTTCGGGCGGCAGTTGTAACGCATGGTGGGTAGGATACTGCATACAGGGACCAAAAAGGGGGAGAAGCTTCCACTTATGCACACTTATTCACTAAAAAATAATAATTCCACCTTGACCACTCACTTCAGTCCCCTTGTTTCCATTTGACTGGAAATTGCATCCAAAAGCAGCGCATCGTGGCATTTTACTTCGCGAGTTTAGGCAGCAATAAGCAATTGTTGAACACGCTACACATTTGGAAAGATACCAATTACATCATCACTGCGAGCCCGCAAACCATGGCGCCAACTAACGGTCAAAATATGGACTAAATATTATAAAATACTGCCATTGATTTAACATTTTATGTGTTTCTAACAACATATTTTAGTACACGAGAACAATTGTGGTTTATTGGAGCCTACATGTATTTAAGTTAGAGGGTCACTTTAAAGGTTGGTGGGGACAATTTGAGCATCCTGAAAAGTTGGTAGCATTTTGTCCCTACCATCCCTATGCAAACCTACGCCCCTGTTTGAAAGCTCCCCGTGCCTGTGTGGGTTTTCTCAGGGGACTCCGGTTTCCTCCCACATCCAAAAAACATGCGTGGTAGGTTGATTGAACACTCTAAATTGTCCATAGGTATGAGTGTGTGCGTGAATGGTTGTTTGTCTCATTGTGCCCTGTAATTGGCTGGCAACCAATTCAGGGTGTACTCTCTACTGCCCGTAGTTAGCTGGGATGGGCTCTAGCACCTCCATGACGCCTGTGAGGATAAGAGGCATGGAAAATGAATGAATAATCGTTGAAAGCTTAGCTCACATTTACAGGTTGTAATTGGAACAGAGGTGAAATAGCTCTTTCAGAAATTGAGTCTGGCCTCAGTTCTAGTATTTCCCCACACAATTGCAAGGTTGTTTCCTTTCTGGCTTTGGTTGAGCTACATCAGTAGCCTCCCTTCCGTAACTTGTAACATCGAGTATCATCAAAGCTGAGTCCTACATGATTTGCAGTAGCCTAGTAGGCCTAATTGTTGATCAAAAGAGTTTCAGTTCTTGAAAAGTACTTTATATTAAGTATTATTGTAACTTTATGTACAATTTGATCATCAGTACTGTGCTTAAATATTGGAAAATTAAGATATATTAAGATATATTTTATCATTTCATTCATTTTTCTTCAGATTCACACCTTACTTTCAGTTGCTGTGATATAATTTGCACACCCACACTCTGAGGTTATTATATGTAGTTTATTTCTTACAGATGTAGTTGTAAGAGGGAGTCAGGAAATTCTACCTATTTAATCAAACTAAAAAATTACAAAGTTTGTGTTTGGACAGTAAAGGGCAGTGTGTTTTCTTAGCATGTTTGTCACATAGTTGAAGGGGTCTGTGTTTGATTCTGCAAAATACCAGCAGTATACAACTCATAAAAAGGTAAGAATGACAAGATTTTTTATTGGTTGTTTAAAAAGAAAAAAGGCAGTGAAAATATTTATCTTGACAATTGCTCCCGAGAACAGATGTCCTTGTTAGTTATCAGTCGGTAAGGTTGTTGTTGTTTTGATGTGTTGCTGGAGCATACAACTAAAGTTCAAACTCTACATGAGAGAAAGAAAAAACAATTGATCAAGACAAGCAAAAACTGTCATTCTAACATGTAATGTATAATATGTCTACACTGCATCACAATAATGCTGTGATTAAACACTTTGTCAACTTTGCAACATCATTTGTACCACTTAAAGAGGCAACTTCCACTGGCACACTCAATGTCTTTTCAGGCGGAATATGAGAGCAATCAGTTGATGAAAACAGTCAAATAAGTGATGACTAATAATAAATGCATGGTTTATTTTTCCACAAAACCAGAAGAAATAAAGGGTTTTGTTTGTTGTTGCCACTTGAATATAAAAAACAGATTTAGAAATAAATATAACCCGAAAAGTTCGAAATTCCAAAATTTGCATCATTGAAGCATGATTTGATTTACAGTTCATGCTGTGTATTATCTTGAGACAAGTATGTCTCGGCATAGTAATGATGATCATGGCATGTACTTAGTTCCTTTGAGTCTTGGAATAATCTGGATATCTCTTACATCATTGTGCTGAAGCAGCCAACACAAGTATCGCTCTGTCCCCATTCCCCACCCACTGGTGAGAAGTGGTTTCACCTCCCGCATCTCAGTGTACCACTTATAGGACTGCTGTGGAACTGCATGGTGTCTGAGAGCCTCCTGTACCAAGGCAGGGGTGGAATGACGTTCACCAAGACCCACAGTTTCTCCCAGGCCTAGCAGAAGGTCTGCAGCCTTGGCTTTGCACCGCCCACTGCCCTCCACATAGGCCTGGTAGAATGGAACTGCCAGATGGTCCATCTCAGTCAGCCAAACAACACCACCATATTTTTCGATCAAGACCCGCTCTCCTTTGCGTGTGAGCTTTCTTCCGAACTGGGGTTGACCATCTTGTACCCACTCCAGGCAATCTGCTGAAGGCATCATTGGAATAGCCTGATCTAGAGAGACACGTGGCAGTGGGTTTTTTCCATCCAACTTACTCAGCATGGATGTGATATGCGTGAGGGACCCAGCAGTTTTGAAAATTATATCTGAGTGTCTCTTCAGCATGGATTTGGTGAGATGGGACAAATATCCCTCTGCTATTGAAACTGCGTGGTCCATGTCACCCAACAGTTCACACTCTACATGGTAGAATTGGTTCAAGTGTGTGGCATCAGGATCTTCTCCTCTAAAGCTGGGAGATATGTAGTAGGTCCCCTGAAGGTTATCCTGCAAACGGAGGAAATATTCGAGCACAAATTGCATAGAGTCGGCTAAGTAGATGTCTTGACCCAAAAGTTGAACAGAAACTGGCTCTGAGTCGGACCCCAGACCCATTGGAGAGGAGATGGTGTCTGTCGTGAGAGGTGTCAGAGCATAGGAGTAGTGACAGCAGTTGTTAAAATATTCCACCGTGCTGTGGAAAAGAGTGTTCTGTATTTGGAACAGGTTGCGATACCACTGGCTAGTGATAGCGAGTATGGAGTGGGACTTTGGGTCTTCCCATGATTGTGGAGGCTGGCACTGAGTGATTTTGGAATAAAGAGTTTTGAGGTCATCTGAATCAGCAGCTGGACCATCAAGAGAGGACACATATCCAGGGTATTTTAGGAAGAATTCTGCCTGTGGTCTAGCAACCTTTGGGCCTTGTGGGGAAGACAGCAGGGGGATAAGTTTAGCATGAGCGTAGTTAATCTCAAATCCCTCAAAGATCAGTCCAACACCTTCAGCTCTCATGCACTCCTCCAGCAGTTGGGCAACTTTATAAGTTGCCAAGATCAGAGCTTTGTAGTCAGCTTCCTCAAGGTTCAAGATGTCACTGGGCAGTGGTTTGCGTGGCACCACAACTGTTATTCCAGGAGTGTTTGGATAGGGTGTTAGAAAGGCAACATGTTGACTGTCTTCCCATACTCGCCACTGTTTCTCCTCTCCTCGTACAATCCGACTGAATAGATCATTATCAGAGGGAGACCCCAGAAATTCAAAACTGGAGGGTGCATTTGTTGTTGGTAAACCATTCCTAATTTGATCGCTAACCTTGTTCAATGCTTCATCATCCCAGCGTGGGCCACTTTTGGAGGTACAGTATCCTGGGTTGAAAGAGTGAAATTCCTCCTGCCTGGCAAGATGGGGTTGCCACTTTGGCTCTACACCATGAAGTGGTAGCAGTCGAATTTGTGCTGGTTGATTGGGGTTAGGATAGGAAACCAAAGCACAACGTTGCACTCCCAGTTTCCCACATAAAATACTTGAAACAGATTTTGCTTCTTGTAGCAGACACACAAAATCGGGTTCAGCCAAATGGAAAATGCTGTGGGCCCCACTTAGTGTTTTTCTGGCCAAAATAGTTGACCCAGGAGTCCAAGGATTGGGATTCAAGTATGCAACCAGTTCATCCGTTTCCCAGATCACATTGGAGACATTTTTTAGGGGTCGAAGCACCTCCACTCTGGATATTCCACCTATCATCGAGGCCACAAACATGACACCGGCATTTGTTTCAATAACTGAATTTCCTTTTGAGTCAACTGCAATGACTCCAGCACATACATCTCCCAGGTTTTCTGTCATCACCTCTTTACATGCCTTCCTGAGACTATAGCCTTTGTGATGGTAGAGGCTGGCGATTTTTTGCGCAACTGTGTGTCTTAAGAACACATCCCCATCTCCAGAGCAGCTAATAGCTAAAGTGTTATCAGCATAAATTCCTGCTCCAACTACTGCTGTATCACCAACACGCCCTTTCAGCTTCCCCACTAACCCACCTGTGGACGATGCAGCTGCCAGCCCATGATGACAATCCAATGCCACAGCTCCAACTGTTTGAGGATGATTGTTTTTTGATAGATTTGCACCACTGAGCTTCACAGCTAGCTCTCTTTGGCGGAGATCAGTGTGGAAATAGTCAGGTTTGACAGGTTTTGCCTCCCCTTTCAATCCTTCTAGAAATTCCTCAGCACCATCTCCCACAATTAAAGAATGTGAGCTTTTTTCCATGACACATCGAGCTGCTTTTATTGGGTTCTTTACACTTTTCACACAGGCAACAGCTCCAGACCTCAACTGATTACCATCTACTATAGTGGCCTCCATTTCATTTTTGCCTTCTATGTTGAATACTGAGCCTTTACCCGCATTGAAAAGAAAGCAATCTTCCATTGCTTCAACTGACCTTTGAACTGCATCTAGACTTTGCCCGCCATTTTGAAGTACTTGCGATCCCAGGGTTAACGCTGTTTTCAGAGCAAACTCAATGACATCTGTCACTTGCGGATTCATCATCATTACTTCTCCGGCACCACCATGTATCACCAAAGTATAGTCAGCACTCTCATCGGTGGTTGAATCAATTGTCGTTTTGTTATTGACAGTGCTCAATGGAAAGTGAATTATGTCTCCGTTCATGTCCTTTGTTTCGTTTTGTTTGAGGAGACACTCCAGTGCTCCCATTTGATATGCAATTGCATATCTGAGTGCCAAAAGCATCACTAACTTTAAATTTACCTTCAGATTTTTCTGAAGCTTGTCTAACATCAAAGCAAAGCTGCCTTTTGCATTAAGCACAACTCGAACTTTGTCTCTTTTCCCAAGGTAGGTTACAGCAAGCTGGTCTTGGGCGTAAACATTTCCAACTCCACATTCCACTCCTTCCATCAGATCGGTACCAGTGAGGTACACAGAAGGACATCCGAAGGGGTCCAAAAACTTCTTCAATGGATTGTCTTTTGGTAAAGCTCGACGAAGGACAGCCAAATGGGGACCTACACCATGACCACTTTTGGTGTTTTTTATGAGGGCCTTGTGTTCCAAATATGCAACATGGAATAAATTTAAGAGGTCATTTGTGTATTGGATTGTGTTGTCTGGACGAATACTTGATGCCAAAACACCTATTAACTTACGAGACTTCATGCTGACCGAGTAGGTGGGATCGCAGCGGCCATGTTTATAGTGGCGCATATGGGTAGGAGTGACGAGCACGTGAGTAGCGGCAGATCTCCCAAGAGTTTGCATCAGGGTAAGTTGTAAAGAGATGTTTATCCAAGCATCATAGAGACCTCTTTGGCTTCTCAGAGTTGAAAAAACATCAGGATAAGAAGACACATCAAAAGTGAGAACTGGATTTTTGGATTTTAAATCAGGGCATGTCTTGGTGTTATGCTTGCCGTGTAAAGTAAATGTCAAAGGTGTTGGGTCCATAGGATTCTTATCATCTTCTGCAGCAGACCCATTGACTTTATCTGCATTGGCCTGTACAAGGCTTAAATCGGCTTTCTCGGCCAATTGGTATACACGCTCAGTTACAAGGCCGGCCACCATCCCATCCACAGCACAATGCTCAAAGACCATCCCCGCAGTGCAGTCCTTGAACACCACCAGATTCACCACCTGCCAAAAAGAGAATCTGTCAGTGTATTTGGCATGCCACAAACAGGCAATTTTGTATAATGATGTGCACAACTTTAACAGGATGATAATGATACTTTGGTCAGTTTGGCTTTTAAGTGTCATCAGGTTTGCTGTTCTTGTCCAAAAAATTACATGTACCTTGAGATCTGTGATTTTTTTTTTTCATCTCTGTTAAATAGGACCCATTATTTGATTCAATGTATAGGCTTTTAGGCTTTTGTAGACCTTTTTTTTTTTTTTTTTTTTTTTAACAATAAATGGTTTATAATCACTTAAAAAATAAACCATACTCTGTACCATAGTCTTCTAGCCATTAAAATGAATGATACCTTAATTATCAAATTTGTATGCAAGACTACAATGATTTTTTAAAATGAATTATGTAAGCTATCCTACCTTGTCATAGTATCTTAAACAGGGACCATCTTCTTCTCCCAACCTCACTGCGTTGAGAATGTCAGCCAATTCGGTAGGTGCGCTGCAGTCCTCCAGACTTAACGTCAGCACAGCACTCTCCATTATTTCCAGTGATGCTGCAGAAGCTCCTCCTTTCTCCATGATCTCCTCCCTGATGGCAGCCCAGGACTTGCGCTCCAAAGCAGAGAGGCTGCAAATGGCCAAAGCGTTGTTCTGCTTTCCTGTGCTGGCCTGGTCCACCACCTTTAACAACTGGTTGTAGATATCATTGAAGGATCGAGCAAATGATGGCCCACCGGTGCTGGAACGCTGTAATATGTCAACCGGGAACACTCCGCCAACACAGGTGATAATGGCGTGAATACTTTCCGGGTAGACCTTAGGATAGGAAAAATATAGCATGAGTAAGTATTCAAACTAACCACACTTCTGACATATTCAAATTTTTGTACCTTAATTTCATCTAGGTTCTTGCCAGGAATTCGTGTGGCAGCAAAAACCTCTGATTGTTGAGTCTGTTCCATCGGCACGTCACCTTCCAGTATCTTTGGCTCGCTGTACAACTTTGCTGCAGCCCAAAGCAAAGCAGCTGCTCTTGTTAACTGGTTGCATCCCTCTGATTTGGATGGTAGAAGGACAACTGGGAGGGCTGTGGCAGTTGACAAGGGGTCCGCACATGACAACAGACTTTTCTTGAACTGCTCGGTCACCCAATTCTCTTGGCCTGCTGCACTAGATGCTAACTTTTGCTGGGTCTCTTCAAGATGGGGCCTCTGCTTCTCCAGCGTGCTTTTGAAGTCAGCATACAGATCAGGACTCGAAGTGAGCTGTAGAACACGACAAACTTCCTGCAAGGTCACATCCAGCTCTGGAACAGGGTAGTCAAGAAGAGCCATTCTGTTGAAATTTTGGAAGCTGGGGAGAGAAGTGGACTTGTTTATTCTGGACATTCTAATGCATTATGTGTGAAAATGTAGTAAAATAAATAATTATGCTTGCATGAAAAGGTAAAATGTTCATGGAGATTTGACCCACAGGTTAGGCCATCCCTTTACTCTAGAAAAATCTTATCGAACCCCGCCAAAGAAAATGCCACAAAAGTGTGAATAATGAAAACATATATAACCTTATCATGATTTATCATTATTCTTATTATAATTTTTGGACTTACTCAATGTGAAAATCCCGCAAGCACCCCTGATGGTCTTTGAAAACCAATCCAAGAAATGGCTCAGTTTAAAGAAACCCAGTTTTTATCCTTAATGCTAATTAATTTTTACTTCTCCATGAATGTGGAATTGTGTGTCTTTTGAATTGATATACTTCTCATGATGATTTACTGTACTGTTTATTCAAAATATTTTTAAGAAGCTTCTATTAGCCTCCTATCTGTGTAGTGGTATTCAGTGTAATCATATTGAAAATAAGATTATCGTAATGAAAAAAGATTAAACTATCAGCAAATCCGATATTGTCAGTTTTGTCAGGTTTGCATTCAGGTCAAACCATCTTCAGGCATAATTTGGCTTGGAAGAGATCTACATTATTGCTATACGACCTTGGTCTTGCTGTTTCTAATGTCCTTACATTACTATCACAAGATGGCCTAATTGAAAGTTTTAGCCAGTCTGTACCTTATCAAACTTATTTAATTCCTAATTTGGTTGACGGAGTTTCTAATAGAATACACATCGACGTCCACGCAGATAGTGGAACATTTCATAGTGTGTGCTGTTTATTAAGTGGATTTCTCCTGATTATGCCAAATGAGTTCAAACAATTCAGACAATGCAGGCCATATGGTTTTCTCGGAAGAGTCTAACAGGGAAGATACTTGTCTTGTGACTCCAATAGATCAATAACTAGATCAGTAGAAGCAACTGTGGTCAACTCCTAAAATCCAAAAACGTACTAAAGAGTCTAAATTGACTCTTGGTCTTACCACTTTTCTGCCAATATGTGGCTGTACGTAAGCAGTCTAGACTACTCCTCAGAGGTTAAACTCTTGAGTTAACATTCATTTTCAGATCCAAGACATTCACTCAGAGACTCTCTCCCATTTATTTTCTTTAATATGTTTGCTCCCTTATGAATCAGAAAGTACAACCACATCTATCAAGCATGGGAGCAAAGTTATATCTGAAATCTTATTTGAAGACATCAAATCTTAAACACAGTCTCAAATTTTTTTGGGCTTCCAATACTGATTCTGTCATCTGGCTGGGTGGAAGAAGCCAATGCCAATACTGTACCAACACCCGTTGTTTTTTTGTTGTTGTTGTTTTTTTTGTTTTTTGTTTTTTTTATATACTTTTGTTTTTTTCAATACTAAATTACTGTATACACACTTGAATGTAAGTAATTGCCATCATGGCTTGGTCAGACACTGCTTAAATCATTGTCTGCCATTGACAGCACTAGAAGTCCAATCCATTAGAAGTGGGAGGGTTGGCAGCGAATGAACGAGCGTTATTTATTGTATTATATCAAAGATTTGCGAAAATAGTCTTGTGTCAGAAGTGTTCTTAACTTTTAAAACATTATTTTTCACAAAATAAATAGAGTAACATGTTTAGGACAGATGATTACACAGTGATGAACATAATAGGCATTTAAAAATGGCTGGAGATAAACATTTCCACACTGTTTTTCCGCGTTTTTCTTTAATTAATCAGAAATGATACACTTGCTCTTTTTTTGGCGAACTGTGTTTGTCATTGGAAAGAGCTGACGCAAGAGGCATCAGGCTATTAATTATGTTGGCTGTCCAGTTTTGACACAGCATGACTGCAATTTTAAAATATCCTAATTTTGCAACTGTTATCAAATTGGGAAATGTTTTACACTCCCAAAATTAAATAATAATTATAACTGCGGTAATTGATTGAAATTGCTTGCGATTGTTCATGATCTGAGATATTAAAAATGTTTTGTATTATACTCACAAATATTTCCCGAGGACGAAGTTTTTCATTGTTTGTATTGAAAACAAAATGTATTGCACATACAGTATTTATTTATTTTTTTTCACATTACAATTATAGTATAGATGACAAACAATTACAAATACATAACACATCAAGATACTGAATCAGTTGGCGAACATAAAGATCTGCTTACCTCAATGTCGAAATTTCTCCCAGATCAGGCCAGTCGGAATGATAGAAGAACAGTCAATGGGAGAAAACTTGGGTTCGTCTCTAATGGAAATGCAGTGACTCCTATTAAGCAATTTAAATTCTTTTGCCCCCGCCCCCCCTCAATCTTACTGGCTCACATTTTGTTTCCTCTTTCCATATTTCACAATTTAAACAGAAGATATAATTCAAATAAATCCTAAATTACAAAAAAATATGCATTTCAGCTTGAATTTCCTGCTGGATTTGCATTTTATATGAGGAACATGAAAGCAATAGGGGCACTTAACCAAAGAGAATGTTTTATACGTAGGCCTACTATACATCTTTGGGTAATGTGACACAATAATCAGATACCGTTGGTTTGGAAGTGATCACCTTCTACATTGCATGTTAAAATTTAAAATTTGAAAAGACTACATCAATATGAATTTATTTGTTTTTAAAGGGCAACTGAAGACCTTTCCGGATTTTGGTGTCATTTTATGAATATAAACTTTGGACGAGTTCGTTAAAACAACCTTGACATTATCAACACGTAATTGTAAGGATCATTTGCGTTTTTTTAGTTTTTTTGCACTCTGTTAATGTTCCCTTCGCAAACCCGGAAGTGTGATGTAGATTCCCCGACGCAACATAGAAGACTATACACAGCTAGCATAGCAGCAAGAACGATGTCAGTGGTATTTCCACCAAAGGTAACCATTCAGGATCGCTCTTTCGTGACGCTACCGATGGCAAAGGCTCCCAGGAAAGATGAACTACAATTAATCCCTACATGTTTGAACCTGAGGCGTCAGATGACAACGATTTGCTTGACACAGCAGATGTCGTCATGACGCCAATTGACAGCTCGACACTTCACGAACGGAAGAGTGAGTGGTAAGCCTAAGTCCAGCATCGTGATTTTTTTTTTTATTTGAGAGAATGCGATTTCATGGTTGTATATTTTTCTGTGCTCTCCACATTGCTAAAACTGGATATTAGGTAATGGGACAGCTCCTACCGATCAAAATATGGTAAAGCTAGCCCAAATGTGGCTAAATGAATTATATGTTATTGATTTTTCAAAATAAATGACAAAACGATTTTATTTTCCAGGTGTTGCTGTAAACCGTCAAGTAATTACCCTTCCAAGAGTATGCCTGTGTCGTCAGGAGATCCCAAACGTGAGAGCCAAACTTGAGGAGGCTGAAGCACTGACAGGGGCATGAATCACATTAAAAAAAATAAAACCATAAATTGTAAACAACATTGACATATTTTGTTGACTGTTTAATGTATTCTGTTGGTATATAATATATTGTAATCATATTACATTCTGAAACACTATTCAATAGGCCACAATAATAAATGATACCAGATTTATGTTGAATCAGCATCAGCTTTTGCTGTCAGATTGTAACACAACATAGAAAGCTAAGTTATACCAAGCACACAATGGCACACATCAAAGAACATAAATTTAGTTGGTTGGTGTTGGTTGGTGTTATACTTGTATAGCGCTTTTCCACACAAAGTTAGGATAGCAACGGACTAGCGCAACAATGAAAAATTATAATGACAGTGGGAAATATGTATTTACTCTTTTCTGTAGCATTAAGTGTTCTCTATACAAAGATAAATCATTAATAAAATATGAAGGTAACTAGATTTTTCTTTTAAAAATGTGTACAGTATATATGAATAGTTTATGATTTCAAGTCATCAAAATTTGCTACATTTATTTCTCCTAAGTCATCGTCATCTGATGTCGCAGACAGAACAAATTCAGCATCTGGCAGGCCTCATGGGATCTCTTCAGTCGTCATCGCTGGACACTGCATCACTTGGGTCATCATATGACTCGACCCACTCTCTGTTGATTTTGGGAAACTGGGTGGCAACTGACTTGCAATGCTTTTTTCATCGTGTTGAGTGTTTCCGCCGCTTAATTTTTTTTGTTTGGCTTCCTGGAGAAAAAAGAAAAAAATCACAGCAATATGAAAATATTGGATGAATCCTAATTTTGATTTAATAATTTTTAATAATAATTTCTTGGTGATCAAATAATAATGCCCCAGTCAAATCAGCATCTATTTGATGCTATTGTTCCTTCTTCATAAAAAAAAAAAAAATGTCGCGCTTCAACAAACAGGCAGTAGGAGTCCCCCTCGTTTATCAACAGAAGTGCATCAAATTTTAGAATCATAATAGCCAGTAAAGGTCTCTACTTACGTTTATAAGGCAAGGCAAGGCAAGGCAAATTTATTTATATAGCACAATTCAACACAAGGCAATTCAAAGTGCTTTACATCACATGAAGACCATAAAAATCACATTTAAATCAACACAACGTAAAAACCAAGACAAATGATCACATCTATTCACAGAATAAAAATAAATAAATAAAAATAAAACAAAAATAAAAATAAAGCAAAAACTACTACTACTAATAATCATTGAAATCAGCAATGGAGATAAGCACAATAGGAATAGAAGGCAGGTAGGTTGAAATATATAGACAGTTATGGATATGCAGTGCCAAACAAAAGCGTTTTTAGCCCTGATTTAAAGGAGCTAACAGTTTGAGCATACTTCAGACGTTCGGGTAACTTGTTCCAGAGGTGAGGAGCATAATAACTAAATGCTGCCTCACCCCTCTTGGTTCTTGTTCTTGGAACATGCAGAAGACCCGTTCCAGACGACCTTAGGGGTCTAGATGTCTCATAGGAATCTAACAAGTCAAGCATGTATTTTGGTCCAAGGCCATTAAGTGTTTTGTATAAAACCAATGTTGCATTGATGTAGGTTTTCAAAGCTGTCGTCGCTGAAATGATGAAAACAATGAGCCGATTGAGACCTGTATGCATGCTCACAAAAACGGTCCAAATCTTTGCAGGAGAAGTTTTTGGGGACCACTCATAGAGTCTCGAATCTTCCTGTGAGCAATTCATCGCTACACATCGAGATGGCATGATGAATCTCGCGAGTAAAACCCAGAAAATGTATGCAATACAGTTGTGGTCAAAAGTTTACATACACTTGTGAAGAACATAATGTCATGGCTCTCTTGAGTTTCCAATTATTTCTACAACTCTGATTTTTCTCCGATAGAGTGATTGGAACAGATACTTCTTTGTCACAAAAAACATTCATGAAGTTTGGTTCTTTTATGACTTTATTATGGGTTAACAGAAAAAGTGATCAAATCTGCTGGGTCAAAAATATACATACACGGATCTGAAAAAGCGAATCATTGACTTGAACAAGTCAGGAAAGTCACTTGGAGCCATTTCAAAGCAGCTGCAGGTCCCAAGAGCAACAGTGCAAACAATTGTTTGTAAGTATAAAGTGCATGGCACTGCTTTGTCACTGCCACGATCAGGAAGAAAACGCAAGCTATCACCTGCTGCTGAGAGAAAATTGGTCAGGAGGGTGAAGATTCAACCGAGAATCACCAAAAAGCAGATCTGCCAAGAATTAGAAGCTGCTGGAACACAGGTGTCAGTGTCCACAGTCAAGCGTGTTTTGCATCTCCATGGACTGAGAGGCTGCCGTGCAAGAAGGAAGCCCTTGCTCCAAAAGTGGCACCTTAAGGCTTGACTGAAGTTTGCTGCTGATCACATGGACAAAGATAAGACGTTCTGGAGGAAAGTTCTGTGGTCAGACAAAACAAAAATCGAGCTGTTTGGCCACAATGCCCAGCAATATGTTTGGAGGAGAAAAGATGAGGCCTTTAACCCCAAGTACACCATGCCTACCGTCAAGCACGGTGGTGGTAGTATTATGCAGTGGGGCTGTTTTGCTTCCAATGGAACTGGTGCTTTACAGAGAGTAAATGGGATAATGAAGAAGGAGGATTACCTTCAAATTCTTCAAGATAACCTAACGTCATCAGCCCGAAGATTGGGTCTTGGGCGCAGTTGGGTGTTCCAACAGGACAATGACCCCAAACACACATCAAAAGTGGTAATGGAATGACTAAATCAGGCTAGAATTAAGGTTTTCGAATGGCCTTCCCAAAGTCCTGACTTAAACCCCATTGAGAACTTGTGGACAATGCTGAAGAAACAAGTCCATGTGAGAAAGCCATCAAATTTAACTGAACTGCACCAATTCTGTTAAGAGGAGTGGTCAAAGATTCAACCAGAAGCTTGCCAGAAGCTTGTGGATGGCTACCAAAAGCGCTTAATTGAAGTGAAAATGGCCAAGGGACATGTTACCAAATATTAGCGCTGCTGTATGTATATTTTTGACCCAGCAGATTTGATCACTTTTTTCTGTTCACCCATAATAAAGTCATAAAAGAACCAATCTTCATGAATGTTTTTTGTGACAAAGAAGTATCTGTTCCAATCACGCTATCAGAGAAAAATCTGAGTTGTAGAAATAACTGGAAACTCAAGAGAGCCATGACATTATGTTCTTCACAAGTGTATGTAAACTTTTGACCACAACTGTATATGGCGAGGATAGCGTGGTGCTATATTTCCGTGTTCAGAGTGGTGGCAAGGCTTCCTGGAAGTTACGTCATCAGGTAGCGGTCGGCAGGGCCTCCCTCGTCCCTCGTTGCTATGGTGTTGTTATGGGCATAACTCAAAAACTACACGGTCAGTTATTATTATTTTTTTTTAATGTGACTTTTTGAGACAGCGAATAATGCATTTAATACAATTCAACTGAGTACAACACTCAAGAGCGAAATCCGAAAAGCTATTCAGTTGCCCTTTAAAGACACAAGATTATTTTTCATCTTTGGATCCAAACCTACTGGTGAATGTAAATGTTATACAGTTAATAGAAAGTTTGGGGGCTTGTAGTTAATAGGGGTGTGACAATATATCGATATGTTGATATATCACAATACTTTGTATCACAATAGGTTATTGATATGCTCCCACCAAGAATCGACAGATTTAAAAAGATGTCACTGGTTATATAAAGGAACCAACAGGTTGCTCCCAAAAATTTCCATTAGAATAGTGTCTGTTAACTCATTGGCTGCCATTGACGGCGCTAGTTAGACATCCAATTCATTTTGACTGGGAGGGGTTTATTCGCCCGCTCCCTGTCAAAATTAATTGGTCATGTAGCACTGTCAGTTGCACTCAAACATGAGATTTCAAAGCGATTCCTCTCAGTTTAAACATAATTAGACATCTAACACTGTCAATGGCAGCCAGTGAGTTAAGACACTCATTTGTTTACAAGAATGTTGAAAAAAATTAAATGTAACTGTTTTTATTTACAGAAATTTTGCCCTAAAATATTCTCGCGGTCTGTGAGGAAGACAAACGTTTTTGACAAATCGTCCATGGCAGCGCAAAAAACAAAACTTTTTAAAATAAATTTTAAAAATAAAATAAACATTGTTTCTTTCCCCCCATTTGGAAATTGTTTTGTTTTGTTTTGTTTTTTAATCGTTGAAACGTAGAATATCGTAGATTGATACATGTGTCAGGAAATGAATTGATTTGAAAAAAATGGTTGCATCGCCATGTTATAAGATAATCGTTATCGCTAGCCTTGTATCGCATATTGTATCAGGAACTAACCTGAAGTTCCCACCCCTAGTAGTTAATAAAGTGCTGGCCAAAAGTATTGGCACCCCTGCAATTCTGTCAGACAATGCTCAATTTCTCCCAGAAATTGATTGCAATTACAAATGCTTTGGGTGTAATATCTTCATTTATTTTGCTTGCAATGAAAAAACACAGGAGGGAATGAAAAAAAAAATTTAAATCATTATCCTTATACACAAAACTCCAAAAAGGGCCAGACAAAAGTATTGGCACTCTAAGCATAATACTTGGTAGCACAACCTTTAGACAAAATAACTGCGAACAACTGCTTCTGGGGTGCCTTCTCCAAACTGCCATTTTCAGATCTCTCCACAGGTGTTCTATGGGATTCAGGTCTGGGCTCATTGCTGGCCACTTTAGAAGTCTCCAGTGATTTCACTCAAACCCTTTTCTAGTGCTTTTTTAAGTGTGTTTTGGGTCATTGTCCTGCTGGAAGACCCATGACCTCTGAGGGAGACCCAGCTTTCTCACACTGGGCCAAAATCATTATGCTGCAAAATTTGTTGGTAGTCTTCAGACTTCATAATGCCATGCACACTGTCAAGCAGTCCAGTACCAGCGGTAGCAAAGCAACCCCAATACATCAGGGAACCTACGCCATGTTTGACTGTGGGGACGGTGTTCGTTTCTTTGTAGGCCTGGGTTTTTTTTCCTGCAAACTCTATGTTCATGCATTTTCCCAAAAAAGCTCTACTTTTGTCTCATCTGCCCAGAGAACATTCTTCCCAAAAATTTTTGGTTTTTCATGTAAGTTTTGGCAAACTCCAGCCTGACTTTTTTATGTCTCTGGGTCAGAAGTGGGGTCTTCCTGGGTATCCTACCATAGAGTTCCTTTTCATACAGACGCCGACGGATAGTACGGGTTGAAACTGTTGTACCATCAGACTACAGGACAGCTGGAACTTGTTTGGATGTTAGTCGAGGTTTTTTATCCACCATCCGCACAATCTTTCGTTGAAATCTCTCGCCTATTTTTCTTTTCATCCACATCTAGGGAGGTTAGCCAGAGTGCCATGAGCTTTACATTTATTGATGACACTGCGCACGGTAGACACAGGAACATTCAGGTCTTTGGAGATGGACTTGTAACCTTGACATTGCCCATGATTCCTCACAATTTTGCTTCTCAAGTCCTTAGATAGTTCTTTGGTCTTCTTTCTTTTCTTCATGCTCAATGTGGTACACACAAGGACACAGGATAGAAGTTGAGTCAACTTTAATCCATTTTAACTGGCTGCAAGTGTGATTTAGTTATTGCCACCACATGTTATGTGCCACAGTAAAGTAACAGGTGCTGTTAATTACACAAATTAGAGAAGCGTCAAATGATTTTTCAAAGGGTGCCAATACTTTTGTCCGGCCCATTTTTGGAGTTTTGTGCATAATGATAATGATTTAATTTTTTTCCCATCTGCTTTTGTGTTTTATCATTGCAAACAAAATTAATGAAGATATTACTACCAAAGCATTTGTAATTGCAATCATTTTCTGGGAGAAATTGAGCATTATCTGACAGAATTGCAGGGGTGCCAATACTTTTGGCCAGCAGTCTATGTCTGCATCACAGTTGAGAGGTTCTGAATTTTAGATAGCAATTTAGGCTTTCTTGTGTGGAGTGTCCGTGTGTTCTACTGTAATACTCAGATTACAGACTTGGACATTCCAAAAAATATGTTCTTAAATGAAATTCC
This sequence comes from Corythoichthys intestinalis, assembly GCF_030265065.1. Classification (NCBI taxonomy): domain Eukaryota; kingdom Metazoa; phylum Chordata; class Actinopteri; order Syngnathiformes; family Syngnathidae; genus Corythoichthys; species Corythoichthys intestinalis. The sequence continues at coordinate 11,539,977 of NC_080410.1, forward strand.
AAGAGGTTTGAAAGTTTTTTGTGTAAAAAATCTACACACTCCAGTCCAAATTCCAGGTTTTTGTCATATTAAAAGTTTAAGACCAAGTTAAATAAAAGAAAAGCGAGACCTGCATAACAAAAGTATTTTCAATAGAAAGAGTATGAATAAACAAGAGCGATAATGTGGTTCGTAAGTGTGCGCCACACCATTCCCATCTATACCTAAGTGAAATGGGGGTCAATACGCAACTAAAGTTACAGAACGAAGTCTGGACATTCTTTGAGCTAAACCCTTTGCTCTGTCATTGATTAAATCCTCATCACGTGGTTTATGGACGACCTGTTGTCCTCCAGGGTCTGCATTCCCCAGCATTTCCTTGTGTTAGCTTTTATTTCCGGTTGCTGAAGACAATTTCATTTTAGTGTGACATTTATCCCTTACAAATACTGGAACATTCAGAAAATAATGTTACATTGTATTGGATAGTGGTTTTTGAAAGCGTGGTAGCCTCATAGGCGGAGTTTGACTTTTGGGGCAGGGGGGGCACAACATGTTGATGACCCCAAAATGCAGTGTCAGCAATAAAATTAACTTACAAGAATATTTATAATAATAAGCTGACAATGAGCAATTTTTTGTTTATACATATATATAATATATATATATATATATATATACAGTGCCTTGCAAAAGTATTCGGCCCCCTTGAATCTTGCAACCTTTCGCCACATTTCAGGCTTCAAACATAAAGATATTAAATTTAATTTTTTTGTCAAGAATCAACAACAAGTGGGACACAATCGTGAAGTGGAACAACATTTATTGGATAATTTAAACTTTTTTAACAAATAAAAAACTGAAAAGTGGGGCGTGCAATATTATTCGGCCCCTTTACTTTCAGTGCAGCAAACTCACTCCAGAAGTTCAGTGAGGATCTCTGAATGATCCAATGTTGTCCTAAATGACAGATGATGATAAACTGAATCCACCTGTGTTTAATCAAGTCTCCGTATAAATGCACCTGCTCTGTGATAGTCTCAGGGTTCTGTTTAAAGTGCAGAGAGCATTATGAAAACCAAGGAACACACCAGGCAGGTCCGAGATACTGTTGTGGAGAAGTTTAAAGCCGGATTTGGATACAAAAAGATTTCCCAAGCTTTAAACATCTCAAGGAGCACTGTGCAAGCCATCATATTGAGATGGAAGGAGCATCAGACCACTGCAAATCTACCAAGACCCGGCCGTCCTTCCAAACTTTCTTCTCAAACAAGGAGAAAACTGATCAGAGATGCAGCCAAGAGGCCCATGATCACTCTGGATGAACTGCAGAGATCTACAGCTGAGGTGGGAGAGTCTGTCCATAGGACAGCAATCAGTCGTACACTGCACAAATCTGGCCTTTATGGAAGAGTGGAAAGAAGAAAGCCATTTCTCAAAGATATCCATAAAAAGTCTCGTTTAAAGTTTGCCACAAGCCACCTGGGAGACACACCAAACATGTGGAAGAAGGTGCTCTGGTCAGATGAAACCAAAATTGAACTTTTTGGCCACAATGCAAAACGATATGTTTGGCGTAAAAGCAACACAGCTCATCACCCTGAACACACCATCCCCACTGTCAAACATGGTGGTGGCAGCATCATGGTTTGGGCCTGCTTTTCTTCAGCGTGGACAGGGAAGATGGTTAAAATTGACGGGAAGATGGATGCAGCCAAATACTGGAACATTCTGGAAGAAAACCTGTTGGTATCTGCACAAGACCTGAGACTGGGACAGAGATTTATCTTCCAACAGGACAATGATCCAAAACATAAAGCCAAATCTACAATGGAATGGTTAAAAAATAAACGTATGGAATGGAATAGTCAATGGCTAAGTCAAAGTCCAGACCTGAATCCAATCGAGAATCTGTGGAAAGAGCTGAAGACTGCTGTTCACAAACACTCTCCATCCAACCTCACTGAGCTCGAGCTGTTTTGCAAGGAAGAATGGGCAAGAATGTCAGTCTCTCGATGTACAAAACTGATAAAACATACCCCAAGCGACTTGCAGCTGTAATTGGAGCAAAAGGTGGCGCTACAAAGTATTAACGCAAGGGGGCCGAAAAATATTGCACGCCCCACTTTTCAGTTTTTTATTTGTTAAAAAAGTTTAAACCATACAATAAATTTTGTTCCACTTCACGATTGTGTCCCACTTGTTGTTGATTCTTGACAAAAAATTAAAATTTTATATCTTTATGTTTGAAGCCTGAAATGTAGCGAAAGTTTGCAAGGTTCAAGGGGGCCGAATACTTTTGCAAGGCACTGTATATATATATACACACACACACACAGTGGGGAGAACAAGTATTTGATACACTGCCAATGGGAAAATTGGCAGTGTATCAAATACTTGTTCTCCCCACTGTATATTAATTATATGCAAAGCAAATGACTAAGGTGCTCGAAAAATAATTTCGACCCATTATAAAAAATGTTTTTTGTTCATTTCATTCATTTTTGTTGCAGTTTTATTGCTTTACAACTAAACACGTATATATATGTATATATATCTATATAGGAAAGTCAATTACATGCAATGACACTTTTCGACCTCCACCATTAAGACTGGTTTTGATGAACGTCAAATCCAGTCCAGATCTTCTAGTTGGCTATTTGACTTAATTTTTTGTAATCACATTTTACTGCATCACCCAGTGAGCTTTTAAGTAATGCCTGTACAGTAGTAACAATTTCCAAAAACAGTAATCAGAATTTCAATAATAATTAATAATAATAAGAATTAAAGGATGAAAATAAAACGTTCTCAAAGTGCAAAAGTCCATTGTTTTTACTGGCCATTTCTCTTCGGCGCCCAAATAAATAAATAAAATAAAAATAAATAAATAAATAAATAAATAAAGTCAAACAAAATCGGAAAGACATCGCAGTCATTTGTTTTTACTAGCCTTTCTCCGGCGCCCTCTACTGTTTGATGTATGAATCACAACTGTCAATACCATCATGGCGGCATTGACTCGCGCTGTGGTCTCAGCCCAGTGGCTAGCGGACGCAATCAGAAACGGCCTCGTGGGTTCCAAGATTCGGGTTCTGGACTCTTCATGGTATCTTCCGATAACCAAACGGGACCCAAAAGCTGAGTTTGCGGAGAAGCATATTCCGGGTTCCTTGTTCTTCGACATAGACGAGTGTAGTGACCAGAGTTCACCATATGGTCACATGTTGCCCCAAAGCAGCCACTTTTCACGGTATGTGGGCAACCTGGGCATCGCCAACGATACGCATGTGGTCGTGTACGACACGAATGACTTCGGCTCGTACAGCGCCCCCCGCGTCTGGTGGATGTTCCGACTGTTCGGCCACAGTTCGGTGTCGTTGCTGGACGGGGGCATGAAGAACTGGTTGGCCGAAGGACGCCCGGTGACGTCGGAACTAGTGAAACCGGAGCGTAGAGACTACCAGGCAAATCCGAACCTTGCTTGGGTGAAGAGCTATGAGGACATTCTGGATAACATCAGCACCAAGAAGATTCAGGTGGTGGACGCCAGGTCTGCGGGGAGATACAGGGGGATCGAACCCGAGCCCAGAAAAGGTGAGCAGAATTTTGCAATACACCAGTTCATGTTGTATCCATATTAAATACCTATATGGGAAACTCTGGGTACCGACTGATCAGTACGATTTGCGAGACAAGTCTCACAGTAAGGGTGCAACAAACAATTTTTAAATAAGTAATTAATCAGACGATTAATTAACCGATTAATCGAATAAATGTTACTTTTTTAAATGACCTTCCCATTTTAACTTGGAAGTTGTTTTAGTCATGTTGTAAGTAACAATGAAGCTGAAATGGATGATTATTTCCTTCATAAATGATATTTCATTACAGCTTCCTGACTTAACTGTAGCCTATAGACCCCAATCACAAACGTCACACGATCACTTGATCGCTGTATTGTGCCGCCATATTGTCCGTCATTGTGTGTCCGTATTGTCAATGATCGTACTTTCTAAAGGTGGATTCACTTGCAAATTATGGAAGCCTCAGTGCTTTCAGACGCTGTAAACTCATTGAATGAGTTGCATAAAAGCCGTTATTTGGAAAAGCTTCGGTCGATCCAGTCGCCAGATCCATATTTGATGCCCAAACCGATGTTTCCTCCCGTCCGGTCCCGTCCCGTGCGTCAGAGCTCGTCCTGAGACCACAAATTTTCCAATCATACTCCAGTTTATGTCACGATGAGGAGTCGGGTACCCAAAATCGGCACCGGCCCGAATATAAACCAACATTTGGTCAGCTGAGCGTCACCGTTGTCACGATTGTAAAATGAAACTTCATCGACAACGGGCCGGTGTGTGCCGAAAAGTAGCTGCCCGGCGTGAAATGTCCCCCCTGATGGGAGCGCTTATTTATAACGCTTTATTGACGGGAAAAAATTCATGTTTTCATGGACGCATTACAGTAATGGATTTAAGACTGTAAGATCAGTTTTAAATAATTAAATTACACAAAATATTAGTACTGTATTTTTGTAACAAATCGTGGACTAGGCCACATAACCATCTTTGAACAGAAATGTGACCGTGGCGATGAGCTTCGTAGTCTCCGTCTGATGATGTCTGCGATCGTGTTGGCATCATATTGATGTTTTCACCGCTGTCTAACGGCTGTCGACACAAATTTTTTAATTTTATTTATTTATTTATTTATTTTTGTATTTCTTTGGCTTAATGTGGTTATGCAATGGGTTATTCTACAGTATCATTATGACAGCAGTCCATATAGATAACTTTGTGCTAAGAAAAAAAAAATACCATTGTTTAAAAAAAATCCAACAAAGATATAAGCAGTTACTCACAATGTTACTCATTAATTATTCTTTAAAAAAAAAAAAAAAAAAACACTTTTTTGCTTGAGTACATTTTTTGGAAGACTACTTTTACTTGAGTAATATTTGAATTTGAATTTGAATTGAATATTTGAAGTAACGCTACTCGTACTTGAGTAAAATTTTTGGCTACTCTACCCACCTCTGCCTATAACTGCACAGTTTTAAGTACATAAAACTTGTTAAAGTTTTTAGCAAAGTTTCTGACGATAAAACATAATCTCCCAGTACACAAATCAGACAAAAGTCCTCTTCATTCAAAAAAAGTGCTGCTGATTAACTTTTTTTTTTTCGTGTGGGCAAAGCACTGATATAAATTGTGCCAATGACTCATTTATTTTATCTAAACAAACTAAACAACAAAATCGAATAAGGAGGAGGCAGACTGTAATGAATGAGTTTTCTTTATCAAACAGTTGTTTATAAATACAATGGCAATTTACAGTCTAAATGACAGTTTGTGTTGACTCTAAGCTGTTATTTGTATGGGTTTATGTGTGTGGTTTCTGTATTAAGGGGTGGCGTGGCTCAGTGGTAGAGTAGTTGTCCCCCCATACCAGAGGTTGTGGGATCGATTCTCCGCCCTGATGAACACGTCTAAGTGTCCTTGAGCAAGATACTGAACCCCACGTTGCTCCTGGTGCTGCGTCACCAGTAGGTAGATGGCGAGATAGTGTAAAGCGCTTTGAGCGCCTTGAAAGGTGGAAAAGCGCTATATAAGTATAACACCATTAAAAGAAATGAGACATACTCCTATGTGATACATTAAAACTGTTCAGACTAGGGCTGCAGCTATCGAATATTTTAGTAATCGACTGAAAATTCTATCGATTAATCGAGTAATCGGTTAAAACAAATATATTTTTAGGTGAAGAGCAATTATAAATATACATGAGAAAACAAGACATTTCATCTAATCATGAACCATTTTCAGTCAATCAATGTCTTTATTTTCGATGTATATTGTAGCTAGAATTAAAAAAAAAAAGACTAATTCACTGCTTTCACTTAAAAAACTTTTAGATCTTATTTAAAAAAAAAAAAAATATATATATATATATATATATATATATATATATATATTACCTAAAAATGCCGTTACGCTTGATAACACACATCACTTAAAAGTTAGGATTTTTTCCCACGTGTTTCAATTGAATTTCTCTTTGTGTCAAGCCATTTTTAAGTTCTAGTTAAGTTTTAAGTTAGTCTAAACTGTAAGTCCTGATAGGATTTTGAGTTTTTGCAGTGTTTAAAATAAATGTATGATACAGGCTGTACTGGAGCACATTAGGGACCAGTGCTACTTGGTGTTTTATCCAGCAATGACTACTGAGCTAAAATTGATAGTTAGCATGATTAAGTTTTTATTTTACACCCTCATCACTCCACAATGCTATGTTATGTTAAAGCCTGTATGTAAGACACGTTAGCCACGCAACGACAGTGGTCATAATTAATTGAAACCTAGTCCTCCGCAGGGCTAACTTTACGTGAGCTAGTAGCGACAGTAACGTTAATCTTATTTATTAGCGCTTAGCGCTCTTTATTAGCGCTCTTTATTAGCGCTTAGCGCTGTACTGCTTTAAGATGGCGGCTGTTTAATAACGCTGCCCAGACGCGGCCGAGTCTGTCATTTCGCATCTAGTTCAACATACATGTGATCTTTGAGAGACGCATCAGACGCTAGCTGTTACCAACTTAGCATCGTGCGGGCTAGTATTTGGCAACGTCGGCGTCGTTTGTGGCGGCTGTCAGCTGCAGTAAGTTTTTTTTCCCCCTTCTTCCTCTCCGCACGTGACAGCGCGTTGTCCCGCATTAAAAGTAGTCCGAGCAAAACGTGATGCTTAGAGTTGTCAAAATAAACGATTACTCGAGTTGAATAAAATTACTCGGATCAGTTTTTAAACTCGAGTTACTCGAGTTGCTCGAGTACTCGTTTCAGCTCTAGTTCAGACCAATAGGACGCTCAGTTTCCCATTCTCCATGTCGAGCAGCTGAACAGGACAGGTTAAAAAAAAGAAATGAGAAAACTTTACTATCTAACATTAACTCAAGTGCTAGTATGCGTCTCCAAAACACAACACAAACGCACACTTAAGACACTGATTAGCAAAATCGCTAACTAGCTTAGTGCTCCGTGTTAAGTAGTTGTGTCTCATCAGTCGTCAGCAAAAAATATGAATAATACAGTTGGCTTCATTTACTCACCTCAGTGGGAGACCCAGTGGATCTAACAATACAAAAGACAATCCACAGTAATTCTCGACATTTCGTAATACTATTGAGCTACTATCAGCAACCCAACCTGAATGTAGCAGTGAGCTCTCTCTCTTGCTTTGCTAACTGGCACGCGCACGTAGCCTCATATTACACACAAACAAGGACCCAATTGGGACCGATCATAGTTGCCGGCAAAAATCGATTATCAAATTAGTTGGCAACTAATTTATTAATCGATTTCAATCGATTAGTTGTTGCAGCCTTAGCTCACAATAACAATTATCTCTCGATATGGCGAAATAACAATTAGCGATACAAGGGCCGGGAAATCAGTCTTCGATATTCTACGATACAGCTATTAAAGAGAAAAGCAAGCCACTTGTCCGTTGCAGCCCCCTCCCTCACTCCCTAAATCCATCCGTACCTATTCACAGCTTTAATTTAAAAAAAAAAAAAAAAACTGCTCAAAACCTCCCTTTTTAAACTGTTGTTAAAATTATAATTATTTTTATGGTTTTGTTCTGCTTATGTTGTTTGCTAATTTCTTTGTTTTGACTAAAGCGTCTCTGAGCATCTGTTAAAGCGCTCGACAAATACAATTTATTATAATTAATTCTAAATGGAAAAATAAACAATGTTTATTTTTCACGCGGACAATCTGTCCAAATCCATTGTCTTCCTCACAGACTAATATAGTATTTCAATAAACATTTCTTTAAATACTAGTATATACAGCAATACTACATTGTTGCTGATACTGGTCTACTGCGAGTGGCAAGAAGCAAAGAATTGTGAGTTTATATCCCCTTTCACATACCCTGAAACACCGTTAAAATCCTGGGATTTAAACGGGCAGGCCTTGTATGTGAAAGCAATTTCCCGGGTCGACTGACACGAAGATTACGCAGACATGTAACGGGTCGTGTCTTAGTATAATGTTAGAGACTTTCATGGAACGAGGCGTATGTGAAAGCAAGTGTTAAATTCCCTGGTCACAGCACGATGGCTGATGACGTAAATATGATGGCGGGTTGATTGTCACTTCCTCTTTCTTCGCAGTAAGACATAAAGCAGTAAACAAACATCGCAATTATCAACATAGCAAACTGGAAATGCCAAAATAAACTGAAAACATAATGAAATTAAATTGCTACTTGATCGTAGAGCCGAGGAAGAGAGTACATATTACATCTTCGGAAATGTGTGGCTTATTTTGTTGCTGATGTTAGGGACCGCAGCCACGGAAACAAGGTTGTGCCTCAAATTAGAAAACAAGGGTTTATTAAATACAAACAAAAATACACACGATTGCGGAAAAAGGGGAATAACACAATGGGTCCGTGACAATAGGTCAACGGGGATCATTAATACTAACCTAAGTGCCAGGCAGAGAGCAGATAAGACAACAAAACAAATACGCTCAAATACCACCACAAAGTAGGGGACTCCAAAACAAGGGCTGCAGACGAACAAGCTAGCAAATGCAAGAAATTCGAGAGTACAAGGTGTCAAATAGCGCCCAGCATGTTAATATCTCGGCACCCTTCTCTTGGATCGCCTGGGCTTAAATACAGTCTTTATGTACTTGAATTGGTTGCAGTTACGACGTCGGGAACGCTCCCACAACCAACAACAAACACGATTTGACCAACATTGTGACAACCAACGCCGACCAAAAATGACGTAATGTCCGGGTTATAAAATCACGCCAGCATCCCTCCCTGCACAGAAAGAGCCAGTGGGCAACACGAGACAAGTCTGTGAAAGCGTCCAAGCTGCGTCATTCCTGGGATATCTCTACATACGTGAAAAAAAAAATGACGCGAGTAAATCCCGCGTCACCTTACACGGGAATTTACCGGGATATATTTGTGAAAGGGGCTCATGTGTAAACAATTTTGGGAAAAATGTCAATAATATATATAGAGCTCGTAAAAGTGAACAAACCTGCTCTTTGTAACACATCTTGAGTCTTGAAACGACTATTGGTTGATGGCTATTGTCCTTTTTTAATACAACAAAGTACTTTTGTCACGATACAAAAATTTACTCGATGTAAATATAAAAAATATACTGTATATACTTTTTTTAAAAGTCAACAAATACTATATTCAACATTACATAAATAAAAAACCCAAAATTAAATGTTATTTATTAATATATAAAATGGAAAAATCTCTTCTATCACCATTACGTTCAACCAAATTTCCCCCAAGACTTGGGTTATGCAAAAACAAATAAATAATTAAAATAAATCTCACCAATTAGAACAATATAAGTAACGCTAAATTGCAATCAAATATCATATTCAGATACATATTTCAGTATCGATACATTTGTATAATTTTGACTACCCTGCCTAGAACAAGCGTTCACTGCAAACACTGTTTAATCTTTGGTCTACATTTTATTTATTTATTAACAGACACGTTACCAGGCCATTTTCCCGGCGCAATCAACATGCCATTCACTTCCTTCCTGGATGCCTCCGGAAAGTATCTGTGCAATGAGGACCTGTCCAGACTGTTCAAGGAAGCTGGGGTGAAATTGGACCAGCCGCTGTGGGCCACCTGCGGGTCTGGCGTCACGGCATGTCTCGTCGTTTTGGCTGCTCACCTGCTCGGGCACCCCGGTGTGTGCGTTTACGACGGTTCGTGGGCTGAGTGGTTTAAAAGAGCATCTCCTGAGAATGTCATCTCAGAGGGAGAGGGAAAGAAGGTGTGAGGCATCAGGAGGAAGCCAGTAATAACTGAAAAATAAATATGTCCCGAATGAATTCATCTATTGTAGTGTTGCACCGATACCATTTCTTGGTTCCCGATGCCCATTCTGACAATTAGCTGTGTGGTATCGGCTGATACTGTAGCAATACCGTTTTTTAAAAAAGGTATATTTTATTTTTTAAATACTAAATTACTGCATTCTGACTCGACTGTAAAGTAATTGATATCACGGCTTAACTCATTGTCTGCCATTGATTGCAGTAGACCAGTGTTTTTCAACCTTTTGTGAGTCACTGGCACGGCACGTTTTTACATTCGAAAAAATCTCGCGGCACACCACATACCAAAAATGCTCCAAAATTACTTTCAGTACAGTAATTTTCATTATAAAATCATTTTTATACTTACTCAGTGTGAAACTTGAGCCTGTTTAGATGAACACAATGCCGATATCCTGGCAGGAATCTTCTTCAACAGCTCTCAGTCGCTCTCTGTTTTTATTTTTATATAGCAGTTAGGCTTGAAAAGCTCAGAATGATCAGACAGGGGTACTTTAGCAATGTCTTTAACCGCATAGGGGCCAAACATCTAGGTGACAATGGCTTTGCAGGCTGGTAGTATTAATGTCTCTGCTATCGTGTGGGACTTTTTGGATTTAGCAACAAGTTCATCAACAAGGTACCGTAACTGAGGTCTTTCTCATTGACCTTTGAAGTTTTTCTCAAAAAAGGTGCCTGTTTCTATGTGTTTTCACGAAGGCTACTCCATCGAGTTGTTCTGAAACGACGGGTGTTTCTATGGAGATGTTTAAGCTTGCTTGGCACCATGGCACTGTTTGATAGTTGCTCGGGTTTGTAGCCATCAGCCACTTTGCTGTCCTCGACAATATGTTGGAATAAAACATGGGTGTGGAGGTGTGACAGTCGCCACATACGGATGAAATGGGAAGGACACTTTCGTGTATTTTGACACTTGAGGAGACTAATCAAATGATGTACAATAGACGTGCTGGGGTCCACATTGTCGCGGACAGAAAGGTGGCTGATGGCTAGAAATCCGAGCAGTTCTTGAACGTGACACGAGCAATACCTCACTCATCTGCACACGACCGCAATCTTCTACGTACTCCTTCCTTTCTACTGCAACTCCACCCAATGATGTTTGAAAAAAAAAAAAAAGCGCTATTAGATAATTTCTCGCGGCACACCTGACAACCTCTCGGCACACCGGTTGAAAAACACTGCACGAGACATCCAATCCATTTTAAGTGGGCGGGTGGCAGTGAGTGTACGAACGGTCACTCGCTGCCACCCTCCCATTTCAAATGAATTGGACATGTACTAATGATAAACTCATTGAAATTCACAGCAGAAGGTTGATTGGACACCACACAAATGGACATCTATCATCTTGGGAAGCATGGTGCAAATCTGACGGCCACCTAGGGTAGGGCAACAAGCAGCTGGAAACTAGATCTTGATATGTATTTTACAGCATTGGCAGACTATTTCTTAGTGCTCCCCTATACAGTTGACGTCATTTTGGTACCGTATCAGTATTGGTGCAACACTAATTAATCTATTAGTAACTGATCTGCACATTTAAATTGTGTTAGAGCTTTGTTGCAGTGTCCAATCAGGTCAGTGTTTACTCAAGTATAGTTAATGATTGAACGTTACAAACGCCTGCTGATATATGTCAGGACTCATGACCCACCGATCTTTTTCAGGCAGTTCAAGTTAAGTGACAATCTTTCATACCGACTTTACCGGTGGTTCAAAAACTAAGTGCACTTATTGATCATAGGAATGGTACTTATCTAAACATTTCAGTTTTATCATATAATTCCATTTAAACCTTGTAATGCTCATGGGTCTTTTGTCATTTTTCCACCAATTCCATTTAAACCTTGAAATGTTCATGAGTCTTTCTCATTTTTCCCCCAGAAAAAAAAAATATTGAGCTTGTCTTTACAGGAGCCGAAAGTGAAAAATATTGGAGAAGCAGAAATGCATTTATTATTACAGTTTATTTTATTAAACATGATTTGATGATCCTCTTTCTACCGTCATGTCTAAGAACTGTGCAAAATGAGCAGTGTCATTCCTATATATATATATATATATATATATATATATATATATATATATATATATATATATATATATATATATATATATATATATATATTTTCCCCCTCTTTTGTTTTGTGTCATTTCATTTCTAAATCACAATTGAAAAACTGGTAAAAACTTGTTGGAGAAACTACTGGAATGTTTTTTCCCTAACTTCAACCTCTCTTCTCTGGCGTCATCCAGTGTTCGTAGTCTGCGTTGACGCTAATTTAGGTCGTTTGATTCCGCATCGTTCCGGACTTATTACCGTGTTAAACTTTTTTTTTTTTTTTTAACCCTTTGTTTGTTATTGGCGGTGAAAGAGATCCTATCCAGTCATCCGACCCATTAAAAAACAATTTTTTTGATTAATTTATAAATATATGTATGAATAAAACAAAGATAAAAAATATATTTTTAAAAAAATATCCAATAACTAAATAACTAACTAAATAACCGATATAGCACTAGAATGGTTACGAACAACTAGTCCGCGTTGTTACGTAATGCCATTATCACGTGAGAAACTTTTAGCAGCTTGTAGTCCCTCCTTATGCAACAACCCGACAAAAAAAAAGGGGTTGTCGACCCCAAATCTCAGTTTCAGTGTCATGGCGGCGCAATTTAACGCGGTGGTTTCAGCCCAGTGGCTGGCGGACGCAATAAAAAGCGGCCTCGTAGGTTCCAAGATACGAGTCCTGGACGCGTCATGGTATCTTCCGATAACAAAACGGGATGCGAGAGCGGAGTTTGCGGAGAAGCACATCCCGGGCTCTTCGTTCTTCGACCTCATTAAGAGCAGTGACGAGAGCTCTCCTTACTGCTTCACGCTTCCTAAAAGCGACCACTTTTCACGTTTTGTGGGCGAGCTGGGCATCGGTAACGATACGCATGTGGTGGTATACGACGCGCACGATTTTGGCTCCTATACAGCGCCCCGAGTCTGGTGGATGTTCCGACAGTTCGGGCACAGTTCGGTGTCTGTGCTGGACGGGGGCATGAAGAATTGGTTGGAAGAAGGCCACCCGGTGACGCCAGAGCAAGTGAAACCGGAGCGGAGACACTTCCAGGCGACCCCTAACCCTGGGTGGGTGACGACTTATGAAGAGGTGCTGGACAACATCGGCACCAAGAAGTTCCAGGTGGTGGACACCAGACCTGCTGGCCGGTACAGGGGAATCGAACCGGAGCCCATTGAGGGTAAGGAGGCTTCTCAAGAGAAAATGTGTAATACGAATACGTAACCTTTTTGGGGACAGTGTTCACTACAGTGGACATCTATTAAGTTGTCATGAGCTTCATATGTGAAGTGACAAGAGATTTACAATCTAAAATCAAATTCACAGAGCAAAATACACACTTATTTGATGTTTTTTTTTTTTCTTTTTTAATCTATTACAATGTTTTATTTTTTAAGTTTTAATTAAAATAATATATATGTATATATATATATATATTCTAGAATTAATATTAGTCATACTTTTTTTAAGTTAGCATGTGTTTTTTGTTGTTGTAATATTATTATTATTAATTCTATGTACACTATTTCTTTTGGCTTCTTGAACGTATTTTGCGATGGGCAACTCATACTGCCATAGTTGTCAAACGGCGGGCACAAAATGTCCCGTGGGCTGCGATTGGCCCCTAGGCACAAGTTTGTCCGATATGAATGTAATGAAAACATTTACGTTGAAATACATCAGAATTCAAGCATGAAAGGGATGAATTCAAAGGCTTTGTGGTCAATTAGAAACATGGAAAATAATCTGTCTGTTTTATGGCTGTCAAAATGATCGCGTTAACAGGCGGTAATTAATTTTTTAAATTAATCACGTTAAAATATTCGACGCAATTAACGCACATGCCCCGCTGAAACAGATTACCGCTTGTTACTTGTTTTTTGGTGTTTGGCGCCCTCTGCTGGCACTTGGGTCCAACTGATTTTATGGGTTAGTACCATGAGTGAGCATGGTGTAATTATTGACATAATCAATGGCGAGCTACTAGTTTATTTTTTGATTGAAAATTTAACAAATTTTAATAAAATTAAAACATTAAGAGGGGTTTTAATATAACATTTCTATAACTTGTACTAACATTTATCTTTTAAGAACTACAGGTCTTTCTATCCGTGGATCGCTTTAAGAGAATGTTAATAATGTTAATGCCATCTTGTTGATTTATTGTTATAATAAAGAAATACAGTACTTATGTACCGTATGTTGAATGTATATATCAGTCTTGTGTCTTATCTTTCCATTCAAACAATAATTTACAGAAAAATAGGGCATATTTTATAAATGGTTTGAATTGCAATTAATTACGATTAATTTTTAGGCTGTAATTAACTCGATTAAAAATTTTAATGGTTTGACAGCCCTAGTATATTTTTGAAAACAAAACATTTTTTAAATTGTAACTTGGCAACATGCAGTAGCATTATTTTCACGAACAGTAGGTGACTGGTATCTCACAGATCACTTACAGGAGGAACATATAGTGTACATATCCTGCAGTATAGGTAAAGTCCCAGATAATGGATATATCTTGCTTTACAGAATAATATCAATCATACATCCTGTTTTATAGCCTCTTAGTTGATCTAATAAATCATTCGTGCATACAGTTGGTTACAGTGACCCCAACCCTATATAATTCGTTGCATGCATTGATGGCTACCCAGATAACAGACCGACATTGAATAAACATTGATTTTCCATCTAAATCAGTATTGTTGACGTCGAAATTTTCAACGTCAACTGACATTGAAACAACGTTGTTCTATGGTATGCCAGGCAACGGTTGGGTTAACATTGTTTTATAGTTGATGAACTAATTGTTGACAAATAGTTGATTTATGATTAACCGGGAAATATTGAATTATGGATGAGCGGGCGTTTTGGTCATTGATTCAGTGTTGTTCCAACAATATTAATAATAGAAATCACGTTTAGCTTTTGTAAGGATTTCAACGTTGAAACAACATTAATTGAGGGTGCAAAACTGACGTTGATTCAACGATATAAGATCGAAAGCGAAAGGTTGATCCAATATCTTTTCAACGTTGGTCTGCTATCTATAGACATCCAATTCATGTAAACTAGGAAAAATCGCTGTGAATGGTCATGTTTCAGTCAAAATGGATTGTGTAACTACCGGATCATGACGGGCTACCAGATTGCGATGTATTGCAAATGTCCATGTGCGAACCGATGCCATTTTCACTCGAGTGATGACAGCAAATGTAGATATGTACGTGTAAAAATACATTTTTCTGTCTTTTCTTTCGGGTGGGGGGTGCTATTTTTTAAACCATCCAGTGATTATGCCATTGATAGAAGTAAACACAATCCCTTCAAATGTGGAAACCCTTTTAATGTCTATGCGTATAACATAAACTATACTCACATATGCAAATATAGGACTGTGAAGCCTTCGAACATATTTACAATAACACTGTTTCTTACATATATCTTATCAAAGACTAACTAATAAGGCTAGTTAAGCTATAGCTATACAGTGTATCACAAAAGTGAGTACACCCCTCGCGTTTCTGCAGATATTTAAGTATATATTTTCATGGGACAACACTGACAAAATGACACTTTGACACAATGAAATAATAGAGTTAATTTATTTTCCCTTCAAAATAACTCAAAATATAGCCATTAATATCTAAACCCCTGGCAACAAAAGTGAGTACACCTCTTAGAACACAGGTCTCAAACCGGTCCTCAAAGGGCCGCAGGGGGTACTGGATTTCATTCCAACCAAACGAGACAAATACCTTTTCACCAATCTGGTTTCTTACAAGTGTAATCAGTTGATTGCAATCAGGTGCTGCTTATGTTAGTAGAAACCTCATTGGTTGAACTGTTTGTGCTGGATCTGTTGGAACAAAAACCAGGACCCACTGCGGCCCTTTGTGGAGTCGGTTTGAGACCGCTGTCTTAGAAACTACGTACTGCTTGTCATTTTCCCTCCAAAATGTCATGTGACTCGTTACAGGAGTGCTGTCAGCATTGCTGCAGAGAGTGAAGAGGCCCGCCCGTCTCATCAGACCATAGGACATGGTTCCAGTAATCCATGTGCTTTGTTGACATGTCTTCAGCAAACTGTTTGCGGGCTATCTTGTATATCGTCTTAAGAAGAGGCTTCCTCCTGGGGTGACAGCCATGCACACCAATTTGATGTAGAGTGCGCCGTATGGTCTGAGCACTAACAGGCTGATCCCCCCCACCTCTTCAATTTCTGCAGCAATGCTGACAGCACTCCTGTAACGAGTCACACGACATTTTGGAGGGAAAATGACAAGCACACTCAATTTGAACCTTTAGGGATGTACGTAGTTTCTAAGGAGTGTACTAACTTTTGTTGCCAGGGGTTTAGATATTAATGGCTATATTTTGAGTTATTTTGAGGGGAAAATAAATTCACTCTATTATATAAGCTGCACACAGACTACTATTCATTTTGTCAAAGTGTCATTTTGTCAGTGTTGTCCCATGAAAAGATATACTTAAATATCTGCAGAAATGCGAGGGGTGTACTCAAGTTTGTGATAAACGTTACAGACTATGCTATAAACAGTGTAAAAAAAAAAAAAAGTTTTGGTTTAAATTTTAACAGCATGAATGGTGTCTCTGCCGCGATAACAAATTTTAGTGTGCGATAATTATTCTCATAAATTATTGCGATATGCGATGTTATTGCGCCCTCCCCCCAATTCTTTTTAACCAATTTACAATAACACAGTGACAATACAGTATATGTTAATAGATCAAGTACACCCATTTAAATGCAATAAATATTTACTCTTAAATAAAAAAAAATACTTTTTAAGAAATCACAACTAAAAACAATAGACCATGCCTCTTAAGTAAAAAACAACAATATTGATACCGCACAGAAACACAATAAATAAAATATGTTTAAAAAAAAAAAAATTGCACTTAATAACTTAAGCATTTAGGCAAATGAAAACTTTTCCCGTCATAGCTTCTGCAATGATGTTCCATAGGGATGCAACGATACAGTTAAGTCATGGTTCGGTACGATTTTTGATACGGGGGACACGATTTTCGATCCGATTCAATACATTTAATGCTCTGTAAAAAAAAAAAAAAAAAAAAAATTATATTTTTTGTTTCGTTTTTTTGTTGTTATTTTTTTTTTGTTTTTTGTTTTGTTTTTTTTTTTGCTAACGAGCAAAAATTAAATTGCCATCATATAAACATGCATTTTAGTGCATAATATTTATGTGCTAACTTCTTACTGATCTGAAAAATTTTTGTATAAAAGTGCTGAGAACAATCTTTACTGTTTGTAAAGTGAGGCAGGGCACACTGTTGATCGCTACAGCTCTCTTAGCAGCTAGGTTTAGTACATGAGCAAGACATCCTATTTGTGGTCCGAATCCATCTGTGTCACGTACTGAATTAACAATATTTGCAACATTATCTATAGTCACTGGTATGGATTGATTTGGCCTTCTTAACTTCCATATAGTCATGACAGTTTAGAATTCATCGATGTAATATATGGACTACGTGTCCCATGATCACTCTGGGCTCACGTAGCCAATAGCATGGGAAGTAGCACATCTAGTTTGCCATTTCATGATATCTATGTGTGCGCGCATTAAAAAAGTTAGCAAGCGCTGATGAAGTCACGTCAGCTCATTACTGCACAACACCAGCATATGACAATCGACTTTCATAAACAGGACAAATTTGAAGCACAGTGCTCTTAAATTCATTCAGCTGTTCGTTGTCAAAGCGAGGTTGTTCGTAGCGGCCAAGTCGGTAACAATGTTTTGGCGGACTTCGTTGTAAATATCCGGCGTTGTGCCGAAAAATAACCGCCCCGCGTGAAATGTCGCTCCTGACGGGAGCGCCCACACGTCAACAACTTCGGCGCGCCATAGATGGTCCACAGTCACTCCGGAGCACTGACACGGCTGGTATACTTTGAACAATAGGATATAATGGGAACGATTGGCTCCGGCGCTAGTTTTTGCCGGACCTGGAACGAAGATGCATTTTGCACAGTTGGTAACGAGGAATCCGAACTTCATAAATCGCAGCGTAAAAATTACCGCCTTTATTTTAATTTATCGCGCGATAAATGGAATTATTGCATATTGCGACAGGCTTACTATACATAAACGTAATGTCTTTCAAGAATTTAAGCAGTGCAGTTTAAACAGTCTTTCTCACCCCAAGTAAACCCCTCAGAGACCATTATCATCCATAAAAGAAAGAAAAATGTATATTTATTGTATATATCTATCACGTACATATCTATATCTTCCGTCATCGCTCGAGAGAAAATGGCGTCGGTTCGCGCATACGAAGTAGAAACCCCTCACGATCCGGTAGCCCGTCACGATTGGGTAGTGAGAGGATGTACGTCTAGCGCCGTCGACAATAATCAATTCGTTCAATGAGTGCACTGTAAGGGTCTAAAAAAAAAAAAAAAATCTGCACTATTCAGTTGTGTTCAGCTGTGTTGCTAAGCCTAAATTTGATCATTATCGCCTGAAGAAAATCTCTTTAGTCAGACATTAAAAATAAAATCCCTTTGCATGCTGAAATATTTATTCTTTTCATTTGTTTGTTACAGGAACACTACCAGGTCACTTCCCCGGTGCAGTCAACTTGCCATTTACTTCCTTCCTGCAAACCTCTGGAAAGTTTCTGGTCAAAGAGGACCTGTTCAGCCAGTTCAAGGAAGCTGGGTTCAACTTGGATCAGCCACTGATGGCCACCTGCTCTTGTGGCGTTACGGCGTGCTTTGCTATTCTGGTTGCCCACCTTCTCGGGCATCCGGGCGTGCGTCTTTATGATGGCTCCTGGTCTGAGTGGTTTAATAAAGCATCGCCTGAGAACATAATCTCAGAGGGAGAGGGAAAGAAGATGTAAGTTGACATGGAAAGCAGAAAGTTACAAGAAAATTTGATATTTGGTAGTTTAAGATGTTTTATACTCAATGATATTGTTACTTAACAGCATTAGTTTAACATTAGAACACTATAAGAACATGTCATAGCCGACAGTACCTCTTTAGGCAAATAATCGATTGCAAACGTTGCAGCAAATGTTTACAGTGTATAGAGAGCAATCTATAATGCTTTTCGGGTATAAAATCTATTCTTTCTGCTCTCTTCTCTGTTTCTAATGAAACTTTGTCATGCTCATTTGTCATTATTATTCATTAACCAGTCCAGAAAAATAAACATTCCTCTGTTTTTTAAGAGAGTCACAATGAACTTGGATCGTAAACCTGCCTTTTATCTTGTATAATAAAATTTGATATACATTTGACACATATGGATTTCTATTTCTGCTGTTTTCTACCCCAACAAATATTTCCGTATTCACATGTACAATAGTAATTTATTTATAGAATTTTAAATACAAGTCTACATATGTGTTGAATCAGTACTGTACTAGTACCACAGGTTTTTTTTTCCCGTTTTTTTTTTTTTTACACAAGTCTGTGTTTTACTAGAGAGTACAGTAAGTTCTTTTGCCACTTTTGGTGTTACATAGGGTAGTAGTCACTTGACAAGTTGTCCACAACAGGATTAAAAAAAATCTCACCCTACCGCCATAGCGTTCTAAAAACACAGTTTTACTGAACATTCCGTACTCTCTTAACAGTGACTATCATAAGTATTCACCTTTGGCTGCAATCAGATCAGTGAGTCTGTGGATAAGTCTTAATCAGTCTTGTACATCTGCCCACTGAATTTTTGCTTCATACTTCTTTGCAAAACTGCTCAAGCTCTAAAAGGTTGTGCGGGTATCGGGTATCAACAGCCCTTTCAAGTCCAACCACAAATTCTCGACAGAATTGAGGTTTGGGCTTTGACTTGGCCACTCCAGAACATTTTCTTTTGCAGCGTGCTTTAGATCATTATCTTGCTCGAAAATAAAACTTCTCCCAAGCCGTGGTTCTTTTGCATACTGAAGAAGATTGTGCCCCAGGATTTCGGTGCATTTTGCAGCATTCATTCTGCCATCTATCTTTACGAGCCTTCCAGGTCCGGCTGCTGAGAAACATCCCCACAGCTTGATGCTGCCACCACCATGCTTCACAGTGTGAATGGTCTGCATGCTCTCATCACGTGAAGCTGTTTCTCAGTGAAATAGGGATACACAAGACAGGAACAGTAGCAGGTGGACTAACCCCAGTGCTTAATTTGTAAATCATAAGGTGCCGGAAGGCAAAGTACATATGATAGCGCAGGGATGACGAGACGGGCACAGGTCCCGGAACATACGCCAAAAATGGTGCTGAAAATAACACGCAAATTCCCACTTGCCATGCTGTGGGACTTACAAGCCTCAATTTCAGATAATATCCATGGTATAAATGTTATGACAACAATTTACAATTATTTAGGCTATACTCTGCACAGCACGGGCAATTGCCCACATAACCACAGGTGGAACTTACAGTACACAGTTAGCAATTAGTTTCTAAACAGGTCTAACTTGTAAAACATAAAAAAAAAAAAAAAAAAAATCATAGATTACAATAAACACAAATTTCCCATTATTATTCTTCATTATAATAACAGGTGGGTTTGAGGACGCTCTCTGATTGGACAGTTGCCGTGTATTAATCACGATATAACATGGCTACATGATTAACAGAAGGCTAGGGCCATATCACCAAATGTATCACTACGCCGCTGTATTCGTGCCTTGAGTCTGTGGTTTACAAACATATTTACCCGTTTATTAATTAAACTTTGATAATAATTTATTGCAATAACATAGTTGTAATTATTATATAGTAGGCCCATGTAAGCAAATAAATTGAAAATAATTCAAAATGGTGTCACTTTATTGCATTCACCTTGAGCTGAGGTGCTGTCCAGATAGTTGTGCATCCCATCCCTGCCCTTTCGCTGGATTTCCCACATTCTTCTCCGCTCAGTGCGCTCTTCTCTCCTTCTGAATCTTTCTGCAAGCAAGCTGAAGTCTGGCTGCTCTACTGGGCTAGCTGATGCCAGGGTACTGGCCTGTTGCCCCAGCTGTTGGTGGTCCACCTGGCTGACTGATGGCACTGTAGCTGGCCCCCACTCCGGGTGGCGCTGAACCTGACCAGCTGCTGCCACGGTAGCAGCCTCCTGCCCCGGCTTGGCTACCTGTCCGTGAACCTGGCTAGCTGCTGGGGCACTAGCCTCCTGCTGCACCCTTTCCAGCCCGTTAGCATGATCGCTGCAGCTGCCCTTATCGCTGGGTGTTGCTTTTCTGACTCGTTTTGAACCATCTTCCTTCTTTTTGAAAAAGGACAGTAAATGCAACTGTCTTTTTGGCATGTTGAAATAAAGTATGATCGTGGATGGTTGCTCCCCAAATGCCGCAAAGTTGTTGTTTTTTTTGTCGTGTGTGATTTGTTGCTCCTGCTTTTCCGTGCATCAACAAACCTCCGACTCTTTCAAATGACGTCAAATTTTTATAAACAATATTGCTACCGGCATCCTCAAGAAGCCGCTGTCCTGTTTCAGTGTGACCGGCATTGCCAATTTGGCGTAGAAACAGAAGTGGGCGAGCGTAAGGGGTAGAGAGAAGAAGCGAAAAGGAGAGTTGCGCGGGAGTGCGGTGTTGACTGGCTGATTGTCCCCAGCTGGTTTTTGTATAGTTAATAAAAGTCTCCATGCAACAGCCATCCAAGGCGTCTCTGTGTTTTTATATACTACACCATCTCCCTGAAGGAAGAACCGGACGAAGGGGCGACGTCGAACGAGCCACGGAAATCGCCGGTCCACATATTATTATTTTCTATACACGAGAGGTTCCGGATCTGTCCAAACAAGTCCCGGAACACAGGAAGGCCAAAATCAAGAGGTACCGGATCTTGTTCTGGCAGGATCCAGCACAAATTAACCCAGGATTAACCTTAAACCCTGATACCAATTTAGGGACCCCAGAAAGTGGCCCAAAGCAGGTGAGCCTCTACCAGTGCCTCCTCAGCCAGTTTGGTAACCAGCAGAGAGCATTTAACAAAACCTGGTTTGAGCACTCTATGGCTGGAGTACACTTTAACGAAGAACTCCACATTTTGCTATTCGTGTCGGATATATAGAAGGCAAAATATTCAGACCAACAAAAACACGCTCCTCTGTAGTTCAGTTTTTTCGAATTGGAAATGGGCTTTGGATAACTTCCGTGGGCATGAGAAAAGTGCCCTCCACATGTCAAGCATGACCTGGTTGCATAGCACATGTTCATGATATGAGACAGTTCCCCGCACCTTTCTCAGCTTTGAATTGGGGGTTAATTGATGTACAAAAAAATTCTAGTTTTGTGTAGGAGGCACCAAAATAGATGGGGGGGGGGGGGGGGGGGGATTGCATCTGCACCCTCAGGATTAATGCTGCATTCGAGGAAGGTGGAAAATCGGATTCATCCCACTTGGATGGTACCAGTTGCCACCTTTCCAAGCGAATATAAACAGCAAAGACTGCGACAAGTTGTTTTTTTATTTTGGCCATCAAAAGACATTAATATTTTTATTTAACATTTTGTTCAAATCATTGAATAACCATCCAAAGAGAGCAGCATATCCTCACGCAAAGTCAGTAAAAATAATATAGTGTTACGGGTGGTTGTGTTGATTAACTAAATTAATTCAATAATAATTTTTTTTTTTTTATAATCGTGTCATCATATGTGTCATTTATGGTTTACTATTGACCAGGGTGTCCAAGTCCGGTCCTCGAGAGCCCCTATCCAGCCTGTTTTCCATGTCTCCCTCCTTGAACACACCTGAATCAAATGATCAGCTCATCAGCAAGCTCTGCAGGAGCCTGATAATGATCCTGATTATTTGAGTCAGGTGTGTTGGAGGAGGGAGAAATGGAAAACAAGCTGGATGGGGGCTCTCGAGGACTGGACTTGAGCACCCCTGCTATTGACAGTCTGCCATTTTGTGGGGTGAAGTCAGATTGAAGCAACTGGTGAAGTCGGGGTACCTTTTTTTTTTCGACTTCGTGACCAGGACCTCAGAGTTCGAGCGGTGTTCCAATAATATTTTTCCTGTTTGGAGGTTGGAAAACTCTGACTTCCCACCTTCCTTGAATGCAGCATTAGCCCTTGATCTGCTAGAATCCCATATCGGCACCTGGACTGCGTTTTTACTGACCCATCAGCCTGGTGACGTCAATAAAGGAAATTGATTACTATTGATTTATTTTTTGTTTTGTTTGTTTTTTGATACGAATTTGGAACTCTGAAGTCAATGTGGATCGACCTGCATAAAATAAAAAATTGCTTTGTACTACGGTCAAATTCTGTGCCACAACAAAGATGGCTGTCAGATTGGACAGAGGTCCCTCGGCTGTCCATAAATTTGCCTGAAGGTCCTCCCGAAATAAACAAATTGGGGTCCTCTTTAGCTGAATGCTAGTCGCCGAGACGGGGTTACAATACATTGTTTGGCGCTTTCGAAAAGCTGTAATGAAATAACGTCCTTATCCTCGTATTTAGATTGCCAGAGCAATGTTCAACAAAGTGCCGTTCTTTTGATTAGGTCATTAACGGTCCTAGCTGCCCATTATTTGTGTTTTCCAACGACGAAGGGTGTGTTTTCTTCGGTCGCGCTAACATAGCCGAAGCGAATCAGTTTGCTTAATTTTTTTAAACACGAAACATAATTTGTGAGTTTCATTTGAAGTTATTCTTCATTTTCATTTGAACTGGTAAGAAGGTTTGTGTGAATGTATATCACATTCAGAATTCATTTGTTGTCGTTGGGCAAGAAATGAATTATAATTATGCTTTGAATATAATAGTTAAATTTACCATGTCAAATATTTTAATAACATTTTCAATGCTTTGATCCTTGGAAAACTGGCTGTACAATGGGTTGGCAACATATGATTATTGAATGAGTTATTTTTTTCCCGACCGCAGGGAGGGGTTAATGAGCAGTAATGTCTGGCATTGCTCTTAGCAGACTGTCCCAGGAGCGCAAAGCCTGGAGAAAAGACCACCCGTTTGTATGTCGCTACTTTCACCATTTCCAAACTTTTTCTTCTATTAGTTGTTCAAATGATTTTGCTTCCTGCAGGGTTTTGTTGCTGTGCCTACAAAGAATCCGGATGGAACCATGAATTTGATGAATTGGGAATGCGCCATTCCTGGAAAGAAGGGCGTAAGTTTCAACAACAGAGGCTACTCAAGTTTGCCGCATGAGTCTAATTGATGTGTTCTGGATGGCACTGCTCACACCGGCTTCTCAAATGAAGTTGTTTGTGTGTGTATATATATATATATATATATATATATATATACACACGGAAAACACAGACAAGACTGAAAAACCAGTTTCTGCTCTTGCACTCCTCTTGAAAAGAAACTGCTGTATTTTAACCTAAAACAACTGTTGTGTTTGATAGAACAATATGTCTTTATGCTGCCATAGCAGATTCATGGCACATTAAGCCCCGAACTATTTTTTGTCAGTTTTACCCTGAAAACCCCCGTTTACAGACGTCGCGCAACCGCTTTTGTTTCAACCCAGCCATAAAACAAAGGTAATTAATTAGATTTATTATTCAAAATGTCTGTCGTTTTTAGCTTAGAACCATTCATTGATGTCTCATATTTATATTTATAAAAAAAAAAACGACAAAAAAATTATTCACTCACATATTTTAAACTTTTAAACAAATTATGTCACAATGAAAAAAATGGCAGATATCTACCTCATAACTATCGCTTAATTGTATTTTTTTTTTTTTTTTTTTTGCTACTTTCGCATTTTCTCCGATATGTTAGATGATAAATAATTGATCCAAACCAAAAAAAAAGTTGAAAAAAAAAAACATTTCAATGGGTAAATATATGAAAAAGAAAATCTCAACCACTCCGTGATGTCTGCGATTTCTGCATCGCGACCATTGTTATATTACCATGTTTCACCCCAAAAATCCCCCCAAAAATCCAGCTGTGGCCATTCACAGCTGTGTCTTGACACTCAGTGATACATGCTACGTGGAGTTTTTGGATCGAAACAAAGTAGGTACGCGATGATATCTCGTTAAAGTCATGGCGTCTGTAATTCTGTTCTCACGTGCTCTCACCTCCAGATAGGGTATTGCTGTTTAAAAAATATATTTTTTCTAAAAAATGTCCTCCTGCTCAGATTTTTTCTTCCCCCAGAAAATTGAGATTTTAAGCTTTCCAATGATGTATCACACATGCATATTGGACAATTTTGAAAGTTGGCTAAATTGGGGGTCTCAGAGCGGAACTTCAAGTCACCTGAGTGTTTTCCACCATATACATATATATATATATATATATATATATATATATACTCATTTTTAAATAATTACACAAGAAAAAAAATCGCTGATATAATAGCAGGGTGTCCACGGGGTCTTAAATGCAATAATTTGAATTTGGGACCTTAAATGTCTAAAATTCTCCCAAAATCTCATAAAAGGTCTTAAATACAATTTTGAAAGGTCTGGAAAAAATCTATTGACATTACTTTAATTTACAGGCATGAAAATCTCTCACTTTTCGGCGAATTTCGCCGTTTTTAAGTCAAAAAGGATGACCTACGTCACAGGTGTCAAACCGATTCCAGAAAGGGCCAAGTGGGTGCTGGATTTTGTTCCGATTCCGTGAAGAGAGTTTAACCAATGAACTTCCTGCTGAAACAAGCTGCTGACAAAGTTTAACTGATTACACATGTAAAAGATCTGATTGGTGAAAAGGTGTCCTCTTCATTGGCTGGAAAGCAAACCTGCACCCACTTGGCCCTTTCTGGAATCTGTTTGACACCTGTGACCTACGTGAATCGTGTAGATCCGATGAGAAAATTTTTAGGGGGGGTCGGGTGTAGGCATGTGCCGGTTACCTTCACGATTTACCATGTTATGAAAACGTCGCGGTTACAAAACCACGAAAATTTTCCGTCATACAGTAGTAAGTATTCGCTATTTTTCATGTGTCAAAAATGCAGCCAGAAGTGGCTTGGCGCGGCAGCACTTACCCCTTCCCCTGTTTGGTACTGCGTGTTGTGCCGAAAAATAGCCGCCACGCGTGAAATGTCCCCCCTGACGGGAACTCCCACACGTCACTCGTACAAACAGCTTTTTCTTACCAATCGATGGACACGGAAACTACTTCCTTGTACCGTGAATTTGTATTATTTTACTCTGTTTGAACTAATCAATCTTGTACTGTGAATATGTATTACAGTGCCCTCCATAATTATTGGCACCCCTGGTTAAGATGTGTTTTTTAGCTTCTAATATATATTTTTTTAATTCAAATAATATGGGACCTTAATGGAAAAAAGAGAAAAATCCAACCTTCAGTACAAGTGCATTTATTCAGTGGGGACAAAATCCCACATAAAGAAATAATTGACATCAAATGATGTCACAATTATTAGCACCCCTGGTGTTAATACTTTGTACAACCCCCTTTTGCCAACAAAACAGCACCTAATCTTCTATAATGTTTCACAAGCTTGATTTTGTGCCTGGTATACCATTTCTGTGTAGATTTGGCCATATGTTTAGGGTCATTGTCTTGCTGAAAGACCCAGTGACGACCCATCTTCAGCTTTCAGGCAGAGGGCAACAGATTTTGATTTAAAATGTCCTGGTATTTCAAAGCATTCATGATGCCATGCACCCTAACAAGGTTCCCAGGCCCTTTGGAAGCGAAACAGCCCCACCGCATCACTGACCCACCCCCATACTTCACAGTGGGTATGAGGTGCTTTTCAGCATGCGCATCTTTCGTGGCACGCCAGACCCACTTAGAGCATTTGTTGCCAAAAAGCTCAATCTTGGTCTCATCTGACCAAAGCACACGGTCCCAGTTGAAGCCTGGGACCGTGTGCTTTGGTAAGACACCAGCAGCAAACTCCGTTTGTGGTTCACGAAAGAGAAACTTCTCGTGTTTTTGGTTAGGTTAAGCATTTTGTATTACATTCATTATCAATGAATCGATTCATTATGGTCTTAAAACGTATTTAAAAAGTATTAAATTTGGCTTTGTGAACCCTGCAGAGACCCTGATTAGTTAGTACAACAGATCCTGGGTAAGCGAAGCACACATTAATTTCGATGTCTAAATTCAAGATTTTGATGTAAAATGGGTTGATATTTCATCTTTATTTTCTACTGCTAGTCTGGCCCAGTCATTACCAGCCACTTTGTCTTCCCCCATCTGTTGGATTATTTACAGTAAAGAGGTGTTTGTGCCATTTTATGTGGTGTAATTTGTCAGTGTTTTGCACTAAAGCTGTTCTTACCTTTTCAATTGTAAGACCCTCTGGGAGGGAGGACTGTATAAACTCAGGATGCTCTTCAAGGATGATTATCCGTCCTCGCCACCCAAATGTGAGTCCCGCTGAACCACACATGGTCAAAACTAAATCTGAAAACAGTTCACAATCCTCTGACTTAAACCCTCTTTTTAATATATATATTTTTTCTCAATCGTTACCCCTCAGGCAAGTTTGAGCCACCAATATTCCATCCAAACGTCTACCCATCTGGCACTGTATGTTTGTCTATCTTGGAGGAGGACAAAGACTGGAGGCCTGCCATCACCATCAAACAGGTTATCTTGTTGATTATATGCTTTAGTTGAGCTTTTGTGTGTAATAGGGATGTCCCAGTTGCATATTTTTGCACCAGAGTCTGAGGCTACGTCTACACTAGGTCGGATAATGGCCTTAAACATGTAATTAGTTGGACTATACGGCATGTCAGCTACATTAGTATGCCCATTATCCGGATTAGTTGTTACACGGACAATGTAGGCGGGTAATAATACCCGCCGCCTAATATGGACTGCTGTCTCTGTACAACATTCGGATACTCAGGAAGGGATGTCATGCCGTCGCTGTTTTTAGTGCGGCATGACAGCTTCGTAAACAATGGAGGCGGACGATCACGATGTGGCCTTCCTGCTCCTCTTTTCTTTTCCACACATTTTTCTTGAACCTTCAAACTACGTCTCAATAATATGCTTCAATTCAGTGCCCATTTGGGGTCCTCCCATTGCGGATGAGGTGGAGATGAGCGTTTTTTATAGAGGTCGTCTCCGATAGCCAGTTGCGGGGCTGTCCCCTCCCAACTCAGTGCCGACAGAACAACTGAGCATCGATTGTAACATCCCAATTAACAATGTCAGGCTTTCGTTGTTTTTCATAGATTTATTTGTCACAACTTGGCGCCTGCTCGTAAATGCGTGATGCATTCAATTGCATTCCCGAAAAACAGTGATCACAAAATAATGACAGTCTAGAAGGTGTAGTAATTTCGAAATTTGCTGCCGGCGAGTGATGAGTTTCCGGTTCAGAGGTAAACCGCGCGGGCGATGACGTAACATACGAGGCCGCTCCTTTCTACACATGCGTAGTTTGCACAAATGCAGGCATACCTTCCAGAAGTGGGGGTGGGGTTAAACGCACCTTAAACGTAATGTGGACTGGTATAAAAATAGCCAGCAAAATACCCTAGAGAAAATTGTCCTAGTTTAGACGTAGCCGGAGTCACCTGATTTTGAGAATCTGCCAATGCAGAGTCCCGATCCGATACCGAAAAAGAAAAATGCTTGTCTTTATTAAATGCTTCACTGAGTCCATTCAAATCCGCTCATGCTGCTGAGAACAGCCTCTCACGTACACACTGAGTTGCCACAGCACACTTGTGCAAGGTTAATGATGATTGCCACATTTGTGCCTTTGATCGTAGAGCTACCGAGCTTCTCTGGCAAGATCAAAGCTACAAACCTGTCAGTCATCGTTAACTTTAAGTACCAAACGCAAGCTGGACAGTTTGGCTGCACTGCTTAGCAGGAAGGAGGGTGAGAGGCTGTGTCACTGTAAATAATACATTTTTTAATTAAAAAAACCCAATGCTTTTCACCCGATTCCGATCCTCTGAAAAATGGCGTGATCGGCCTGATTTATGATCACTTGATTGGATCGGGACATCCCCAGTGTGTGCTGTATTTTAAGGGGAAACGACTAGTAAGTTAGAGGTTATATGTACTCGAAATTTTTTTCAATGACCGAATTTTTTTTTTCTCTGCACAGCATGGATGGCATTAGTAATGATGCAAATAGATTTAAAATGTCTAGTCTTTAAGTTTACAATGAAATACTGTTTTCAGATTCTTTTGGGGATCCAGGAGCTGCTGAATGAGCCCAACATTCAAGATCCAGCACAAGCAGAGGCATACACAATTTATTGGTATGTGTCTGCTCAGTGGTGAATGAATTTCTCGATGTCTTTGTAATGAAATTTGAATTCCAGTTTCCCATTATCATGCTCGTTAAAGTTGAATGTAGAAGTATTCCACCAAATTTTTAACAAGTGCATTTCAAATACTTAACTGCTATATTATAGCTGCGCATATCATAAGGCATTATTTTCAGCACCTCGCCCTCCCGGGCCCTCTAAAGGCTCAGGTGTGGCAGCGCCGCCCCTTATTGACAGCATGTGTTGTGGTTGTTGGTAAAAGAACTACATGTACATACATGAAAATTACCTTTTAATGGGAGGGGCGAATGAACCAATGCTGAGTTAATGTTAAAGTTGTATTAATTGTACTATGCTCTATAGGTGCATTAGAGGGGCCGGTTCTCATTTAGAATAAATCTTACAACACCCAAGCAACAGAGCAAATAAATGCCCAACAATGTGAATTAACCTGCTTGTTGATCAGGCCTAAAAAACAAACTAGTGCTGTCCGATATGCCGATTTATGGCACCAAAACAATATAAAGTGTTCTCCCGACATTTTACATGTCAATAGTCCTCATCGTCATAAATAGATCTGTTCCTTCAAATCACATTTTGGCCAGAAGATGGTGTCAAATTTTGTGTTGACTTCTTCATTGATGGAACTTCATGTCATAGTAGTACCACTAATGTCCCTAGTTAGCCAACTGCACATGAGTAACGCTTGCCAGACACCTGAAAATGGAATAAAACGCATACAACAATTTGTTCCAACTGCAATGTTAATTATTAATATGATTCAAACTTAATACATACACAGTGGTCTTAAAAGTCAAAATCACTAGTCACACGTATTGGTAGAATTCTTCCAATATCAATATTTATTATTAAAAAAATATGCTAACTTGATAGGCCGAAATCTTTAAAGTCAAAACCACTCACAAGTCTTAGTAGGTAATTAGATATCTTTACTTTTGAGCAAAAATATGTTTGCCACTCTGCTGCTTCAGTTTACACTGGATAGTCTTAGGTTGCAGCACTACTTGATAGATTTAACATTTGGGACACGTCAGTTTGATGCCAATTCAAAAATTAAGTGAGTGGAGGAAAAACTCTCATAGTTGTTGTATAATTTTTCACCAACTAATAAAAATTGTAATTTATTGTGGCATATCGATATTGTGATATAAAACGCTCCATATCACGATACTTTTTTCCTTACTGCGTAGCACTAAAACACTGTTGTTTTTCCATTCCAGTCAGAACCGAATGGACTACGAGAAGCGGGTCAGGGCCCAGGCCAAGAAGTTCGCACCCACATAGATCAAACAGAGCCGTCTGATTAAATAGAAGTTACAGATCAGAACGTGAAGGACCACTACGACAAGGATCAACTTTTCTGTACAATTTGTAGGTGGCTTGTAAAAACTAATCCCGGCACTTGTATAAACTCAACAGTTGCTCGTAAGAAGGAAGCAGGCCTCTGTCCAGCCGCAATGAGGTCACCGCTTTACTTTATTCAAATGCTTTCAGTTTCTTTGTAAATAATGGCAATGCATTTTTGGGAACAAGCAAAAGGCTGGAGAGTTTTGCCAAGGGATAAATGAGCGCATGTACATATTATAAATAAAATCGTGAAAGTTATGTTTTATATTGTTTTAGCCAGTTTACATTTGTGTGTGATATTATGACAAAAAATAAAATGCAATGAATCGTGTGTTATTGTGAAATAATAAATTTGGTTAAAAGAACAAAAGGGTGCCCGTGGTATATATATTTTTTTATTTGTATATAACTAATGTAGCCATAACTGCAGTTGTGGTGATCTTTTAGAATTTTTTTTTTTTTTTTTTTTTTTTTTGGTCCAAAGGTGAAAACCTGATGTCAAGTTCTCAGGTGTCTAGTGTGTGACATTTGTAGGAAATGTAACACCTTTTTCTTCACCTCCACTCTCGTGTGGTTTAACATGACCTTACAGAACCGCGGACTAAAGAAAACATGGTAAACAAAATTTTGCTTGAGTGCGTCATGGTTACAGAATTGGTGTTTTTCCTGTTATGTTGAACATGAGGCCTCAATGGTGGCCAATAAGTTAATTATCTTTTTTTAGTGCAACACATTGCATTCCTTCTTATATTTCTCTTTTTTTAACTTTTAGTTTTTGTGTGCCGTACATTTTAATAAAGTCAATTTTCCTAAATTTTAGCACAGTTAATGCTCAAACTGCATAATGTTACACTGGCTTCCAAATTCACATTTTTTATTTCAACCACTGGTTTTTATTTTTGCTGAACAGTCGTGCCTACTTTCATTCTGTATCTTAATGTTCATGTGATCTTTTTGTATCTGTATTCAGTATTGGTACCGATAGGGCACCAAAATGATGTCATCGGTATCGTGGAGTACTAAGAAAAAGCGTGACGATGATGTGCAATATGTACTTTTTGAGATCTAGTTTCCAATTGCTGGCTTCCCTGCCCAAGATGGCGGCCAGCTGCACACACTGCTATGAAAAAAGAATCACTTGTCACCTTGTCCCAAGATGAGGTTTGGCGTCCAATCTTCTTCTGTGAGTTTCAATGGGTTTATCACTACAAGACATCCAATCTATTTGAAGCAGGAGGGCAGCCCTCCAACTTCAAATGGATTGGACGTCTACCGCTGTCTATGGCAGCCAATGAGGTTGGGAAAAAAAGTGTTCTTCGGCCAGTATGTACTCTGTCAATTGCAGACAATGAGTTAAAGAGTGTCTGACCAAGCCATGATAGCGGTTACTGTATTTTATAGCCGAGTATGCAATAATTTAGTACTAAAAAGAAAAAAATGAAGTGGTATTGGTACAGCATCAGCATCGGTCCCGACAACATACAGCCGAGTGTTGGAATTGGTATCGGGAACCAAAGAATGCCATTCTCTGCCATTCCAGGAGTCTCCATTTCTTCCTTTTCAGCCAGTCCTTGGTAGATCACTGGTATGTTTTGGGTCATTGTCATGTTGCAGGGTCCAGTTTCCTTTCAGCTTTAAGTTTTTTCACAGATGATCTCACATGTTCCTCAAGCAACCTCTGATACATGATAGAATTCATAGTGGATTCATGATGGTGAGCTGGCCAGGTCCTGCTAAAGCAAAGCATCCCCAAACCATGACCCTTCCACCTCTGTGCTTCAGAGTTGGTATGAGGTTCTTTCCTGGAACACTGTATTGGGTTTACGCCAAACATTAACTCTGTTCTGGTGTTCAAATAATTCAATTTTAGATTCATCTGTCCAAAGAACATTATTCCAGAAGTCCTGGTCTTTGTCTACATTAACTTTGGCAGACGTCAGTCTGGCCTTCATGTTCTTCTTGGAGAGCAAATGTTTCCTACTTGCACACCTTCCATGAAGGTTAAACTTGTGAAGTATCTTTCTGATTGTAGAGGCATGCACTTTCACATCAACAGTAGCAATAACCTGCTGTAGGTCCCGTGATGACATTTTAGGGTTTTTGGAGACTTCTTTTAGCATCATGCGGTCTGCTCTCGGGGTGAACCTGCTTGGAAGGCCAGACCTGGGCATGTTGGAAGTTATTGTGAATTGTCCTCTATTTGTAGACTATTTTCCGGATAGTGGAATGGCTGATTTTATATTCTTTTGAGATCTTTTGAAATCCCTTACCAGACTCATAAGCGACTACAATCTTCTTTCTGAAAGGCTCAGACAGCTTTAACAGTCAGGGGCACACCAAACTATATGTGAAGTTTAGATAAGGCAAGCTCAAAATACTGGGTAATGATGTTCTAATCATGTGCACCTGATGTGATAGAGTTGTGTGTGATTTTAGCCATTGTAAGTGGGACTGAATGTGGAGGTGTCCTAATTTATTCCTCATCAGAAATTGCATTTATTTAAAATTAGATTTTACAGAAAGTTATATATTTAAAAAATCAGTTTTAATTGTTTAGTTCTATTACTTGAATCTCTCAAGATTGTTAAAATTGATATTAAATATCCATTAGACCAAATGTTATGAAACACACAGGCTTCCATAGGGTGCCCTAATTTTTTCACATGACTGTACATGGCCGCCAACGGCATGTACGTACATGGCCGTCAATGGAATTCAACTGCATTGGCATCAATAGAATCAAGATACATGGCTGTCAATGGCATCAACATAAATGGCCGTCAGTGGGAAGGACGTACATGGCTGTCAATGGCATCGATTTACTTGGGCGCCAGTTCAATGTCAATGGGCAGTAATGGTAAGTTTTTGGTCTAAAATCACAACCACTCATGTTTTTCTGCCATTGAAAATGACGATGACATTTTGGCAATTAGAAATGAATGGAACGACGTACATGGCAATGGCATCCCATTAGAAATTAATGGGAAAGGTTTGGGTGAATTTTGGGGGAACTGTAGGTTTTTGGCAAATTCTGTGTACAGTACAAGTTTTATGCCCATTTCTGAAATTTTTGACTTTTCATTGATGTGAATTGGATAAATACTGTAGGACTACATATATTTTGAAATTATTTATTATTTTTTTTATTAAACCCGCATTTTGGTGTGAACGGTAATTTTGGGAGAGTCATTCAAAAGATCCCTGCGTTGCACGAGAATTCCGGTCATATTGGTGTTGATGGGCTAAACGGTTTGGGCTGTGCGGCGCGCCAAAGAAACGCCATCCAAAAAAACCCGTAATGCATTACATGCAAAGCTACCATCAATAAAATAGAGCTGCTAAAAAATACTTGCTAGCTACCGTACTTTGACTAATATACTACTTTAGGCATTTTTCATGATTATAAATTCATTCATAAAAGAGGATTTTAAAAATAAATGTTAACTGTTTCTTACAACAAAAGTATAGAATAGAATAGGTCTTTATTGTCATTGTCAGCAACGAAAAGAACATTGTGAACAATGAAATTGGACGTGGCACTCCAGTATAAATATATGTATTTAATAAAATAATATAAATTAATCGGAAAATATAGTACCAAAAAATGGTCTCAAAATAAGCCTTTACAATCTTACTGACATCATAGATTTTAACGGAGTTTATCTTATTTTAAGCGTGATATTTTTTTTTTACTAGAAACTTGACATACAGCCATATGCGTCAATTCAATCCATCCATCCATCCACTTCATTATGACTTTCTCCTTTCTTTTTCAGTAAAGTGCTGAACTGCTGGAAATCGTCAACAGTGGAGTGGATAGAGAGAAATATTTTGAACCAGAAAATCAACAGGTTGATGATAGAAATGGGCTAGAGGATGGTTTCAAAGTGATGTTTTCTTCCCAGTGTAGCTGGACAAAAAATGCATTGAAATTTTGTTAAAGGGCAAATGTAGAATGTAATATGCAGATCTTTTTTAAACTAATCCCTTGATGTATTTAATTCAACAATTATACATCAAAAAACATTGGGAGAATACATAGACATGAAAATAATAAAATGTACATAGAAAATAAAATTTAAAAATACAACTAAATTTAGGGGGGAGGGAATGATTTAAGAAAACAAAAAGTAGACGTACTATATAGGAAATTATTTTAAACAATTAAAATAAATGAAACATTTTTTAAGATATGCAGCGGAATTTCATAAAACATTCTTCCATTTTTATTTTTTATTTGTAATTGCTTTCAAATATATATGTAAATATGCAACAAGGGGTTAATTATCTTTGAGTTTAAAGGCCATATGAAATGAAAAGGTCATAACTAAAATGTTAGTTCATAACTACTTCACTCTATTGTAGTTTTTGGTGTCATGTGTAAAGGCGACAAAGTGGAGGTTTTAGCGTAACCACTGAAACTTGCTCTTTCTTACAACCTGCTATTCTCCTTGTCATGTCACACACGGAAAGCCGATTAATCGTCATGCGGGATCTGTGTTCAGTCATATTTTTAAAACAGTTATCAGTATACAAAATAGATAAAAATGGCAAGGGGTTTTCACTCATTTGTATTTTCATAAAATTTAAACATTTACCTCAAAGATTCATTATCGAGGTAGTTTTGATTACAACAATTCAGTGATTTTATTTTCTTACTCACACCACACACAAAAAGTTCGTCATCAACCAAAGCCATTTTACTCAATCAAATGTACAAGAAAAAAATATACGCATTCACAGCCAGTGCTCCCAGTTTAAATGAATTGTGGACAATTTGTTAATTTTGGGTCACTACCCTATTAATTTTAGGGTACATACAGGCAGACCTTTTTATTTTAGGTCACTTCCTGTAGATTTTGGGTCTTTTCCAGGTCACTTCCTGTTAATATGGGATCTTTTTTTTTCACCCATTGGAAATGAGTGGAGCCACTGGAAATAAATGGGGACGTGCTTCTCAAATTTTGGTAGATCCGTACATTTTTGGCCAGACCTAATAAACTTTTTGCGCACCTTAATTTCCTGAATTTTTGGATGTGTAAATGATGATGATTACGTGATGTTATGTTTGTGATTGGGCTGGAGTATTTCAATTCTGACAACTCTGGTTTTGGCTTACAAAGCACTACGCAGACGACAGCCCGAGTATTGTCTCTGAGTCTTGTCTGAGAACCACTTTATCTTACACAAACCACCACAGCTGACCTCGAAACGCTATCTACTGCGGCACCATTCTTCCACCTCGTCTAACCCTTGCCTGTCCTCCGTGTGCGTAGCTCGCTTGGCTTGCTGAGTAGCGGCATGTAGAATGCAGTATGGCGGGTATGGTATGGCACAGCAGATCGACTCTGGCCTACTGCGGTTATAAGCAATAAGCTGCATTATTTTGTATGCATCTTTGTGGTTTTGAAGGCTACGCGTAGTCACGCATAGCACAACAGCCTTTCGTTGAACTTTATGACAGGGACATAGCGTTCGAGTGTACAATGCAAAATCACACCTCCTTAAAACTAGTTACTCTCCCATGTTTTCAGTGTAAATCTACAAGAAATATGTGACATTATCTGCCAGTGCTTCAAGTAAAATTTACTCAGATTTCTGTGAATAAGAAAAATAGCTTATGGTTTTTAACACTCAAAACAAGATGGAGAACATTATTTGACTAGATTTAAGAAAAATTCTCTGATGGCCCCTTTCCCACTGAAACTAGTGGGTCAACGCGCATTTTTTCCAAGCCGATGCAACCCACTAGCAATTGGCATTTGACACCTTTCCCGTTGACAAAAAAAAAAGCCGTGTCTTTTTTTTCTTTCTCACACGTCTAACCCCCGACACCTCCTCAGCCATGCGTAAGGTTACGTGACGTCACCACGCTAAGATGCGCGTCGACAAGTGCGACCGAATTCATTCAATTCAAGGAAGTAAACAATGCAGAGCAACATGGAAGCCTCCTTTCCGTTTGTGTTCTCTGTTTTCATGCTTTTTACTGCCCTCTAAATGGTCGAAATGCAGCAAAGGATTAACACTGCTTGTACTGAGGCAACGTAGGTGACGTGAATTTTGGTTTGAAATTGAAAGGAGTTATGACGCATCACGTAAGAGCCTACGTCACCACGTAGATTAGGGTGTTGACTGTTCACCCAAGGTTTTGCTTTCACACTACATGACGATCAGAGCCGAGGTGATTTTAACGCGGGTCGCTTGGCGGGTTGATTGACACGAGTCGAGGCGGGTCGCTGCACCTTTCCCACTGCCACCAAAAGCCGATTGTTAGTGGGTTGACATGGGTTTTTTGGACAGTGGGAAAGGGGTTTGATTAAGACGTTCTAAATTTGCAGTGTAATTGTCCTTGTGCTTCTGACTATAGTCCTATATGTACTTATTTTTATTCAAGATGTTAGACTCCAGAAGTATGTTGGATTGTCAGTATATCTACGTATAACTATGTCCAATAAAATAAATAAATAAATTAAAAAAAACTCATGTTAAGTATATGTTACCGACGGAAAAGCATTAGGCCCATAAAAAAATAAAGAATTAGAATTCTCACTTTAGAGTTGGAATCCTGACTTTAAATTGAGAATTCTGAAAATAAAGTTGCTCCTAATATAGTCCTGTTCGTCAAACCAAAAGCCAAACACCATAGCATTCACTGCTTTCTCCTTTTGTCGTTTTTTCGAGGAAAATACGTGTATGAAATTATTACGGCGTTAGAGTATAACATACCTATTCTTAAATGTGTACGCCGTATGTTAAAAATCTGTATGTTTTTCGTGCATTACGGTTTTTTTTCTCCGTTCGGATTTTGTCACCGTTTCGCCAACGACACAATGTGCGTTACTATGCGTTATGACGTTGGTTGAATGACGCAAGAAAAGTCCGAGACATGGAGAGGGAAGAGTGTTTGGTTTGACGCTGCAGGCGGCGTTGGTAAACAGCCTCCATTTTAAAGCAGTAGACTTCTCAGAAAGGCTCTGTTGTAGTGAACGTTTCTAGCTAACCTAAGTAACTTTTTATCTAAAATACTCCTAAATCGACAAAATCTTGACTTGAATCTATCTTTAAATGATGAAACAGTTTTAAAACTTTCACATGTCGAAAGTAGACAGAAGGGAACTAATTCAAAAACGGGAGCAATTTTAACAACTTTAATGGTTGATTCACCACATAAAATGACTTCCAAACACAGCAAAGGTTACTATGTTTTTTTTTTTTTTTGGAAAAAAAAAAAAAAGAAATAGAATTAGAAAAAGTAAATTCAAAAAACATGATAGGTAACCCCAGTTACTTTGCCAAGTAACTAATTACTCTTACATTCAGGTAACTGATTTACTAACTCAATAACTTTTTGGGAGAAATAATTTGTAACTGTAATTAATTACTTTTTAAAAGTAAGATTAGCAACACTGGTCATAAAGATGAAGTCTGCAGAATGAAAAGTGACAAATGTGGAGATTTTATTCTGCCAATTTTTTGCCGGACACAATTCGCCTGCAACTATTGCTGATCACTTTTCAGAATTAGCAAAAGAAATGTTCCCTGACTGAAAGATTACATTGGTAAATTAATTTTATCAATTGATCGTTTTAATTTACAATTGGACACACTTACGAACTACCTTTAAGTCAAACTGAATTGCGAGCTGAAGTGCCATGAAGTGCAGCCATCAAAAGACATGACAGAAATTGCCAAAAGTGCTACAAACAATTATAACAAAAGTCACTGTTAAATTTTTAGTAATCATGATGTAGCTGAATATATTGATTGTTCTTTGATTGCACCAGGTTATATGTTACAAAATTAACAATAAATTCATATTATTTTAAAAATTGAGTTTTATTTTTGTTTCATATTGCAAGCTACGTATATACGACATTGTAAGATTAGTCACCAATTTGTAAGGGCATACGTCACTAGTTGTAAGATTGCCAACAACATCGAGTTGACAGGTATGGTATAATGGTGTCCCTACCAGTGTTATTTTGTTCAGTAGTGGGTAATCTAAGTTATTACTTTTCCCATCTTTTCAATGCCGTTACCGTTACTGAGGGTGTGAGTGGGCAAGTTACAACAATTTGGTTGAATGAAGCGGAAGTTGTCTGATTTGGTCACAGCTGCCTTGGAGAGAACAGAGTCGGAGGGAGGAGAACGGAAGGGGTTGGTGACACTGTTGTAAACACGATGATGATTGGCATTTGGGTGCTTGAAGCATTAGCATAGCATTCGCGCTCTTGTTAGCATTAGCATTTAGCGTGGCGAGCGTCATCTTCAACTCTCGGGCAGCTTTGTTTTTTACATAAAGTTTGTGGCCTCCAGGTAGGTACAATTAATTGAAAATAATGTACTGTTTTCCTGCTGAGTGTACATTATCATCACCAATATGGGGTTGTCCTTGTGGACGCTACAAAATGATAATAATTTGTTGTTGTTTTTTTTATTACCAAAAATAGTCACTTCCCCTGACCTTTTCTTGAATGATGTATCCATGAACCTTGTGTGATGTTTTTTTTAATCAAAACAACTAGAGCAAAGACAGGAGAGGCAAGAGATTCAGAGCCTCACCAGCATATTGAAAACTACAGTGCCTTGCAAAAGTATTCGGCCCCGTTGAACCTTGCAACCTTTCGCCACATTTCAGGCTTCAAACATAAAGATATAACATTTTAATTTTTTGTCAAGAATCAACAACATGTGGGACACAATCGTGAAGTGGAACAAAATTTATTGGATAATTTAAACTTTTTTAACAAATAAAAAACTGAAAAGTGGGGCGTGCAATATTATTCGGCCCCCTTGCGTTAATACTTTGTAGCGCCACCTTTTGCTCCAATTACAGCTGCAAGTCACTTGGGGTATGTTTCTATCAGTTTTGCACATCGAGAGACTGACATTCTTGCCCATTCTTGCATGCAAAACAGCTCGAGCTCAGTGAGGTTGGATGGAGAGTGTTTGTGTACAGCAGTCTTCAGCTCTTTCCACAGATTCTCAATTGGATTCAGGTCTGGACTTTGACTTGGCCATTCTAACACCTGTATACGTTTATTTTTTAACCATTCCATTGTAGATTTGGCTTTATGTTTTGGATCATTGTCCTGTTGGAAGATAAATCTCCGTCCCAGTCTCAGGTCTTGTGCAGATACCAACAGGTTTTCTTCCAGAATGTTCCTGTATTTGGCTGCATCCATCTTCCCGTCAATTTTAACCATCTTCCCTGTCCCTGCTGAAGAAAAGCAGGCCCAAACCATGATGCTGCCACCACCATGTTTGACAGTGGGGATGGTGTGTTCAGGGTGATGAGCTGTGTTGCTTTTACGCCAAACATATCGTTTTGCATTGTGGCCAAAAAGTTCAATTTTGGTTTCATCTGACCAGAGCACCTTCTTCCACATGTTTGGTGTGTCTCCCAGGTGGCTTGTGGCAAACTTTAAACGAGACTTTTTATGGATATCTTTGAGAAATGGCTTTCTTCTTGCCACTCTTCCATAAAGGCCAGATTTGTGCAGTGTACGACTGATTGTTGTCCTATGGACAGACTCTCCCACCTCAGCTGTAGATCTCTGCAGTTCATCTAGAGTGATCATGGGCCTCTTGGCTGCATCTCTGATCAGTTTTCTCCTTGTTTGAGAAGAAAGTTTGGAAGGACGGCCGGGTCTTGGTAGATTTGCAGTGGTTTGATGCTCCTTCCATTTCAATATGATGGCTTGCACAGTGCTCCTTGAGATGTTTAAAGCTTGGGAAATCTTTTTGTATCCAAATCCGGCTTTAAACTTCTCCACAACAGTATCTCGGACCTGCCTGGTGTGTTCCTTGGTTTTCATAATGCTCTCTGCACTTTAAACAGAACCCTGAGACTATCACAGAGCAGGTGCATTTATACGGAGACTTGATTACACACAGGTGGATTCTATTTATCATCATCGGTCATTTAGGACAACATTGGATCATTCAGAGATCCTCACTGAACTTCTGGAGTGAGTTTGCTGCACTGAAAGTAAAGGGGCCGAATAATATTGCACGCCCCACTT
The DNA here is from genome assembly GCF_030265065.1 of Corythoichthys intestinalis. Lineage (NCBI taxonomy): Eukaryota > Metazoa > Chordata > Actinopteri > Syngnathiformes > Syngnathidae > Corythoichthys > Corythoichthys intestinalis. The sequence goes on from NC_080410.1 coordinate 11,580,560, forward strand.
TTCAGTTTTTTATTTGTTAAAAAAAGTTTAAATTATCCAATAAATGTTGTTCCACTTCACGATTGTGTCCCACTTGTTGTTGATTCTTGACAAAAAAATTAAATTTCATATCTTTATGTTTGAAGCCTGAAATGTGGCGAAAGGTTGCAAGATTCAAGGGGGCCGAATACTTTTGCAAGGCACTGTATATATCAGGGCCGGCCCAGGCCATTTTGGGGCCCTAAGCAAAATAATGCAAAGGGGCCCATATTTTTGGCCCACCATTTCGTCACAGTGTACTGTGAAACCCATACATGCAATCCAACCCATACGTCCATATTTTGTATGTTAATCAGATTTTGTTGCACTGCATACTTCAAACTTCTCACCCCAAAGGATTGTTAGTACTTACAGTCGATAGCGCCAAACCTTTTTCTAAAAGAGGAAAGAAAGAAGTTAAGGAAGAATTACTATTTTTTTTAAGCTTGTAATCAAGTATCAAAAGTCAAATAAAGCAAACTGTGGTAAACAAAATAGAATGTAAATTAAACAATTGCCAGATTGGGGGCCCCTAGTGGTCAGGGGCCCTAAGCAGCTGCATAATCTGCGTATAGCCTGGGCCGGCCCTGCTATATATATATTTGGGGTGTCACCATACACACAAGTCACTGTTATGTATTGTATATACCTTGGGACGTAGATCACCGTTCGGTGCACGTTTAATACAACAGGAAAACCAAAGTTTTTTTCCTCACAGTATTTGAAAGTTATTAGACTTTTTAAGCAATAAATCAGCATATCTAATATTAAAAAAGCTTTGAAATGTGAGAAATGTACTTAATTCAAGAATAGATATTCTTCAAAATATTATTTTAAAGAAAATTCTTCATGATATAGGCATAAAATGACCAACTTTTAGATGTATGGGCTTAATAAGAACAACTAGTTACTTAAAGTAAATGGAATAATCTGACCCCTTAATCTGTTAACTAGTCTGTAACACTCAAAACAATATGAAATGATTTGACTAGATTTACGAAAAATAATTTGATTAAAACATTATACATTTGCAGTGTACATGACTATAGCACAGCTGCAAAGCAGCAGACTGGGAGCAGCAAATAGCCACACCAAATGCAAGTATGGCAATATAATATTTTAATACATTGCTTTTTGTTCCAGCAAAATAAGTCCATGTAAAAATGAGAACTTGCATGTAAAGAACATTGCCATCGCAATTGCCTTGGAAAAATTGGGTGTATCAGACCTAACAAGTCATGTCGGACTATCTGAAATACTAGCATTCTATTGGCTAAAATACATTCGGTGTTTAAAAATGCCTGCTCATGGCAATTTTGCCTACTTCCTGGAAATATTGGCCTTTATTGACATTCTTCTCCACTATTCCAGAACAGAAAAAAGACCTTGTTTTTTAATTCTCAAACAAGATAACAATTCATTCAACTCATTGACTGCCATTGACGGCGCTAGACGTCTATCACCCATCTCAGTCCAAATGAATTGGATGTACAGTGCTGGCCAAAAGTATTGGCACCCCTGCAATTCTATCAGATAATGTTCAACTTCTCTCAGAAAATGATTGCGAATACAAATGCTTTGGTAGTAATATCTTCATTTATTTTGCTAGCAATGAAAAAACACAAAAGAGAATGGAAAAAAATTAAAATTGTCATTTTACACAAAACTCCAAAAATAGGCCGGACAAAAGTATTGGCACCCTTTGAAAAATCATGTGATGCTTCTCTAATTTGTGTGATTAAGAGCACCAAATACTTACCTGTGGCACATAACATGTGGTGGTAATAACTAAATCACACTTGCAGCCAGTTAAAATGGATTAAAGCTGACTCAACCTATGTCCTTGTGTGTACCACATTGAGAATGGAGAAATGAAAGAAGACCAAAGAACTGTCTGAGGACTAGACAAGCAAAATTGTAATCTCGGGCAACCTCGGGCAATCTCAAGGTTACAAGTCCATCTCCAAAGACCTGAATGTTCCTGTGTCTTCCGTGCGCAGTGTCATCAATAAGTGTAAAGCCAATGGCACTGCGGCTAACCTCCCTAGATGTGGACGTAAAAAAAAAAATTGACAAGAGATTTCAGCGAAAGATTGTGCGGATGGTGGATAAAGAACCTCGACTAACATCCAAACAAGTTCAAGCTGTCCTGCAGTCCGAGGGTACAACAGTGTCAACCCGTACTATCCGTCGGCATCTGAATGAAAAGGGACTCTATGGTAGAATACCCAGGAAGACCCCACTTCTGACCCAGAGACATAAAAAAGCCAGACTGGAGTTTGCCAAAACTTAACTGAGAAAGCCAAAAAATGTTTTGGAAGACTAAAGTAGAGCCTTTAGGGTAGACATGTCTAAAGTCCGGCCCGGGGGCCAAATGCGGCCCGTGGTCAAATTTCATCCGGCCCCCAGCCTCTGTCATAAAATCAATAACATCTGGCCCGCACACAGACTTAATAAATTGGTCAGCAGTACTGAAGCCAGCATATGAAGTAGCTTACACACAAAATGCTGCTCCTCATTTACCCACTAAAAGGCAGCAGCACTTTAACCCCTTATTGCCAAATGTATCACATTTGATACACTTAAAATTTCATGATTTCCAGACTAATTTAGAATTTTGACCTTTCTTTTTGGGGGAAAAAAAAAATGATGGATGCAAGTCAACACATGCATCTACAGGTTCCATAAGAAAAAAAACATGATTTAGCATGGGTTATAGATATTAGAGTGCTTATTACACATATTCATTTTGACTTTTCACAAATTTGAAAAAAAGGTTTCATTAGGACCTTATTTTTCAAATTTTGGGATTCTCTGATAATTGCTTCATGTTGCAGGTAGTTAAGGGCTAAACAACAATACTCCGTGTGACCCTCTACTTCCAATTTTCTAAAATGGCAACAATCAACAAAAAAAGTTGACCGTGACGGGCGACGCTTCAAGGATAGGTGAAAATTGGACTATTTCTTCACTAAAATACGCAAAAACTCTGTCTTGCCTCATTTGCAAAGAGACAGTCGCTGTTTTTAAAGATTTCAATGTGAGGCGATATTACCAAACAAGACACGCTGACATGTACGACAAGATTACAGGGAAGATACGCAGTGAGAAATTGAAGCAACTTGAAGCTAGTTTAATTTCACAGCAGTAGTATTTCGCAAGAGCCCGAGAGTCGAAAGAGAACGCCGCAAAGGCTAGTTGCGAGATTGTTTAAATTATTCATTAAAAAAAAAAAATAATAAAGCAAATGTGACACACTGAATGGCTTGCTAAATTTTGCTTAAATATATTGTTCTACGTAAATGACGTCAGCCAAGGTCGGCCCCCCCACATTTTTACCGAGCCAAATATGGCCCACTTTGCAAAAAGTTTGTACACCCTGGTTTTGGGAAAAGGCATCAACATAGAGTTTACAGGAAAAAACGAGGCCTTCAAAGAAAAGAGCACTGTCCTCACAGTCAAACATGGCAAAGGTTCCTTGATGTTCTGGGGTTGCTTTGTTGCCTCTGGTACTGGACTGCTTGACCGTGCACATGGCATTATGAAGTCTGAAGACTACCAACAAATTTTGCTGCATAATGTAAGGCCCACTGTGAGAAAGCTGGGTCTCCCCCAGAGCTCATGGGTCTTCCTGTAGGACAATGACCCAAAACACACTTTAAAAAGCACTAGAAAACGGTTTGAGAGAAAGCACTGGAGACCTCTAAAGTGGCCAACAATGAGTCTATACCTGAATCCCATAGAACACCTGTGGAGAAATCTGAAAATGGCAGTTTGGAGAAGGCACCCTTCAAATCTCAGAAACCTGGAGCAGTTGGCCAAAGAAGAATTGAAAAATTCCAGCAGAGCATTGTAAGAAACTCATTGATTGATACCGGGAGCGGTTGTTCGGAGTTATTTCGTCTAAAGGTTGTGCTACAAAGTATTAGGCTTAGGGTGCCAATACTTTTGCCCGGCCCATTTTTGGAGTTTTGTGTAAAATGATAATGATTTAATATTTTTTTCTTTCTCTTTTGTGTTTTTTCATTGCAAGCAAAATAAATGAAGATAATACTAACAAAGTATTAGTAATTGCAATTATTCTCTGGGAAAAATTGAGCATTATTTGACAGAATTGCAGGGATGCCAATACTTTTGGCCAGCATTGTATATCCTTATGAATGGCAGGCAATGATTTAAATCGCACCTTGATTCTAAATATGGAACGTAGTCAATCTTTTGGCATCTGGAACATTTTTTTAACTGAATTTCATTGACTTGAACCACTTCAGAGGAAAAGACGAACAACTCTCTTGACATTGCGATTGAAACAGGATGTGGTGTTCACGCTCTTTCCAGTGCAGTTTGTATTTTAACGGCGGTAGTACGTTATGATTGGGTTTGTGACTGGTGGCGGTAGGGCCGAGGGAGGTGTCGCGTGTTAAGACTCACCTGCTCACCCCGCCTTGGCCCGTCACTCTTTCAGTACCACTCAGTGCGTCACAATGCTTCCTGTAAAGGCCCAGATAGAAGCTGTGGTTAATGACTGAAAATGTCAGCGGCCACCCAAAAAAGAAAAACGGCAATGAGGAGGCCAAAGAAAGAGTGATAGAAAGAGAGGGAGGAGAAAATGAGAGCACACGGAAGGGAAGAATAACAGTGAAAGACCAAAAAGAAGCAAATCTTCATCTGAAAACTTTAGTCCAGCCGAAGGGGCGACGATGTGATTCCTGTCACATACAGAATTGCCTTCACTAAGCCAAGAAAAAGTCAGGTATGGTATGGGACTTTTTTGTTGTCGATATATACACCATGCTTATATATATATATATATATTTCTTCTTCTCTAAGATTATCCATCTAACCTGAAAAACTGCCGACTAATGAAAAACACCTACATTCAAATGCTCTTGCTCTAAACTTTCACAAAAACACAAAATCGATATTGTTTGAGATGTTTTAGATTAAAAAAAATAAATAAAAAACTCAAATTTTGGATTTAGGTTTTTTTTAATTTATTGACAAAAGATATAGGGAAGGCATAGCTAAGGTTTCTCCCCTTCAGGGACAGGGGTCATGACAGTGGACAGCTATTTAAAAGTTGACAAAAAGACCTTTTAAAATACAATTTTAGCAATTATATATATTATACAGTATATATACATATGATTTATTAATCTTTATTGCATTTTTGGTAATTATAGATAAATGTGAAAATGAATACAATGTTAATAAAAATTGAATTAATGACATAAATTTTTTACTCAATTTTTTGGTGGTATTCAACTCTTTGCATGCCATCGATGGCAGTAGACCAGTGGTTCTTAACCTTGCTTAAGTTACCGAACCCCACAAGTTTCACATGTGCATTCACCGAACCCTTCGGAATTGGATAATAAAGTAACTTTGTTTCAAATTCAAAGCGAGCAAGCTATTAATTTTGCAAATTCCCATTCAAAATTCTTCTCATTTTGACAGCATGATTTATAAACGGGTCAAAAATTTTAACGCTGCCAATTGGTCTGTTGTATTCCCTCATACCAAGTGCGAGTTAACCTGCCACTGAGCAAACCAGTTCCTCTTCTCATCAGATCGAGGACTAGCAGTTAAAAGAAATGGATTAAGCCTTTAAATTAGGAGCAAACCAGTCCAAAACCTGGTCTAAAAAGCCACTTTGCCTAGATTTAATCTGTTTATTAAAATAGGGCTCTGTGTTTCTTTTACCTTCGCCGAACCCCTGGGGTTTGATCGAACCGAGGCTAAGAACCACTGCACTAGATGTTCATTTCAACTGGGAGTACGGGCTGTTAATGCTTAAGTTTTGATGCCATTGACGGGACTAGCCATGCAATCCATTTAGACTGGGAGGGGTGAATGAAGGAATAGATATGACGACTAGCACCAGTAATGGCAGCTAGTAAGTTTAAATGAGTGCGCTTTAAAGGTTAAATATATAAATAAATACAATTATAATTTGTGGATGAAAGAGTTAATTCAGCATTTCCAATTTTGTAACAGGTTTAATTTTGATAACAGTTATAGTTAATAAACGATGTTTGAGATCATGTTTTTTTCCTTCATTCTCAAATGTTATCAAAACCAGTTTAAAGTAAAAAAACAAAAACAAAAAACCACACAATTTTTACTTTTTTATCTAAGTACATTTCAGAGTTAACTTTTACTGTTGTAAAAGGTTTTCTTTGCCACCTTTGGAAATGACTGTTCGCAGTTTTGTTTTCTCTGCGTTGCGCTCCTTTATCTCCTGAACTATAAGTTCTCATGACTCATCTCTAAAAAATAAAACAGAAACTGAATCCGGGAAACGTCCCAAATCTAAAACCGCTTGAGTCTTTTAGTTTTTTTAAGCAGGTATGCAGTAAATGTCCTACAAGTATAAAAACACTCCAATGAAAAACTTTAAAGCAACACTATATGTAGTAGTTTTCAGTTGAACTAATAAAACTATTATTTTCGTCTTCTTTTTATTTCATAGATTGTCTGCATAAATATGTGATGATGGAGACGGCTCAGCTGTATTTTGTTTCGGCGATTCTGTTTTGTCTTCATTTCCAGCGCTGTGAGACGAACTTGCAAGGTGCAACTCATTTTGTTTGTTCACTTTCATATCACACGTGCAATTGCTACCTTCGCGCAAAGCTTTAATGTTATAAACGTTAAATATGAGTTTGCTCCAAGTGCGCAAACTGATTTGAACTTTTAACTGATTTTGTATTACAGGGCTGACCTGTGTGAATGACTTCATCAACAATGTCACATGCACACTAAACAGTTATTCAAAAGATCTTGGCCGAGATTGCATGATCTTTGGCTACAAGAAAATACGATTAGGGAAAGATAGGTTACGCAACATTTCAAAGAGGTAAGACATTAGTCATAACATACAGATCGTTACAGTATGCATGTACTATGTAATAATGTTGACTTGATCAATTTAGGAGCTGCGTGGTGAAACAATGCTGTAACTCACTTCCAGGATGCAGTTTTGTCTTTGAACGTGTAAGTGTTTTAAAAGAAAATATTACATCACTGCATGGGCGTTTTCATTTTCAGCACCGCTGTTTTACCTCTCATTTTGTCCCTCCAGAACTTCTCATTTTTAGAGAAGATCAAGATCAGCATGGAATGTCATGGTGTGCTGGTGGAAAACCTCACAGACTATGAACCCTCAAGTCACAGTGCGTGGAGTAATTTTGATTTTTTTGTTGTTACAAACTCACTGATTGCCGTTAACTGCCATTTTCTCCAGCTAAAACAAGGAAAGACAGAAGTGATTTTTGGCTTACAAAAAGGAAAGGTCCTAGATGAGCGTTTACCGTGGCTCGACGTCATTAACAGCATTTTTAATCTAATTATTGACTCTGACCTGAACTTTAACAGTCATATAAGGTTTATCATTAAGTCTGCCTATTACCACCATCGTCAAAATGAAAGGGCATCTGTCTAAAAAATTGTCTAGAAAATTTTGGAATTTGACTTTTTAGCCAGATTTACGGAATCACAACAGCCAAACCGCTGGAACCGCGCTAGAGCAATTCCAACGGCCTGGGCCGGCGGTGTTCCAACAACCCGGCCAAAAGGCCAAACTCAACTTGTATACCTTAGTTTTAACCCCATTGTACTGACTCCATTTTAAAAGCTGGAAAAAGGCCCTGACACACAAGTTGACAATTTATTCCATGTCGACAGCAATCAGACAGCAAGGCAAAAACAGCAAATAGACCCAGACGAGGAGGAAGGCTGGCTCCAGGGTTGACAAACAACAAGTACACAAAAATGTCCTGAAAAAAGACGGCGCTAGCTAAAGAATTCAGTCTTTAGAAGGCTCTGGTGAGGCGGGATGTTGTCTGGGAGAAGGGTGTGTTTGGGTGTTTTTAGGGTAATTTTCTGTTGCAGGTTGGCCCGATGAGACCGTGTGTCACTGTTGCCATGGCAACCAGAGTTGGAGATTTTGTCAGCCTCAGCGCAAAAGGAGCACTGAGTGTTCAAATTCTCAGCCGTGGAGTCTTCTTGTTATCAGGCATTCCTTGTGGCAAGACAGGATCGCCCGCCATTGTTCTGGACTGTCCATTGTCCAGAAGAGCTGATGGCGGAATTTGGTGGTCAAGACGTGGGCTTGTAGATGTCTTGGCCATCACCTGCTTGTCTTGCTCCGTCAGCGTCAGTCTCGTTCACTCAGCTGCATGACGCACGCGTTGGCCTTCCGTAGTCAGCAGTCATCCTGTGTCTATTATGCCTTTATCTGCCCATTGTCTTGGCGCTGCAAATGCCTATCACTCCAAGTCCAACTACTCCATAATATCAGATATATTCTACTTGTTTTCTTAAAGTATTATTTAAATGTTGGGTGTGTTAGATTAATACAGTCAAACAGTAAATACAGTGCCTTGCAAAAGTATTCGGCCCCGTTGAACCTTGCAACCTTTCGCCACATTTCAGGCTTCAAACATAAAGATATAAAATTTTAATTTTTTTGTCAAGAATCAACAACAAGTGGGACACAATCGTGAAGTGGAACAAAATTTATTGGATAATTTAAACTTTTTTAACAAATAAAAAACTGAAAAGTGGGGCGTGCAATATTATTCGGCCCCCTTGCGTTAATACTTTGTAGCGCCACCTTTTGCTCCAATTACACCTGCAAGTCGCTTGGGGTATGTTTCTATCAGTTTTGCACATCGAGAGACTGACATTCTTCCCCGTTCTTCCTTGCAAAACAGCTCGAGCTCAGTGAGGTTGGATGGAGAGTGTTTGTGAACAGCAGTCTTCAACTCTTTCCACAGATTCTCGATTGGATTTAGGTCTGGACTTTGACTTGGCCATTCTAACGCCTGGATACGTTTATTTTTGAACCATTCCATTGTAGATTTGGCTTTATGTTTTGGATCATTGTCCTCTTGGAAGATAAATCTCCGTCCCAGTCTCAGGTCTTGTGCAGATACCAACAGGTTTTCTTCCAGAATGTTCCTGTATTTGGCTGCATCCATCTTCCCGTCAATTTTAACCATCTTCCCTGTCCCTGCTGAAGAAAAGCAGGCCCAAACCATGATACTGCCACCACCATGTTTGACAATGGGGATGGTGTGTTCAGGGTGATGAGCTGTGTTGCTTTTACGCCAAACATATCGTTTTGCATTGTGGCCAAAAAGTTCAATTTTGGTTTCATCTGACCAGAGCACCTTCTTCCACATGTTTGGTGTGTCTCCCAGGTGGCTTGTGGCAAACTTTAAACGAGACTTTTTATGGATATCTTTGAGAAATGGCTTTCTTCTTGCCACTCTTCCATAAAGGCCAGATTTGTGCAGTGTACGACTGATTGTTGTCCTATGGACAGACTCTCCCACCTTAGCTGTAGATCTCTGCAGTTCATCCAGAGTGATCATGGGCCTCTTGGCTGCATCTCTGATCAGTTTTCTCCTTGTTTGAGAAGAAAGTTTGGAAGGACGGCCGGGTCTTGGTAGATTTGCAGTGGTCTGATGCTCCTTCCATTTCAATATGATGGCTTGCACAGTGCTCCTTGAGATGTTTAAAGCTTGGGAAATCTTTTTGTATCCAAATCCGGCTTTAAACTTCTCCACAACAGTATCTCGGACCTGCCTGGTGTGTTCCTTGGTTTTCATAATGCTCTCTGCACTTTAAACAGAACCCTGAGACTATCACAGAGCAGGTGCATTTATACGGAGACTTGATTACACACAGGTGGATTCTATTTATCATCATCGGTCATTTAGGACAACATTGGATCATTCAGAGATCCTCACTTAACTTCTGGAGTGAGTTTGCTGCACTGAAAATAAAGGGGCCGAATAATATTGCACACCCCACTTTTCAGTTTTTTATTTGTTAAAAAAGTTTAAATTATCCAATAAATGTTGTTCCACTTCACGATTGTGTCCCACTTGTTGTTGATTCTTGACAAAAAAATTAAATTTCATATCTTTATGTTGGAAGCCTGAAATGTGGCGAAAGGTTGCAAAATTCAAGGGGGCCGAATACTTTTGCAAGGCACTGTATAGGAAAGGATGCTATTCCCTTCATATAATGCTATATTGATTTTTTTTTTTAGTCAATTTGATTATTGCATTGTCGTATTTACAAGTCTTAACTCATTGGTTGCCTTTGACAGAGATAAACATCCAATCCGTTTGAAGTGAGAGTGCTGGCAGCAAATGAACAAACGTTTATCGCTAGTAGATGTTCAATCCACTTGAAATGGGAGGGCTGACAGCGAATGAATGTTTGTTCATTTGTTAAACCTCATTTAAATTAACAGCTGAAGCATAACTGGATGCTACATGATTGGACATCTATCATCGTCAATGGCACTGAAAAAATTAATGGAAGAAATTAATGTGTGTATCTGTCTATTCTCAGTCAAAATGCACCCCCCAAGCCGCCCTTTTGTCAACTACACAGACAAGGACCTTGTGATATATTGGGATCCAGGTAGCCCTCGCTCCAAGTTGCTCAGAGAGTTTAGCTACGAAGTTCAGATCCAAAAGCACGACCCAATGAGGAAGGCAAGTGTTTCTTCTGTCTGAGTATACGGTGTTGATCGCACAAATTGCTGCTCACCACATTGTGGTTGGACCTACAACCATCTAGGGATGGGAATTGATAGGATTTTTACGATTCCGATTCCATTATCGATATTGCTTAACGATTCGATTCTTTATCGATTCTCTTATCGATTTAGGGAAAAAGAAGAACAAACGTTTTGATTGGCATCGAGTTTGTTTAATCAGAAGTCACAACCTTACAAACTCACAACGAGATCAAAAGAGGCCCAAAGCCTCAATGTTAACTGTGGCAATAAGTGGCAAATACACAAGAATGTGTAACATTTTACTGAAACATTTATCTAATAGAAATAAAAACTATTGGTATATATTGGCAGATAGGTTGTTGTTCTGCCTTTGGCAATATGTGTTAAAGCAGGGGTCCCCAAACCTTTTCCTGTGAGGGCCACATAACTTTTCCCTTCTCTGATGAGGGGCCGGGGTCAGTTTGTAACAGAAAAAGTGTGACGATTGCAGAAGTGCATAAATGTAAAATATTATTGTTTTTCAGAAAGCCACAATCAAATAATCCTTTCTGGATTCTTCACGGAATGAAAGTAAATAAAATAAAATAATAATAATAATAATTAATAATAAAAACACTATTAAACAAATAGATAATAACCAAATAACCCTCTCTGAATTCTTCAAGGGAAAGGCCAGGAAATAAATAACACGATTGAGAAAAAAAAAAATTTCAAAATGGCCGGACCAAATGTATTTGGGCCGCGGGCCGCAGTTTGGGGACTCCTGGGTTAACGTGTATTATTTACTATTACATTGAAATGCATGCCTTTTAGTTTTTGTGGCGCTTACACGCTCAAGTGGGGGCGCCCTTGCGCTTCCTCACGCGAAGAAGAACGCGCTCACGTGAAGAAGAGCGCTTACACCCGAAGAAATGCCGCATCTAAGCGAGTGAGCGAGAGGGAGAGTGAGAGAGGGAAACACTTCTACGAGCCTACGTTCTTTGTTAATGTTAATATCTACAGAGGCAACGCCTGTATGTATCATCTTTTGTGTTGTTGTTGTTGTGTTTCCACTCGCGATCGGACACTTAAATCCAGTTGTGTAGTGGTTTGAACGATGTGCTAATGCTAGCGAACGAATGCTAACCATTTGTTATTACTGTTATTAGTAGCTAATCATCGCTGATTTACGTTGATGCAAACCTGTTTGTTATTGGGCACGAAATTGATTTGTTTAATTTCTATTCTTAGTTTCACTCTTCAAGTGATGGTTGAATAAAGTCAGCAAATTATACCAACGTCTTCTGCATCGTCATTTGGGAGTTTAGCTAGCTGTATAGCCAGGACTGAGCCTTAGCCTCTCTGTGAGGACAGCGCAGTCGTATTCCCTCCCGATGCAGTTATCTCCACCTTGCAATGACTGCAAGTCGCTTTATTGTAATTTTTCCTCGTGAAGTGAAGACACACTTTCGAGCGTTTGAACCTACGTGCTGTCATTGTTATGTTTATGGCTGCAATGCTCGTGCTTACCCGTCGTAACCTTTCATTTTCACACTCTTTCCTGGTGAAGTGTAGTCAAACTTTGGAGCGAGTGGTTCTTGGCGCCATGCTAGTTTGATGCGTCTGGACAACAAGACACGTCACGACGCAATACGCGTCTTTAGGAATCGTTAAAGGGATCGTTAAGGCTTTTTCATTGTGATGTCGAGGCCTCGAAACACTCGGAACCGGTTCCGAATTGGAATCGGATTTCGATTCCCATCCCTACAACCATCCATTCGATTAATCCATGTTTTTTCCATTCGCTGCTCTTAACAACACTTTGAACTCTAACATGTGATAGTGTTGTTCAATATGACAATACGTATATCTCCAAAACGATATAAAACTTTCTAACGACATTTATGTCTATCGTCATTATCTCCATAAATGGACCTGTTACTGCAATGCAGATTTTGGACAGTAGATGGTGCCCAATTTGCGCTGACTTGCTACATTTTGGAATTCCTCTCCCCCTGCCAACTGTATGCAAGTAGGTACAGCAGCGGCCCGCGGTACTAAAGCAGGAGGCATTGTTGGCAGATGACGAAGGCTTCATCTGATTTGTCGTTGAAAGCAGGGGTCACGGTTGGGGTCATAAGGTTAAATTTTCGATAGGATTATATAAATCATATTATTCCAAGGTCTGGTTAAGTTTATTGTTAAAGAAATATATAATTTTCTATTTATAAGGAAGATTAGTTAAGTTTAGGGCTCAAACCCCTCTAGTTAAGTTTAAAGTGAATCGCGGGTAATCAGGTTCTTAATGGCATACCGCACGCAACACGTCACTTTTGCTCATTAATATTCATGACGTTAGCAATTGTTGCTAGGCGGGTCAATCTCGCGTTTGTCCCAATGCTGAATGCATGTAAATAGTGTACAAATGAGATGCTTACTGAGCTAAACCTACCAATTCTGTCCGAAAGAGATGTCCTTCGTGCCAAATTCACTGGTAAAGATGTGGAAGAACATACAAATGTTCAAGAGATGGCTTGAGTGTCGAGGGCTGAAAAAGACGGGAAAAAGGGCAGACCTGATCCAGCAGTAGCCTTTTTATCGACACCTTTTTCTTGTGTGCACTGCCTTACGCCACAGACAATGACATTCTCCTGTTTCAACAATCTATCCTTTACCACCATATGCCCTGTCTTTCTTATATATTATATCCTCTGGTTGTCTTATGTCTCTGACCGTTTTTGGGGGTAATTTACACTGCTATTTTTGTGTAGCGATCGCAAATGCTACTCAGTGACAGCCAACGCTGTCAGCCAACACTTTAAATTTTTTCATTAAATACAAATCCTAGTTCTATAATTTATTTACACTTCTCTCTTCCTAAAGTTGTTGTTTTTACAACAGAAAAGGCAACAACTGTGGCAGTCAGATACCATTTTAATTTTTTTCAGGTCATTCATTGTCAGACAGAAGAAGCACGGCAAAACACCACGCTAAAAAATAAGTAAAAATATCAAAATGGCTTACCTCTTCGGCCTCTGTAGGACCATGACCCCCAAAAATGTTTACTGCATATGAAGGTGAATGGCTACACCTTGCTGGCATTAAACTGGTCTTTTGGATGTCTGCACAAGTTGATCCATTGTTCACATTTTTCCCCTCTTTTTTGGCTTCAAAAAACATATGAAGAAAACATCCTTCATATGTCGTAGTGTCTAGAGTCGTTTCTACAAGTTCCATAGCAGCAGTGTTTCCTCGGCATGTTCTTTTTTGGAAGATTACCGACAGAAAACAAGTAGTAATAACATGAGTTGTATGTGAGGGTGTGTCAATGTTGACCCACTTCCGGGTTACGATAGCGACGTCACGGTCTAAAAATAGCACTCGTGTGGTACGCTATTAAAATGTGTTGCATGTATATGGGCAAGTCCTCTTTAATCAACATACTGTATCTACAACCCCTAGCAAAAAGTATGGAATCACCAGTCGTGGACGAGCACTCACTCAGACATTTTATTATGTAGAACAAACTCAGATAAAAACCTTGAAAAATAATGAATTAGTTCAAAAGTGCAACTCTTTAGCATTCAGAAACACTAAAAGAAATGAATTAAAAAAAACATTGTTACTTATATAGAGCAAGTGCAGGGAAATAAATATAGAATCACTCCATTCTGAGGAAAAATATATGGAATCATGAGAAACAAACAAAGAAATAACAATCAAAACACATCTCTAGTATTTAGTTGCACCATCTCTGGCTTTTATGACAGCTTCCGGTCTCTGAGGCATGGACTTGATGAGTGACAAACAGTATTCTTCATCAATTTGGTGCCAACTCTCTTTGACTGCAGTTGCCAAATCATCCTTGCAGGTCGGAGCCTTGCTTTGGACCATTTTTTTTCAATTTCCACCACAGGTTTTCAATAGGGTTGAGATCTGGGCTATTTGCAGGCCATGCCATCGACTGGATGGGTCTTTCTCCAAAGAATGCTTTAACAGTTTTAGCTCTGTGGCATGATGCATTGTCATTTTGGAAAATGATTTCATTATCCCCAAACATATTTTCAATTCAAGGGATTAGAAAGCTGTCTAAAATTTCAATGTAAACATGTGCATTTATTGAGGATTTACCACAGCCATCTCCCCAGTGCCTTTGCCTGACATGCAGCCACATATCATCAAGGACTGAGGGGATTTTAATGTTTTCTTCAGGCAGTCATCTTTGTAAATCTCACTGGATGGGCACCAAACAAAAATTCCAGCATCATCACCTTGTCCAATGCAGATTCTTGACTCATCACTGAAAATAGCCTTCATCCAGTCATTCACAGTCCATGATTGCCTCTCCTTAGCCCATTGCAGTCTTGTTCTTTTCTGTTTAAGTGTCAATGATGGTTTCCTTTTAGCTTTCCTGTATGAAAATCCCATTTCCTTTAGGCAATTTTGCACAGTTCTGTCACATACCTTGACTCCAACTTCCTCCCACTTCTTCATTTGTCTTGTTGTACATCTTCTGTTTTCAAGACAAATGGCCTTTAGTTGTTTGTCATGACGTTTAGATGTCTTCCTTGGTCTACCAGTACGCTTAACTTTAACAACCTTGCCATGCTGTTTGTACTTGGTCCAGATTTTTGATACAGCTGACTGTGAACAGCCCACATCTTTGGCAAACGTACCTGTAGTGTTACCTTCTTCAAGAAGTTTGATAATCCTCTCGCTCGTCTCAAGAGACATCTCTCTTGTTGGAGCCATGATTATTGTGAATCCACTTGGTCCAGCAGCCCTCCAAGGTGGGATAACTGCACTGTTTTTAACTGCTGACTAACGAGCAGATGTAATCTGAGGCAGCGGCCCAATTAAGGAAAGGAAATTGACTGGGTGTGTCTGTATTTTCTACTCAAAATGGAGCGATTCCATATTTCTTTCTTCAGAATGGAGCGATTCTCTAATTATTTCCCTGCACTTGCTCTATAAAAGTAACATTTACTGACCACCACAATGTTTTTTATACGTGTCTTTTAGTGTTCCTGAATGCCAAGGAGTTGCATTTTTGAACTAATTCATATTTTTTTCAAGCTTTTTATCTGAGTTTGTGCTACATAATAAAATTAGTCCAAGACTGGTGATTCCATACTTTTTGCTAGGGTTTGTATTCTGTCACCAGAGGAGGACCACAAATGCGTCACGTTTTTCAAGTTTATTGAGGTTTCAGGGCAGGGCAGGTGAAAAGACGGCAGTACAGATAAGCGCTAGGCAAGAGTCAGGTTTCCAAAAGCAAAAGGCAGGTCAAGTTACCAGGGCAGGAGAGAAGGCAGCAGTCGGGCAGGTTCAGATACAGCAGCAAGAGTCAGATTCAGAGAGCTAGGCAAGCAGGTAACGGGCGGATTTGCAGACGGTCGGATTGAGTGGAACTGAAAATCTATGGAGATAGAATAGTGCCAAAAGAAGTGATGTTGTAAAATGAAAATTAGGGTTAGGGTTAACTAAGAACTATTCTACTAGACTGTATTCTTTACGTCTTTTTTTGACCACGACCTGGAATGATATTTTTGTGTTTGTGTTTTACAACAGATTATTTCGATGTACAAGTAGTTTTTTTCGTCTGTGGTTACAAGTGACTTTTGTGTCTGAAAACGTGACAATGGGGAGACAAAACTCGTGAGGTTGTAATTGGTGGTTTTTAACCTGTAGAAAAGAAAAAACACCCGTAGAACAAAAAAATCACTTGTAAACGAAAAAAAAAACACTTGTAGAATATTTTTTTTTTTTTTTTTACATTTTTTTACATGTTTATTTCACACCGCAAAATTTGGAAATACAAGTTTTTTTTGTTTTTTTTTACAAGTTAAAATTAGTCATTTTACAGGTATTTTTTATTTTATTTTAAAACTAGGTTATGAGTATCTTTTTTTGGCTCATAAAACTCGACAAGAATGTGACAAAACTTGTGCACCTGTAATTGGTCATTTTTAACCCGTAGTGAAGAAAAAACACCTGTAGAACAAAAAAATAAATAAAATACTTGCAAACAGAAAAAAACAACTTATACAACAATTTATTCCTTCGAGTTTTTTTCATGTTTATTTTACAACGCAAAATTTGGAAAAACAAATGTTTTTTAGTTCAAATTGGTCATTTTACAGAGATAATTTTCATTTTACAACCTCACTTCTTATGGCACTATTCTATCTCCATAAAAATCAAGGCTTTAGATACACAGGTTAAACGTTGAGTGAAGCAGTGCTATTGGCTGGGCTATGAGGAGGTGAATTGAGAACAGGTGGGGAAAATTGAAGGAAATCAGGCAATCATTTCTATACATAACGGTTAGGATCGTTGAAAGAAGGGGGCGCGGTTGGCGGATGACGAACTCTTGATCTGATTGGTCTTTGAAGGCAGGAGGTGCAGGGGGCTTGTATTGGGGGCCGCAGCTAGACTCTTTTCACCATATGTGAGTACTGCATACAAGACAATTGAAACTAGCAACATAAAACACAACATAGAAAACACATCATTTCAGTATCAATATTAATTATTTGTAATGATATTATCCTAACTTAATATACAGAAGTCTTAAAAGTCAAATCCACCAGTTACAAGTATTAGTAGACACTTAGATATCGATACATTTCAGCAAAATATGTAGGCTACTGTCCTGCTTCTGTTTACACTAGATAGTATTAAGTTGCAGCACTACTTGATGTGTTTAGTATTTGTTGCCGGTCAGTTTAATGTCAATTTAAAAAAAAAAAGTGAGCATTTTTTTGTTGTTGTTTTTTTTGCACCAAGTAATCAAGAATTGATTGACATTGAAAATATATAGAGGGTTGGACAAAATAACGGAAACACCTTTAAAAAATCAACAAAAACTAATTTAATATGGCGTAGGTCCACCTTTTGCGGCAATAACAGCCTCAATTCAACTTGTGAATTGTTTCCGAAGGAATTTTAAGCCACGGTTAGAATACCCTTTAACTCTTTTAGAGACGATGACGGTGGAAATCTACATCTTAATTGAATCTCTAGAACTGACCATAAATGCCCAATAATGTTGAGGTCTGGGGATTGTGCGGGCCATACGAGATGCTCAACTTGTTGCTCATGCTAAGAGCGTAGGTTTGCATAGGGACGGTAGAGACAAAACACTACCAACTTTTTAGGTTGCTCAAATTGTCCCCACCAACTTTTAAGCAACCTAATTTGTGTTATATAATGACTTCAGTTATATAGGTAATTTAGATCAGGGGTCCCCAACCTTTTTTGCACCACGGACCGGTGTTATTTGGGTCTTTTTTTTTTCACGGACCGGTGTTCTGACAAATTTTCTAACCCATCAAAAATTGCAACGATGCGGTTCTGCGCATGCGCATAACGCTAAACATTGCCGCAAAATGCGCAAATGCAGCGATTCCAAAGTAAACACTACACACTTTCTTGAAAGAAAGGAATATTAACTTACGTTTAATCATGGAGAAACTTCTGGAAAAGGTCTCCTCAGATACATCCTGCCATGTAAGCTGCACACAACAACTGCACACCGCTCTCACCATTAAAGACTTCGCCTTGACGTTAAACATTAATTAAGAAGCCCGCTTCACAATGATACGATGTTGGAAATTGTAGCAAGGTTTTCAATGCTCTTGCAGCGATGTCAGGATATTCCAGAATGACTTTAATCCAGAACCTCGGTAGAGTTGTTGTCTCAAATGTACGTTTAATAAGGTCGCCGTCATTTGCGATGATTTGCTCTACAAGTTGATCTTCCTTTTGCACAGACATGCTCGAATCACTCGGTTCAGTTCGTGGGTCTTCGAGGTTGTTCCTCCTCAGGTGCCCTTTTCGCCGTAAAAATATCTCCAAAGACGTCTGTTTTCCATTCATCTTCGCTTGTGTGGGGGCTAATTATTTCCGGGAGCAAATGTGCTGCGCCCGCGGCTTAGCAATAAGTTATTATCAAGGACAAGCGCACATAGATATATTATATACACAAACAAGATGTACTCTTAGCAGTCCAATCAATGGATTTCTATGACACCATTGTAATCTATCCCGTAGTATTATATCTAGAGTAGACAGGGATATTGGTGTGTTAAGCAGGGTCACAGGGTTGATTCAGCCAGAATGCGGTCGTTATTAAATTATTATTTTTATGCGGCCCGGTAGCAAATGCGTCACGGACCGGTACCGGTCCGCAGCCCGGCAGATGGGGACCCCTGATTTAGATTGTCTTCTTATCTGTTTTAATTGTTGTAATTGACCCCACCATTACTATATATATATTTTTAAAAATTTTGTTCAGACTTACATGTACCTCTTTTCACTTGCTGAATGTGCCGGTCCATTTTTTTCCCTCCTAAACGCACATTCGATTGGCTGATTAATTGACCCACCCCACCACCACCACACATTACATATTATAGATATTAGGGATATTAGAAGTTTTTTTCAGCAGCAGCAGCCACTGTAAGACATGTAAAAATACGTCAATGTTGTGGAAGGGGGGAACTCACCACTGATTTTGCTACTGAAAGTCTGACCTGCATCCACGTGAGCATAACATTAAACTGTGTGAATTTATCTAAACTAATCTGCAAAAGTCAAGTAAGAAGCTGCTTAGAGAGAAGTGTCCTCCTATGTGTTTACTACTGTTAACGTTAAATTAACTGTGAGAAAAGTAGTGAACCGAGGTTTACCCGCTTCACCCCAATTATACTTTCTATTTTATTGATGTGGTCTTAAAGCAGCTTACAAAGGAGCTTTCTTTTTTTTTTTTTTTTTTTTTTTTTGAGTTTGGCTGTGCTTGTGGACAAAAGCAGTAGTGGTTTACCTGAAGGACAGCTCTATTTTTATTTATTTTTGTTATTCCCTGACAAAGAAGTTTTTTCAGTTATATTTATTGTGTATGTTAATATAATTTAAGTTATGTTTAAAAAAATGCAATTTAAATGTGCTCATAAAATCATTTTTTCTGGAAGTTCTCAAAATGTTTCTTTAGTAGTTTTTGAAAACAAAATTTTTAATTGAACCGTGTAGGCTGAACCAATATGCATAAAAGTTAGTATAAGTCAATACAGCCATGTATCCGGCCCGCCTCCACATTTGGTCCGGCCCCCTGAACTTTTTTTTTTTTTTCAATAGTGTTATTTATTTCCTGGCTTTTTTCTGTGAAGAACCCAGAGAGGGTTATTTGGTTATTATCTATTTAATTAATAGTGTTATTATATTATATTATATTATATTATATTATATTTTATTTGCTTTTGTTCAGTGAAGAATCCAGAAAGGATTATTTGATTGTGGCTTTCTGAAAAACAATAATTTTTTACATCTAGGCACTCCTGCAATCGTCAAACCTTTTCTGTTACAAACTGACCCAGCCCCTCATCAGAGAAGGAAAAAGTTATGTGGCCATCACAGGAAAAAGTTTGGGGACTCCTGCAATACGGATTTATTTTGCATTGATCATTATGAATGTCCAGTCCCCAGCAAAAAGCGTACATGCAGGTTATGCCATATCGTCCCTACCAATGTTGAGACCGAACCTACGCCATTGCCTCATGCCATTCTTTAACAATTATGTTCAATGATTGTTATGTCAAAATGTTATGTGTTTCCATTATTTTGTCCAACCCCTGTACGTTTGCCACTAGGAAGGTAATACATTTCCCACCAACATACCACAAATGAAGACCGCAGCTTTGGAATTGGAAGGTGAGCACTATATTCGTGTGAAAGTTAAGCCGGCAGACAGAGAAAACAGTCAGTGGAGTGACTGGAGTCCATCTGCATCCTGGGTGGCACCAAGCGTGGTGTCAAAATCAGCAAAACGAGGTAAGGATGAGAGAAATTGATCAGCAGATTGCTGGCATTTTAACAGGGACGTTGTTTGTTCTGTGCAAATTTGAATGTTGCTGTTTTCATTTATTCCAGCAATATGCAAATCCTTATTCAAGTCCAATTTCTGCACATTTAACTTTTTATTTCAGAATGGCGTTTTGATCAAACCTTCATAATATTTGCTGCTTTGATCATCTTGATTGTCGTGATTGTCGTGATGCTGATTTTTTACAAAAGTAGTATCAGCAAGAGGTGAGAAAGAACGCAGTAAACTGAACATAGCTTTGCAATGTTGAATGCTAATAATTTTTTTGTTTTTTTACTATTTCAGATTCTTTAAAGTAAAGCCAGTTCCAAATCCTTCAAAATACTTAAAAAGAAAGGTAAACTAGAATGCACAGTTTCTGCAGCAACTGCACTTCTTGTAGATTTTTGGTCACTTCCTATTATTAATTTTAGGACATTTTCGGCTCATTTTCCTTTTTCTTCTTTTGAATTTATTGTGTTCCATTGACAGCGCTAGACGTCCAATTACTTTTGACTGGAAGGGGCGAATTAATGAAAGTTCAGTCGCCCCTCTCAGTCGAACAGGATTGGACATTTAGCGCCGATAATGGCACTGAAACATGAGCATTAACAGCCAGTTTTCTCAGTTTGAATGAATTACATGTCTATCGTTGTCAACGGCAGACAATGAGTTAATTGTTGGTCACTTCTTTGTTAATTTCTGTTGATTTTGGGTCAGTTACTAATGATTTTGGGGAATTCTTGGGTCACTTTCTGTACATTTTTGGTCACTGAATGTTGGGGCGACAAATGTTTTTTGACAAAAAAATAAGGGAGATTATTTGCATGTCCGAGTTGAAAAACAATGGGAGTGAATGGAAGCATTTTTTGTGGAAGTTCACTGTGCCATTGGACATGTATAGGGAAGTTTTTGTCAAATTTTGGCAAAATTGAACGTTGGCAAAAATTGGCCCATAAGGGTCTTTATTTTTTAATTTTTTATTTTTTTTTAAATATGTGAATAATGTGAATCGGAGAAGAATTAAAGGACAAGTAGCATTTCAATTATTATTATTATTATTATTTTGCCAACAGAAATGAATAGAGCTTTTTGTAAAACAAACAAACAAACACACAAACAAACAAAAAACTTCTTTTTAGCTCATCTATGTACATAACGGGCAAAATCGAAAGCTGCGCAGTTTGAATCTTTGGAACATTCGAAGTTGGAAAGGTGTAAATCTGTCTGTTATATTTGAAGCTAGCTTTATGTACACCTACACTTCAAAAACACACATCCTTAAAACTGGTTAAATTCCCTTGTTTTCAGTGTAAATCTACTTGAAATAAGTAAGGTCAAGTGGATTTCTTGAAATAAGAAAATATCTAGCTGAAAATGAGATCAGCAGACTTATTTTAAGCAATAAATTAGTATATCTAATCTTAAAAAAAGCTTTGAAATGTCAGAAATGTTCTTAATTTAAAAATAGATATGGTTTAAAACATTATTTGAAAGCAATTTTTTCTTAAACAGGTGAAAAATTACCAACTTTTAGGTATATGGGCTTAATAAGAAAAAATTGTATTATTTAAAGCAAGATGGAGAAATTAATCTGAGTAAATTTAAGAAAAGCAATCCTCAAACATTATAAATTTGCAGTGTAGCTTGGCTAAAACAAACACGCAGGAAGTCGATGTAGCTTTTGTAGAGGTTGGTAGTTGCTTCCCCAGTTGCTGTAATGGCAACCCTTTCAGGATGGAAGGAGCAGGAAAGCAACATAGAACATAGAATAGAATACATAGACTACATGGGGGCCACATGGCTCAGGACAAAGGAAAGGCTGACTAGATAGAAGTTATCCTATCTGGTGACAAACTATAATAAGGAAAACATAAATGTTAACTGTATGCACAATTCACAAGTCGGAGTGAATAGTCTGTGAAATGCAGAAAAAAATTATATATTTTTTTAGGGGGAGCTTTGCTTTGTAAAGCATCCTCATTATTTAGATATCAGCTTCTAAAGGGTGTATACATTTTTTGGACACTCTGTATCTGCATTTCCGAATTTTCTTCCCCCTTCTACATGTGCAAATACTTGTTGCTGCGGTGTTTCGTTCCCTAATGTAACACTACTCCTTAACCATTGGATCAAAATGTGGGAGTGGTTTAGCCCCCTTCATCTTCCCTTTCGTTTTCCCTTTTCTTATCTAAGTAGTTGGGGCACTGGTAGCTATAGCTGGCTCCTCACCCTTTTTCCCCCTGTGCGTGTAGCTGTCATTTTTTTGTTTCTTGGGAGTGTTGTATTTAAATAAGGTGAAAACCATGTGTTTCTTGCCCAGTAAAGAATATTCTGATTTTATATGTGTATATAAGTAGAATACTAATAAATAAAGGGCCCATTTAATCAGCTAATAATCTCCTTAAAAGTGTTTTCTGGTTCTTTTTTTCTGCAGACATTGCTGAATCCAAATTGTGCTGGATTATACTTGCACACCGCCCACCCTCCTGACCACATCTCCCCAGTGGAGGTATGTGAAAGTAAGGATGAGGTTACTTCCACATTCGCCACCAGTGCTAATCGTGTCCAGGAGCCTCCTAACCACATGGAAGCACCGTCGGTTTCTGGTGCGAGCAGTCTCGTAGACAATTCGTCGTCTTCGTCTTGTTTCTCTAACTTGGGTTACTTTGTGAACGGGTCCTCCGGCAGCTCTGTTCAAACTAAGCCAAATCACGTCTACTTCGCATATAAAGATGAATTCCACATTGTGCACAAGGCCCGTAATGCCAATCTCCAGATTCCTCTCCATCTTTGTACTGCTTTGGCCAAGTCTCCAAGCTGCGAGAGCTTGAAGAGAGGGGCACAAAGCCCAGATTCGGGTTTCTG
Organism: Corythoichthys intestinalis; assembly: GCF_030265065.1. Lineage (NCBI taxonomy): Eukaryota > Metazoa > Chordata > Actinopteri > Syngnathiformes > Syngnathidae > Corythoichthys > Corythoichthys intestinalis. Next base: position 11,603,830 of record NC_080410.1, read on the forward strand.
TACTGGAAAAGAAGATGAGGAGGTAAAGGAAGATAACTCGGGTGTAAATAGGGATGAAGACCAGATTTCAGGTCACTGTAGCTCCTCACAGCTAAGCTTACCTCTCCATCTTCCAGAGCAGATTTGTAGCTCCTCGACTCCTCTTTGTCTGTCACAGATAACCTCGGATAGCACTCAGACGCCTACGCTAACAGCTAACGTAAGTGCCGCAGGCTGGCCCGTTGCTTCTACAACATATAGGCCTTCTTCCATGCCAGTAGAGTCCTGCAAAACGGGTTATTTCATCCTGCAGGAGATACAAACTACTTCCAGGAATGCGTCTATCTGAGGTCAATCTCTGCCTCGCAAACACACTTTCTTTTGTTGCTGCTAAAAATTATGCTTAGCGTTGCACCGATTAAAGTAAGGGTAGAACAACGTGCTGATGCTGTGCAATATCTACTTTTCAAGATCAAATTTCTAACCCCTGGTCACCATACCCAAGATGGCCACCAGCTACGTACGCAGCCGTAAAAAAAAGAACACTTGTCGCCCTTACCAAGAGCATAATAGATGTCCAATGTACCGATCGCAAAACCACGCCCCCAAATCACAAAAGTCGGACACCCAGTCGTAGAGTTGCATAATGTGAGTGAGTGAGTGAGTGGCATAATGTGTGGTGCTGATTTTAAACATCTTTTTTCTAACTTTAAATTACAAAAAACCCAATGGTTTAATGCTGTGCGTGGGATACCTGTAATTCCGACAGCAGGTACCCTGAAAGATTGGGGGGAGGATTTTTTTGTGCCTTTTTCAAAGGCTAAAAAAGGGCTCGCCGATTCACGCTATGGATAAGGCTCTGTCGTCGACCAAATACACAACTGAATGTCAATACAGTCATTCAAGGACACTTTGGCCATATCGCAGGTCTTAATGCACAATTCCGATTTTTTTGTCACTTTTTTTTTGGGGGGGGGGGGGGGGTGCCTGTTCAAACTGCCATTGTCCATTGAGCCCATTTAAGTATCATGCATGCGCACAAATTCGCAGTCCGAGATGCGCTGAGCAAACTGACCCGCATGCGCAGGAGCATCAAAACAAATGACCACACATGCTGGTTCAACGTCATTCAAAGGTGATCATATTTTGATTTCCAAAAAGAGAACACAAATAACATACAACTAGGCCTGCAAGCAGGACTGACGCAGTTTGGCGCAACTTGGAGGTCACGCAAACTCAGACGGCACGCAGGTCAGGGTTGTGGCAGATTGTCCCCCTCTCGTAATCTCATGAGAACCTAACTTGCTCGAAACTCGCTTCAATTCAAGGGGGCGCCACTGAGCCATTTTTTTTTACGGTTTTTCGTAATGTTGCAAGATTATCGAAATTTACGCAAAGCCACATGTACGTGAAAAGTTTGGTTAGTTTTCGTGCATGTTCAGGCCTCCAAATATAAACTCTACTATAAATCGATAAAAATTTCACATTCGATCCAAAATACCCTGTTTTCCTGTTATATTTGGAATATGGGCGCAAGAGACCTTTTGGAGCATTTTTGCATAAGGTATCGACTCCCCAAATTTCATTGCTCTATGTTGAAAAAACTTAATAGGAGAGGGCTTTTTTAAAACTCCTTTCTGTCACCACCAGTTGGCGCTGTAGGGTTGATGCAAATGACCCCTACAGGACCCGTCAGAGTATGACTCTCAACAAGCACGGGAAGTTTGGCGCAGATATGTTGTTTATCAGCCGAGTTATGACTGTTCAAAATTTTTGGCGAGACAAAATGTTGACAGTCATTTTCACTTTCCTGGTAGACCCTTCTGCTTCAAACAAACCTCAATATTTTTCATCAGGCACCTGAACACATGTCTTAAGTCTCCCCTGATGCAGATTTGAGGTCAATAGATTTTTTCCCTTGGAGGAGGAGCCTGTCTCATAAAAAAAATTCCTGTTCCCACTAGGGGGCGTTAGGCCTAATGGGTAATATTTCAATGCACTCGTGTTAAGGGTGGGATACCGCGCTTACTTGCCAGATATGAAAAAGATTGAACGTTGTGTCAAGGAGCTATTAGTTATTTACTGAATTTGTCATTTTGCCGAAAAAAATGGCCGACTTTGGCACCACGCCCAGGTCACACCCATGAATGAAAACACACCATTTAAAAAACTTAAGATCTCATATGTCTCCTGAACAGTCTCACCAATTTTGAAGACGATTCAACTAACTCCCTCGGCGAAAAGGTCTCAAATGTGCACCCTGTAAATCGATAAAAAATTCACATTCGATCCAAAATAACCGATTGCCTGTTGGGTTTGGAATATGGAATAAGGAATATAATCCTTTGCAGAACAATAAGGCCTTGCATGCATAGTGCTCGGGCCCTAATTAATACCCGTTTAGTCTTATATTCAAAGTTCATATGGATTGATAGCATGCACGCACTGTCCGTGCATGACACACTCACACATACGGACAGTTTTCCTCGACTCTCAGCCGTGTAAGCAATCTTGAAATATTGCTCATTTGGAACAGAGAGAAAACCGAGCATTCTCAGGCTTATCCTCAACCCATTTCTTTTATGACTGTTTTCAAGCCGTGTTCAAGCTAGGCGCTAACGTTAACGCACAGCTGCACCGCTGCCGTACCACCTTGTCTCTCTCACTCTTTGCTGACGTAATTGCTGCATGACTTCTGATTTGGCGGACTTGACAATTCAGACAGCAGCAACATTCTGGAAAAATGTGGCCGAGATCGGATTTTGACCACAATCGAAAGTATGTGACATGGATCGGATTTCAAATGGTCCACTTTTATGCAACTTTTCCCGCCCAGACCGTCAAGTTAATGCCTCACTCGAGTCGGAAAAACACTAAAAAATCGGATTTGTGCATTAAGACCTGCGGTATGAACCGAGCCTTATGCTTGCTCAAACCTGAGTTAATGATCAATTTGTAAAAAAGAAAAATAATAATAATATTCGATAGCATGTAGTAAAAACGAAGACTTAACTGTTTACCTTAGTTTGCTAACATTTGAAACATTTGAAAAAAAAAAACAGGTCTATTGCCAGCTGTGGTAGCGCAAATTCAGAAATGTGAGCTCCCGCCATCATCCAGCAATCCTTCGTTCACACAATCACTGTCACTGAGAGAACTTGACAGAGCCTTGGGTTGACCGAATTTTGCAAGGGAGCGGGGCTTTGCGATAGGTCCACTGTGTGGCGTCCAATCATCTTTCTGCTGCGAATTTAAAGAGTTGATCAGTAGTCAACGCCCAATAATTTTGAAGTGGGAGGGTGGTTCATTCGCTGCCACCCTCCCACTTCAAATGGATTGGACGTCTATGCACCTTACCACCAATTAGTTTATCACAGGTAGACGTCCAATCCTATGCACCTTACCACCAATTAGTTTATCACAGGTAGACGTCCAATCCATTTGAAGATGTCCAATCCATTTGAAGTGGGACGGTGGCAGGGAATCAATGTTAGTGTATTCGCTGCGGGCCCTATCGTTTCAAAAGGATTGGATGTCTAACGTCGATTGAAAATGAGTTAAGCAGTGTCTGACCAAGCCATGATACAAATTACTTACAAATTACACTAAAGTCTGTATGCAGTTATTTAGTATTAAAAGAAAAAAACGTATTGGTACACTATCGGCATCGGCCAAATTCTCGACCTAAGAAATGGTATCGGTGCAACATTAATTATGATCAACCAATCACAGCTGCAACTTACTCAATTTCTCTAACTCTATAAACTTTTTTTTTTTTTCAATGAAAAATGACGTGTCATAGAAAAGCGTTTCGAAAATAAAGGCTGGACACGGTATGAACTCATTTTGGCCTTTAAAGTGGATTTGAGGGGATTCCTTGTAAAATTTTGGCTTTTTCATCCTTCTGTTGTACATTTAAATGTGTTCAGCACTTGTAGATGTCGAATCCATTTGATGTGGAATAGTCGCTGCCAACCTCTCCACTTCAAATACACTGCTGGCCAAACGTATTGGCAAACATGCAATTCTGTTAGGTAATGCTCAATTTCTCCCGGAAAATGATTGCAATTACAAATTCTTTGGTAAAAACACAAAAGAGAGTGAATTTTTTTTTTTTTCATCATTATCATTTTACACAAAACTCCAAAAATGGCCCAGACAAAAGTATTGGCACCCTCAGCCTAGTACTTGGTAGCACAACCGTTAGACAAAATAACTGCGAACAATCGCTTCCGGTATCCATCAGTGTGTTTCTTACAATGCTCAGCAGGAATTTTAGACCCTTCTTCTTTGGCCAACTGCTCCAGGTCTCTGAGATTTGAAGGGTGTCTTCTCCAAACTGGCATTTTTCTGATCTCACCACAGGTGTTTTATGTAATTCTGGTCTGGACTCATTGCTGACCACTTTAGAGGTCTCCAGTGCTTTCTCTCAAACCCTTTCCTAGTGCTTTTTAAGGTGTGTTTTGGGTCATTGTCCTGCTGCAAAATTTGTTAGTAGTCTTCAGACTTCATTATGCCATGCACACGGTCAAGGAGTCCAGGACCAGAGGCAGCAAAGCAACCTTGTGAGGGCCGTGTTCTTTTCTTACAAGGCCTCGTCCCCCCACCCTGCAAACTCTAAAGCTCTACTTTTGTCTCATATGACCAGAGGACATTCTTCCAAAACGTTTTTGGCTTTCTCAGGTAAGTTTTGGCAAACTTCAGCCTGGCTTTTTTATGTCTCTGGGTCAGAAGTGGGGTCTTCCTGGGTATCCTACCATAGAGTCCCTTTTCATTCAGACGCCGACGGATAGTATGGGTTGACACTGTTGTACCCTCGGACTGCAGGACAGCTTTAACTTGTTTGGATGTTAGTCGAGGTTCTTCATCCATCTTTCGTTGAAATCTCTCATCAATTTTTCTTTTCCGTCCACATCTAGGGAGGTTAGCCACAGTGCCATGGGCTTTACACTTATTGATGACACTGTGCACACTAGACACAGGAACATTCAGGTCTTTGGAGATGGATTTGTAGCCTCGAGATTGCCCGAGGTTGCCCGAGATTACAATTTTGCTTGTCTAGTCCTCAGACAGTTCTTTGGTCTTCTTTCTTTTCTCCATGCTTAATGTGGTACACACAAGGACACAGGACGGAGGTTGAGTTGACTTTAATCCATTTTAACTGGCTGCTAGTGTGATTTAGTTATTGGCACCACAGGTAAGTAACAGGTGCTGCTAATTACTCAAATTAAAGAAGCATCACATGATTTTTCAAAGGGTGTCAATACTTTTGTCCTGCCCATTTTTGGAGTTCTGTGTAAAATGATAATGATTTAAAAAATATTCTTCTCTTTTGTGGTTTTTCATTGCAAGGAAAGTAAATGAAGATATTACTACCATAGGATTTGTAATTGCAATTGTTTTCCGAGTGAAATTGAGCATTTTCTGACAGAATTGCAGGGGTGCCAATACTTTTGGCCAGCCCTGTAGATTGCACATCTTTCGCAGCTAAAGGATGGCAAACTTAATTGTATAGCACAACTAAACACAAGGTAATTCAGCGTGCTTTACATCACATTTAAATCAAAAAGAAATAATTAAAACAAAAACAATAAGTTTATGGCAACGTCAGTGGAAGCCATTAACTTAATAATCATGTCCTGTTTCTTTTATAGTAATGCTAGCAGTATGGCCTGGCAATGTTCATGGTTGTGTAACATGAACTCAATACAACTGAATGTTAGATAGAACATACTTTCCTTAGAGAGGCAGCTGTAATGTCGTGATAGTAAAAGGACACCATAAAGTGGTTAACGCGCAATCACTTTTCCGTCACTGTGTACAGTATATAACAGATACCAAAGGCAACCACCACTCTCAGTCATGTTTGCCACAACTACCCATTAACCATTGCGGGTGTAACACATAATAAATAACAGTCGCTTAAGTATGAATATCCAGCCGAAATGAATCCATTCGTAATATTCTGGAACGCTGTCATTTTCTTTTTTTTTTTTTTTAAATCCAGCGTCTTGTTGTGAAGTACTCAAAGCCACAAAGTATCATCACAGCACATTTAAATTTGTACATGAAACCGTACAGTTTGAAAGCCAACTGTGACATTGCAATCGCAAGAGACGGGTACTCCACAATCAGGGATAGTCTATGCTAGTATTTTGAGTTTTGATTTAATTTTCTGCACTTAATGGAGGCCTACAGAAATCGAACCCCAAATTTTGTCAGAATCCGCCCAGCCATTTTGAAGTCCATAGTGAACAAACACACAGGCAACTACACACAAAGTTCCGTTTACTGTATAAATTAGTATTGATGGACGATTTTTTTTCCCGCTGGCTCAAAACAACATAAGTTAACTTGTTTATTTTTGTGTCATCATCTGCTTAGGTTGAACAAAAAAAAGGAACTGGCCTATTTTGACAATGTTAAGAGTAGAAGGTACATACAGTATACTGTATCTGTTTTAACAGTAAAAAAGTAATCCGAAAAATAAAAGTAGGGATTCCTGAGATCCGACTATTAAAGTATTTGTTGTTCATTACCACCTCTGCACAAAGCAGGACATGTAATACATGGGAGCGGTAACATTTCTTTGACTGTATATTTATCATTGCGCATCCTTAGAGAATGATATTGGACATTATGTATGAGAAATGTGAATGGGGCCAATGATGAGTATATAAACAGCATAAAAAATATCTGCTCTTAGCTGGAATATACTATTATCTTTTTAATTTTTATTTTTAGCAGCTGCTAAATGTATTATTTAATTAAGAAATGGATCTAATGTTGTGGCATGTGAATGTAAAGAAAAGGGGGAAAAAAAGTCGATAATACATTGTATTCATTCTTTTTACAAAGAACCCAAAGGGCATTAAACAATTTTTTTCATGTTACTGAAAATTAATATGCAGATGATAAATACTAATACAGTGATCCCTCGTATTACATTTAAAAAAAACTTTTTTTTGTGTGTGTGTGTGTTCAATGTATTTACCCAGATTTAACAGCATTGGAAACAGAAAGACCCCCCCCCCAAAGTATAATAATGAAAAATTTAAAAAACATTAAAAAAACTTGTATTTGTTCTGTATATTTTAATGATTTTAAAGCACTGCAAATGTAATAATTATTATATAAATGAGATATATACAAACAACAATGATTTGTACTGGTATACAGTGGGGCAAATAAGTATTTAGTCAACCACCAACTGTGCAAGTTCTCCTACGTGAAAAGATTAGAGAGGCCTGTAATTGTCAACATAGGTAAACCTCAACCATGAGAGACAGAATATGATAAAAAAACAGAAAATCACATTGTTTGAATTTTAAAGAATTTATTTCCAAATCACAGTGGAAAATAAGTATTTGGTCACCTACAAACAAGTAAGATTTCTGGCTGTCAAAGAGGTCTAACTTCTTCTAATGAGGTCTAACGAGGCTCCACTCGTTACCTGTATTAATGGCACCTGTTTTAACTCATTATCAGCATAAAAGACACCTGTCCACAACCTCAATCAGTCACACTCCAAACTCCACTACGGCCAAGACCAAAGAGCTGTCGAAGGACACCAAAGACAACATTGTAGACCTGCATCAGGCTGGGAAGAAATCTGCAATAGGTAAAACGCTTGGTGTAAAGAAATCAACTGTGGGAGCAAGTATTAGAAAATAGAAGACATACAAGACCACTGATAATCTCCCTCGATCTGGGGCTCCATGCAAGATCTCACCCCGTGGTGTCAAAATGATAACAAGAACGGTGAGCAAAAATCCCAGAACCACACGGGGGGACCTAGTGAATGACCTACAGAGAGCTGGGACCACAGTAACAAAGGCTACTATCATTAACACAATGCGCCGCCAGGGACTCAAATCTTGCACTGCCAGACGTGTCCTCCTGCTGAAGCCAGTACACATCCAGGCCCGTCTGCAGTTCACTAGAGAGCATTTGGATGATCCAAAAGAGGACTGGGAGAATGTGTTATGGTCAGATGAAATCAAAATAGAACTTATGGTAGAAACACAGGTTCTCGTGTTTGGAGAAGAAAGATTACTGAATTGCGTCCGAAGAACACCATACCCACTGTGAAGCATGGGGCTGGAAACATCGTCCTATGGGGCTGTTTTTCTGAAAGGGACCAGGACGACTGATCTGTGTAAAGGAAAGAATGAATGGGGCCATGTATCGAGAGATTTTGAGTGAAAATCTCCTTCCATCAGCAAGGGCATTGAAGATGAGACGTGGCTGGGTCTTTCAGCATGACAATGATCCCAAACACACAGCCAGGGCAACAAAGGAGTGGCTTCGTAAGAAGCATTTCAAGGTCCTGGAGTGGCCTAGCCAGTCTCCAGATCTCAACCCCATAGAAAATCCGTGGAGGGAGTTGAAAGTCCGTGTTGCCCAACGACAGCCCCAAAACATCACTGCTCTAGAAGAGATATGCATGGAGGACTGGGCCAAAATACCAGCAACAGTGCTGGTATTTTGCTTGTTGCTTATCTTGCTTGTTTGTAGGTGACCAAATACTTATATTCCACTCTAATTTATAAAAAAAAGTATCTAAAAATCAAACAATGTGATTTTCTGTTTTTTTTTTTTCCACATTCTGTCTCTCATAGTTGAGGTTTACCCATGCTGACGATTACAGGCCTCTCTAATATTTTCAAGTGGGACAACTTGCACAATTAGTGGTTGACTAAATACTTATTTGCCCCACTGTACATGTATATATCTTAACATTTTGAAATAAAATTATTTATCATTTTTTAATTAAAAAAAAAAAAACTGCAATAGACTGAGGGCGTGAAGTTTGAAGCGCGATAAAGCAAGGGATCACTGTAATACAAATAATACAATAAAATTGTAAAACATGATTTAGCTGCATGCTTACTAGCTTCATTTACATACACGGATGCTGTGTCGTACCTCACCATTGAATGTTGTTGAATGAGTTTAAACATATCAATTGTGTTTGTGAATTTCACCACTTTCAAGCATTGCAAGATTTGAGCTCCGTTTGAGCCAAGACGTATTGGGTCAATCATTTATCTCATGTAAATATGTTTAAGGGAATGGAAATGATTTTTTAAAATTGTAAATGATGTGCTTTTAATCTTCTCATGTGACCAGTAAATGATGTCATACATTGATGACATCAACGCAAATAATAATTGTACTCTTCATTTTGTTGTCTTTGTGTGTGAGCATCATTGCGGTCATTGTCTGAAAACAGGCAGTAAATTTCCTGTGTTCTCAGTGTGCAGAGACCAAAGACACACACAAAAATGGGTCAGCCTGCAACTTCCTGTGTCGCTTTGGAAATTGGGCCTGAGAAATGGGCTGAGGAAGACATGAGTACGCCTGAGCATTTACTTCAAGCGTTAACATGTCCTGTCAGGTGGTCCCGGCGGCGTGAGAACGTGTATTTGTACGTGGTTTGACATTTTACTGCTGCCACTTTTAGCAAACATTGGGTAACCTCACACAAAATATACAACTGCTGTCAATGTCAATGAGAAAACCACAGCGAAGTCTGATTGAAAACATGAACATTATGTTACATGAACATGACTTTAGTATAGCAATAAAAGGACAATCATTATCAAGATAAAACCCAGGGTCCGCAAAAATAACCAGAAAAGCAATGGTTCTAGAATTGAACCCTGTGGTACCCCATAAGACAGTGGAGAGGAGTATAAATGCCATGGTTTACTACCTAGTTCTGTTTGGGCTATTTTAACATGCTCTGGTAAAATGAACTTCTAGAGTGATTGACTGCCTGACACCAAAATAGAGTGCATGTCAGTCAAGGCAAGGGGAGCCACCTTGAATAATCACAGTGGTAGTCAACCATCAAGATCCCATTTGTACAAATTCCGTGGCCATCTTTTCAAGTCCCCGATCGGCATTTGAGCAAATAAATATTGACAACCAATTGTTTGAAATCCAGACTATAACCAAGGCTGTCAAAAAAATTGTTTCCATTTTTCGAGGGATCGGGTTTTGACAGTTTGATCACATCCTAGCCATAGGCTTCATAATGTATTGATGTGACACGTGCCGCGGGGCCGATTCATAGGGGGCCCATCTCCGTCAAAGCCCTCCGAGTGGAAACAAAGAGCTTTTTCCACTGAAAATTCTTGTGAATAAATGCTGAAATCCCTCAATTCTTCATAGATATGGACGTAAAACAGTCTCGATTGTTGGTTAAAAGCAAAAAAAAAAAAACGTGCAGGTAGCATTTATTTTACGTAAATATTGCAAACAATGAGGCTAGTCAGTAAGGAAATTAGCGGCCGCCATATGTAAACAAAGAGCTTTTTCCGTTGAAAATTCTTGTGAATAAATACTTAAATCTGAATTCTTTATAGATATAGACGTAAAACAGTCTCAATTTTTGGTTAAAAGCAAAAAAAAAACAACAAAAAAAACCTGCAGATAGCATTTTTTTACGTAAATATTGCAAACAATGAGGCTAGTCAGTAAGGACATTAGCAGCCACCACATGTAAACAAAGAGCTTTTTTCCGTTGAAAATTCTTGTGAATAAATGCTTAAATCCCTGAATTCTTTATCGATATGGATGTAAAACATTCTCGATTTTTGGTTAAAAGCAAAAAAACATGCAGGTAGCATTTATTTTACGTAAATATTGCGAACTATGAGGCTAGTCAGTAAGGAAAACGAGCAGGTAGCATTTATTTTCCGTAAATATTGCAAAGTATAATGCCAAAGCTGTAGCGGCTAATTTCTCCCATTGATTTTTTTTCACGTTTCAAAATGAATGTATGGTACGAAAAATATAATAATTACCTTGAATCCTCGAACAAATCACTCCTGAGACAATCCTTCCTGTTTGTATACAGTACAGCTTTCATACTTTTTCAACCTAAATCCGACGTTAGATCGCTACATGTGACCGACTGCTAATAAATGATGTGGAGTGTTGGACGGCCCCCTTCGGGAAGGCGTGATGCAGAGACTGGGGAATGTGTCATGTCAATACATTATGAAGTCTATGTCCTAGGCCTAAAATGAAAAAAAAAAGAGCTGGGATAGGGGTATGACAATATATTGATACGTTGACATATCACGATACTTTGTATCCCAACAGGTTATCGATATGCTCCCTCCAAGAATCGATATATTGATATAGCAGGTTACTACCAAAATTTCCACCAGAGTAGTGTCTATGTTAACTCATTGGCTGCCATTGATGGCGCGAGACGTTCTATTCATTTTGACTGGGAGGGGCAAATGAATAGTTGTTCATTCAGCCCTCCCAGTCAAAATGAATTGGACGTCTAGCGCCGTCAATGGCACTCAACCGTGAGCATTCAAGCCAGTCCTCCCAGTGATGCTGTCATCTTCACGAGGGCAAAAAAATATTCAAGATGCAGCCTCTGCTCTCACATTAGCAATGGCTCCTATAAATAATGGCTTTACAAATCATGCCTACGACTAAACACAACTAAAACTGCTTGTATGATGTTCAAAAAGCGAACATTGAACATCAAAAATTCAGGTGTATTTTTGGGAGAACAGGAACTACAAATTGTCTCTGAATTCAAGTACCTTGGAGTGACACTTGATTCCCACGGTCTTTTAAGAGCTACATTAAAAGGATATGGAATACAGTGAAATTCAACCTTTTATAGCACTTGGGGCTGCAAGAATGTTTCTGCATTCAATGTTTTTATCTCACAATGAATATTGCATTACATGTTGGCAACTGGCAGGTGTAAATCAAGGGCGTAGGTTTGTTCTCAACATTGGTAGGGACGATATAACGGCATAAACCGCATGTACACTTTTTGCTGAGGACGGGACATTAATAAAACCAAAGAAATTAGGTGAACGGGGTCAGTGTTACATTTTTCACTAGTATGAATCTTTAATTAATGGATAGGCTTAATGTTCAATGCAAAATAAATCTGTATTGACTTTCACACTGCAAATTTATAACGTCTTAATCAGATCAGCTGACCACCTGCTTCTAGTAGTCCCAAGATCAAGGCTGAAGCTTAGGGGTGACCGTGCATTTGCGGTGATGGCGCCCAGGCTGTGGAACCAATTACCACTTACTATTAGACAGGCCCCTTCACTTACGGATTTTAAATCATGCCTTAAAACATTTTATTTTTCTTCAGCTTTTAATGTGCAATGACTGTTTATGACCTCGTCTTTTATTTATTCTATTTTTATGTGTTTGTTTTACTTTTGGAAGTTAACTTATTTTGCTGTTTTATGGTATGTAAAGCACTTTGGACTACTTGGCGGATTTTTAAAATGTGCTATAAAATAAAGTTGATTGATTGATTAATCTGATAATTTTTCCTAAATTTTTTCGAATAGTTTTGTCCATCTTGTTTTGAGTGTTAAAGATTTAACAGATTAATGGGTCAGATTATTCCGTTTACTTTAAGTAAATATTACCATTTGTTCTCGTTAAGCCCATACATTTCAAAGTTCGTAATTTTTCACCTAAATCAAGAAAAAAAAAGGCTTTCAAATAATGTTCTGAACAATATCCATTCTTGAATTAAGAACATTTAAGGGTTTTTTTAGATTAAATATATTAACTTTCTGCTTAAAATAAGTGTGTTAAGATTATTTTCAGATCACTTTTTTTTCTTATTTCTAGAAATCTAAGTGAGTAAAATTTACTTAAAACACTAGCAGATAATATCACTTATTTCTAGTAGATTTACTCGAAAAAACAAGGGAATTTAACTAGTTTTAAGGAAGTGTGTTTTTGGAGTGCATCTATATTGGTTCAGCTGATAATCCATTCGATTCAAACCTTTGTTTTCAAAAACTACTACAGAACCATTTGGGAAACTTCTAGAATGTCTGTCTGGATTTTATTAGCAAATTTGAATTGCAATATCCGAACATAAATTATTTTAACATACGCAAGAAATACAAACCATGTTGGTCATCTCTAAACTATCTGGGAATACAAATAAATCACATTTGTCTTATGACATTTCAAAATTAACTGTCTAACAAATTAAATATAACAAAAAACGTCTTAGTCAGGGAATAACAAAATAAAAATGGACCCTTCCCTCAGGTAAAACACTCCTGCTTCTTGTACACAAGCACAGCCGAACTAAACAAAAAATAAAAGCTCCTTTGGACTGCTTTAAGACCACATAAATACAATAAAAAATAAAAATTGGAGCGAAGGGGTTAAACCTCTGTATTTCTCACAGTTTAATTAACGTTAACAGTAGAAAACACATACAAGAGGATATTTCTCTCAAAGCAGCATCCTACTCGAGTTTCACAAAGATTACGGTATGCTAACTCTGATGCAGGTCAGACTTTCAGTAGCAAAATTCGTGGTGTGTTCCCCACCTCCACCTTTTTACATTACCTATAGTGGCTGCTGCTGGCGGAAAACAACTTCTAATATCCCTCGTCTTCGAAGGGGGTGGAGGAGGCGGCAAGTACTGTACTGTGTTTCTCTCGGGGCCCGTGCCTGCGTGTGTGTGTGTGTGTGTGTGTGTGTGTGTGTGTGTGTGTGTGTGTGGGGTGGGGGGGTCAAGTCATCAGCCAATCAAACGTGCGTTTGAGACAAAAAAAATGGACTGCCACATTCAGCAAATAAAAGGGGTTCATTGTAAGTCTGAACATATTGAAAGTAATTCACTTAATAATGGTAGGGTCAATTCTATCCTTACAACATATGGGAAGACAATCTAAATGACCTATATAACTGAACTCATTATATAATGCAAATAAGGTTGCTTAAAAGTTGATGGGGACAATTTGAGCATCCTGAAAAGTTGGTAGTGTTTTGTTCCTTCTGTCCCTATGCAAACCTACACTCTTGGTGTAAATACATGCAATACCATAGAATCGCTCTGTAAAAATCGTTAACGGTCTTTGCCAGAAAATCAAAGTCATTCCACGTTTGTAACATTTTTAAAAAGGTACAAGTTATTGACCCTGGATAGTTTTATTTTATTTTTTTAAAATGGCTTGTCCGATGTAAAAGATATTATATTATATGGACTCGCCCACCTCCTACCTCGGACTTTAAAGGGCTCACAGTGGTCTCAGGACCAGGGCCTCCTCTAGAAGGGACTGTGAGGTCCCACTCAGAAAAACAGTCTTTCGTCAAAATTCTATCTCTGTAAAGGCCAGTAAGATCTGGAACAGTCTACCACTCGTTATCAGGGAGTGTCCTTCATTACAAACCTTTTACTATACTATGCTGTATTTTATTGTAACCGCTTGTTCTTTCTTATGCCTAGGCACTTCAGATGTATATGAGCAGTTTTGCTATTATCCGGGATATTTGCATCTTTTAGATGTGCCTAAATAGATGCTCATTAAAATGCACTGTCTCTATCAAATAAATAAATAAATAACTACAGAAAGCTAGAGGTGCAACAATTAATCGGTTAATCGACAACTAGTCCATTAGCAAATTATTCGACAACTATTTTGATTTCCAATAAATCGTTTAGGACCTTCTTCACCTTAAACTTGTCTAAATTCTTGAAATTATAACATACACAAAATTTCTCAGTTGTAAGTATTATCAAATTTCTTCATTATATTTTTGTTAAGTCAAAGCAAGACATAAAAAAAATCAGCTTTTACAATTTTCGGACATCTTACTGTCTAAACTAGCTTCTTAATAAGGCTGCAACAACTAATCGATTAAAACCGCTTCATAAATTAGTTGCCTACGAATTTGATAACCGATACAGTTGTAAACTATAGTTAAGTCAGGAAGCTGAGATAAAATACAATTTTGTCTTCATTGTTACTTACTGTAAGACCAGAGGTGGGTAGTAAAGCGTTACATGTACTCCGTTACATTTACTTGAGTAACGTTTTAAGGAAAAATGTATTTCTAAGTGCAGTTTTACTAAGCTATACTTTTTACTTTTATTTGAGTAGATTTGTGAGGAAAAAAACGTTACTCATACTCCGCTACTTTGGGCTACACAAGAGTCGCTACATTTTTCCTCCTTATTCTACATACAGTATTAGATTTATTATGTTTCTTACCAGCGATGCCAAAAGTAAAGACGTGCCTGTTGTATTACCGGGGTAGCTCTACCGATTTCACCAATGAAACGTCGCAACAATAATCACATGACTCCATTGTACCAATCAGAAGCAAGCTTGCCATACTATCTTCACGCCAGCCTGTTCAGTCATGTGGCGTCTTTAAAGCACCGTAAAAAATGTATTTGTATAAGTATTTCATATATAGCGCTGCCCTGAACATGAATTGAAAGTGCGGATTTTAATCTCTCCCCAGTTTTTATTTGGCACGATTGACCACGGACAACCGGACATATGATCCTTTTGATTTCAAACTTGTAATTATGAAGGAACTCTTGACTATTCAAACTTGGAACTGTTTTGTCCACCAGAGGGCAGTCATGCTCTTTGGACAAATAATGCTTCATTTATGTATTTTTTTTTTTCTCTCATCGGAATTCAATTTTTTTTTTTGTATTTCATTGGCTTAATGTGGTTATGTAATTGGTTATCGTACAGTACCATTATAACAAAAGTCTATTTTGATAACTTTGTGCTCAGAAAAACAAATACCATTGTTTGAAAAAAATAATCCAACAAAGATAAAAGCAGTTACTCCCAGTCTTACTCTTTACTTCAGTATACTTTTCACCGAATACTTTTTTAATTGTACTTGAGTACATTTTTTGGACGAATACTTTTACTTTAGAATATTACTTTGAAGTAATGCTACTCGAGTAAAATGTTTGGCTACTCTGCCCACCTCTGCTTACAACATGCCTAAAACAACTTCAAGGTAAATTGGGGAGGTAATTGAAACAAGAGACATTTATCTGATTACAGTGGTCCCTCGTTTTTCGCGATTAACGGGGACCAGAATCCACCACGATAAGTGAAAAACTGTGAAGTGGCGCCCCCCGCGAGACATAAGAAAAAAAAAAAAAATTCTTTTAATTAATTTATTTATTTATTTTGTATGTTCAATTTATTTATTCAGATTTAGCATTGAAAAGAGTATAAGACATGTTTTTCTTTTTTTTCCCTCAAAAGGAGTATAATTAAAAAAAAAAAACTTATACTTAAAAATATAAAACCTAAATAAATGCAAAATATGTATAAGGTAGTCCTATGTTCAGGCAGTGCAAACAATTGAAGTCAAGTAGCAGCAGTTGACAGTGAAGGCAATGAATATTGCACATTAACATTGCACATAAATAAGGATTGCACGTAGAATATGTGTGTGAATAGAAGTTAAGTAGCAGAAGTTGACAGTGAGGCATTGAATATTGCACATTAATATTGTATGTAAATAAGTATTGCACATAGAATATGTGTGAATACAAGTTAAGTAGCCGATGACATGAGGCATTGAATATTGCACTTAGTAAGTATTGCACATAGTATGTTGCATGTAAATGAATATTGGACATTGGGTGATGTGGTGTTACGTATGGCTGTTCTGGGTGGAGATGGCTTTGGCAAAGAAACTGTTCCTCAGTCTGTTTGTTCTTGCTTTCAAACACCTATAGCGTCTCCCAGAGGGGAGCAGTTCAAACAGCTGTAAACCAGGATGTGAGCTGTCCTTGAGGATGTTTAGAGCTCTGAGGCATCGAGAGGAGTAGATGTCCATCAGGGAGGGGCGAGGACAGCCAATGATCCTCTGCGGCTTGACTGTCCTCTGAAGCCTCTCCCTGTCTGCAGCAATGCAGCTCCCGTAACAGGTGGAAATGCAGTATGTTAGCAGGCTCTCAATGGATGAGTGGCAGAAGGCCAGCAGCAGCTTCCTATCCAGCTTGTTCTTCCTGAAGGCTTCCAGGAAGTGCAGACACTGCTGAGCTTTCTTTATCATAGCTGTTATGTTTGCTGCCCGTGAGAGGTCATCTGAGATCTGGACTCCTAGTAACCTGAAGGTGTGGACCCTCTCCACACACTCGCCATTGATGTACAGGGGTGGCGTTCCTCCTGAAGTCCATGATGACCTCTTTGGTTTTGGTGGTGTTCAGGGCCAGGAATGATTTTTAAACAAAATAAAGCAGAAAAATGCTTGGCTTTATTAAATGCTTCATTGAGTGAGTCAACTCAAATCCGCTCAGGCTGCTCACCTACACACAATGAGTTGCCAGAGCAACTGTTTAATAATGATTGACGCATGCGGCGCTTTGAAGTTCGCTTCTCTGGCAAGATCAAACATCAAAGTCTGTCAATCATCGTTAACTTTAATAAGCAAGTCCAGTGCACTCACTGCCTGACCAACAAAGAGCAGGGAGAATGACGGAGGGACGGAGAGTGAGACTACGCGATCGGCTCAGGACAGCTCATCTGTATTTTTTATTTTATTTATTTTTTTAATTGAAAAGAAATCTGCTATGGACTGAGGGGCATAAAGTTTGGAGCACAAAGCAGCGAGGAATCACTGACATCGATTAATCGATTATGAAAATAATCGCGAGTTCAAGCCCTAAAAGACACACATTTTTTTACTAGAATGTTGGAATAATACAGTATAGTGTCGTTGTAGTTATTTACTGAACTTTTGCACTGAAATATTCACATAGTCAAAGGTTTTTGTCTGACTAATAAATATTGTTAATTTTTCAATTTAGAAAAAAACTGTGTTGGGCACGTTACTTTAAAAAAGTAATTAGTTATAGTTACTCACTACTTCTTCCAAAAAGTAACTGATTTAGTACCTGAATTACTTTATAGAAAAAGTAACTAGTTACCAGGGATAGTAGCTATTTCTGTTACTTTAAAAAAAAGTTGTTGTATGTCAAATAATTTGACATTTTCTGAGCGGTATTCGAGTCAGTTGAATAGAGAAGAACAGACAGGTAGTTGTGCTATAGAAGCTTGTAATATCTATTGCACCTCACCAACAACAGATTTATCCTACACTTGAAGTGCAACAAAAATAAACAGATTTGAATTGCTTACCGCAGATGTCGACAAAAGCTTTGCCCCGGGACATAAATTACACTTTACGTGCACGTTCTTTCCTTTAATTTCGACCAACTTGAAATAGTGTTTATATCTCCCCCTCGTAAAGGACAAATTTTCCTCTGAATGCTCTGCCATCATATCCCTCTGCATCTGTTTTGCGTGTGTGTGCTTGCCGCACGCGTTGTTCCGGTTTGTGTGTGAAAACACCGGCTCTGAAGTACATGTGCTATTAGGCTCGAGTGTTTACGTCACAGAATGGGGGATCACGTGAGATTTAACAACAACGCAGCCATATTGGAAGCAGGTCTGGCTCGCGGGTCATTAAACTTTAACTTGCCAGTTCGATAAAGAGACAAACTCGTTACTAAGGTGAAGAACAGATATGTGAACAAGGATGTGAACAATGTTGACCCTTACGAGCAAGCCGAAGGCAAATGGAGTAAAGATGTCGACGGCTTACACAATTACATGAAATGGACATTGTGCTGTATTTATTGTTTGGTGTATGTAACTAAACTCATCAGCAATTCTGAAATTACAAATCGCTACAAAGCTACGAACAGTTTTGCTGCGGATGGGTGCAGGACCTGCACATTATGACCGTATCAAACGGCAACTCCAACGTTCTTGCAAAAGTAGGCTATGTGTGTTTACTATTTTCATTGCCATGAACCTGAACGCACCCCAAGTCTTGCATGACAAATAAACAGAGCAGAGTACTCGCTACGGCTGGTAGTTTCTTCAATTTGTTCAAAGTAACGCACCGCTTTTGACCGTCAGTAACAGTAACGGCGTTGTAACGGCGGAAAAAATAGTTAGATTACCCAGTTACTGAAAAAAAATAATGCCGTTACGTAACAACGTTATTTATAACGGCGTTATTCCCAACACTGGAAATAACTTGTTTTTCTCTAGTTGTATCGGAGAATATTTTGGATTTATTTCCTGACCCGTAATTGTTGTCGTCGTGAGCCTTACATCACAAATCGTATCGGAGGTATCCAGAGATTCCCACTACTAGTTGGGAACTTTTCCATCCCCAAAAGAGGGAAATTATTGCATTCCACATACACACAGTGCATAAAACACAATTCATTGGAAACAGGCAAACAACAACAAAACATTTAGTTCATATTTAGTTTATAAAGCAAGCCGTATTTGTTGCTTGTTCAGAATCGCCAGCCTTTGCTTGCATTTTCTCTGTCCCCAGTAGACTCTTCGGTATGTTTTGCATAATATACTGTGATGAGGAGGGGGGCAGGCTTTAACTTTCCTCCCTAAATAAACAGATAGAGGCTAGTGAAGTAGGCTGCAGGGATAAGCAAGAAGAAAACATAAAGAATTGTCTCTCTCACACTGTATATACACAGAAGAAGGATCGGCTTGACAATTTCTTTTCTTTAGCGGACAAAGGCAGCTGCCAAGACTTGATCAAGGTGAGATCTTTTGCAACAAAAATTCTCACACACATAAAATACCAACTTTTTTTTTTTTTTTACACTCTGCACATAACATTCAGTATTGCGATAATGTCTCATGATTTTATATCGCTGCCTGCTGCTTCATTTGCTTTTACTTAAAGCTCTATATAATGAAAAACAGAGCGTTGGCTCATCACTCACAAGCAAGCTTAGAGCTACAACATTTTTGTGGGGGAACAGCAATATGCTTGGCTGCCTGCTCTGGATAAAATAAATACTTTGATTGGTTAACCAGCCAAAGGGTGATGAATTACAGTCTGCCAGCAGGGAAAAACTTTTAATTAATGATCCTAATGGCGGGAATTATTTTTTTTTTATTATTTCTTCGGTGATTTGTCCAAGAACAAGTTTAAAATGTGTGTCCCTGAACCACGTGACCCCGGCTTGCACAGCTGCAAGGACATCTTTCTTCTTCGTGCACTTTTTTCACTAAGCAGTAAAAATTCCACAGTGATTACATGGACAGCTGACCGACAAGTACCCTGCAAGGATTTCTCATGTTAGTCCTGCACCATGTCAGAATTCTGTTACTTCTTGTTCTTGGGGAATTCCCATTTTTTACTGGATATGTTTGCAAGATCTATTTTCGTTTCGTGGGAACATGATAAGGAAACGTACAGTAGGCCTAAGGTTACAACAAACAACCCTGGTTGTTTCAATTGATTGTCAAATACATGTACAATGTGTATGTTACTATTAGTATGGACCGAACTAGTTATTATTTTTATGTAATTAATGAGATTTAAAAAAAAAAAAACGTATCACGAGGGGTGAAAATGGCTAGAATTTCTTGCCGGGACTTGCTCAAGGAGCCAGAATTGTATTTATTTATTTATTTATGTTTGAGGGTGGTGGTGTCAAACCTCCTAAAAACACAGAAATGCAAAGAAAGCTTGTTTTTAGCAGTTATACCTATAACACACAATAAAACAACAGGGTTTTACACATGCATCAGGCTAATGCATTACACTTACTGGGGCATACACTGCTGGCCAAAAGTATTGGCACCCCTGCAATTCCGTCAGAAAATGCTCAATTCTCCCAGAAAATGATTGCAATTACAAATGCATTGGTTGTATCATCTTCATTTATTTTGCTTGCAATGAAAAAACACAGAAAAGAATGGAGGGAAAAAAAATTTGGCACTCTCAGCCTAATATTTGGTAGCACAACCTTTAGACAAAAATAACCGCGAACCATTTTCTAGTGCTTTTTGAAGTGTGTTTTGGGTCATTGTCCTGCTGGAAGACCCATGACCTCTGAGGCAGACCCAGCTTTCTCACACTGAGCCCTACATTATGCTGCAAAATTTGTTGGTCGTCTTCAGACTTCATAATGCCATGCACGCGGTCAAGCAGTCCAGTGCCAGAGGCAGCAAAGCAACCCCAAAACATCAGGGAACCTCCGTCATGTTTGACTGTGGGGACCGTGTTCTTTTCTTTGAAGGCCTTGATTTTTTTCCCTGTAAACCACTGGTGTCAAACTGACTCCATAAAGGGCCAAGTGGGTGCAGGTTTTCTTTTAAACCAATGAAGAGGACACCTTTTGACCAATCTGATCTCTTACATGGGTAATCAGTTAAACTTTGTCAGATGCTGCTTGTTTCAACAGAAAATTCATTGGTTAAACTGTTTGCGCGGGATCGGTTGGAACAAAAGCCAGCACCCACTTGGCCCTTTGTGGAATTGGTTTTACACCTATGCTGTAAACTCTATGTTGATGCCTTTTCCCAAAACGCTCTACTTTTATCTCATCTGACCAGAGAACATTCTTCCAAAACGTTTTCGGCTTTTTCAGGTAAATTTTGGCAAACTCCAGCTAAGATATTACTACCAAAGCATTTGTAATTGCAATCGTTTTCTGGGAGAAATTGAGAATTATCTGACAGAATTGCAGGTGTGCCAATACTTTTGGCCAGCACTGTAGCGTGTGTGTGTAATGATGTATTTTTCTTGTTTGTTTGTTCTTCTCCTGTCTGTACTTCCCTTCTCTCTGTAACCCTATTACGATTTTCTGTCTGCTGCTTTCTCCTGAAAAAACAAAATGAACAACCACAATGGGAGTCCACCAAACCCCAGTGTGGCACATTAAAACTGATCAGTTAATCCAACATGACTAGCACGAGACAGACTGTTGGTTTTAGCGACTCGATGTGTTTTTTGGTAATTGAAAACTAAATTTACCGCAGATTGGAACATATTCTCAGCCCTCCTGTTCACCATCTGTGTTGTTGCGGAGACTTCAAACGCACAAGAGTGACGTTACTCGTTAAGAACACGTCACGCAAATAAACAAATCTGATTGCACGGACAGTGGCGCCACCAGGGGGTGGCCAGGGGTGGACACGGCCACCCCTATAAATTGGTTGGCCACCCAACTGGCCACCCCGCTTGCCAGTATATCGTTAGATTGTTGTAGCATCAGTTATGCATTTCATCCAAATGAATGCATTTATTTTGTTTTGTTAAATGTAGGGCTGTCAAATTTATCGCGATAACGGGCGGTAATTAATTTTTTTAATTAATCACGTGAAAATATTTATCGCAACTAACGCATTCGCGGTACGACTCATTCACGCATTGCCGTAAACAGCCTACAATGGCGCCGTTTTACTTATATATAGAGATAAGAGGCAGAGTGCAGTAGATACGAGCATTCATTGGGGCCGTGCTTTTAATTGGCAAAAGCTTTGTCATCTCTCCCACAGCAACTATAAATATTGTTGGAAGCGACGTGGGGAAGAATGACGGGAGTTGATCTTTTTCTTAACACTCAGTAGTGTACCCAACGCAGAGAAGATATAGCATTTGCAGCCACCACACACAGTCATGGTTGCACCACTTCCCATCATGCATTTGTATGCACATACAAACTCACATTTATCCTTTAAGAATTACAAGTCTTTCTATCCGTGGATCCCTTTCACAGAAAGAATGTTAATAATGTTAATGCCATCTTGTGGATTTATTGTTATAATAAACAAATACAGTAATTATGTACAGTATGTTGAATGTATATATCTGTCTTGTCTTATCTTTCCATTCCAACAATAATTTACAGAAAAATATGGCATATTTTAGAGATGGTTTGAATTGCGATTAATTACGATTAATTGATATTTAAGCTGTGATTAACTCGATTAAAAATTTTAATCGTTTGACAGCCCTAGTTAAATGTACACCTTATGCCTAATAACGCAATAAAACAGATAGTAGCCGTCTTTCTGATAGTTTACCCCTGACCTTTTTACTGCAATAATATATTGAAAACCTGAAATTATGGCTTTTAGTTTTGGCCACCCCAAGATTTTAAATGGCCCCATCTGGCCACCCCTATGAAAAATTTCTGGAGGCGTCACTGTGCACGGATGATTTCGTTCTGGCTCGAGAGGCCAATAAGGAGATGGGTCCCAGACTCTTCTCACAGTGTTTGAAAAATACAGGGAGAATAGTCTGACAGTGCCAGGCAGGTCCAAGGGTACAACAGTGTCAACCCGTACTATCCGTCGGCGTCTGAATGAAAAGGGTCTCTATGGTAGGATACCCAGGAAGACCCCACTTCTGACCCAGAGACATAAAAAAAAAGCCGGGCTGGATTTTGCCAAAACTTACCTGAGAAAGCCAAAAACGTTTTGGAAGAATGTTCTCTGGTCAGATGAGATAAAAGTAGAGCTTTTTTTGGAAAAGGCATCAACATAAAATTTACAGGAAAAAAATTAGGCCTTCACAGAAAAGAAACATGGTCCCCACAGTCAAACATGATGGAGGTTCCATGATGTTTTCGGGTTGCTTTGCTGCCTCTGGATCTGGCATTATGCATGGCATTATGAAGTCTGAAGCCTACCAACAAATTTTGCAGCCTAATGTAGGGCCCAGTGTGAGAAAGCTGGGTCTACCTCAGAGGTCATGGGTCTTCCAGGAGGACAATGACCCAAAACACACTTCAAAAAGCACTAGAAAATGGTCCGCAGTTATTTTTGTCTAAAGGTTGTGCTACCAAGTATTAGGCTGAGGGTGCCAAAACTTTTGTCCAGCACATGTTTGGAGTTTTGTGTAAAATGATATTGATTGTTTTTTTTTCATTTCCTTTTGTGCTTTTTCATTGCAAGCAAAATAAATGAAGATATTACTACCAAAACATCTGTAATTTCAATCATTTTCTGGGACAAATTGAGCATAATCTGACAGAATTACAGGGGTAACGGTACTTTTGGCCCACAGTGTACGTGAGAAACTGATTTCATTCAAAATTATTATTAACAAAAACGCCATATGGTAACCCCAACCTCCATCCCCTAATTTTTATTTTGCCTCATTTCCTCACATCTAAATGCAAAACCTCAATTGTAACTAGTTAGGAACATAAGATGTACAGTACATTAAAACTGAAGATAACGTAAACATTGACTTACTGTAATTTTCGGACTATAAGGCACACCTGGCTATAAGCCGCTCCCCATGAAATTTGACACAAAAAATGGCATTTGTTCATAGATAAGCCGCACTGGACTGTAAGCTGCAGTCCTCACTGTATTACGGGATATTTACATCAAAAGATAGTAACCAGTAACACTTTATTTGACAGCGGCATCATAAGACTGTCATATGACCAAGTGAACCACCATGAATCTTTGAACCAATTGGCTGCAAAACTTCATTTGGCCATCACTGCTCCCTTAAGGGAGACAGTCAACCTCTGCTGTCAACTGTTGTCGTCCAACTTGCCTCCTAGCATGCACTGCAGCACTACAAATGTAAATAAGATTCAAAATTCATGTTCTGTGCTAATTATTTCTTCAGTTACTATTCCAGTTGTTGCATTAATTGGTAGTTATGGTTTTAAGTAACTTTTTATTTGACAGTGGCACCATTAGACTGTCATAAGCCCATCATAATTATGACATGACACAGCCTTGAGCATTAATAAAGGCTTATGACAGATATCATTTTGTGTCATCCGGCAAATTATCTAACTTTTGAATGGATGTAAAAGATGCGAGCTGGACATAGATGGAGTAAGTGACATAATTTGCCAGATGACACTTAATCACATCCGTCATATGCATGATAGTGTCATGTCATAATTATGACGATCTAATGGCAGACTCTGACGCTGCTGTCAAATAAATTATTGCCTATTAACCCAATAAATCAACAATAAGCCGCACTGGACTATAAACCTCAGGATTCAAAATGAGGGGAAAAAGTAGCGGCTTATCGTCCGAAAACTACGGTATACAGGCTATTAATAAAAAAAATTAATAACATACATGAACAAAAATAACTACAAATGACCTATATTATGCACAGTGAAATGGAATATATTTTGAAGATAACGCAAACATTGACTTTTTTATATAATTTGGAAATAAGTAGCCTAACATAGGTAAATGAACATTGCAGTAAAACAGTTTTATTTAAAAACTTATTGTGTTTAATCTCACTTTGGGTATATTTGTTTTACCACAAGAACTGCATGCAATGCTCAATGTATCATTTATGATACAAATTAGAGAACGTATATACTTTTTTTTTTTAATTGTTAAAAAAAGTATATTATGTTTAAGAACCATATAAAGCTTTCAAAAAAAACAACTGAATTTTCTGTTCATTATTTCTGGGGTCAGGCATTACAACATGTTCAAATGTTCTGAACCTCCCCATCAACGCAAATAAAAAAATAAGCCTCTTCAACTCTTTCCTTTCTCTTAAAGAGCTGATCAATTTGCTGTTGCATTGCCCTTTTTTTTAATCGCATTAATTCAACAAGCTTTTTTTTTTCTTTTTTCTTTGTCCCAGACACATGTGTATTTGATTCAAACAGAGCTAACTATCCATGCTGATCACATGTCAGTATGTCAGCCAATTGGATGGACAACTGGAGTCCAGGCAGCGTGGTTTGTATGCGCACGTCGACGCGAGAGGACTGTCTCGTCGAACAAGCTGGGAGAACTCCATGGAATTAATAAATCATAAATATCGGTGGAAATGGATGATGCTACACAAGCACTTAATTAGACTTGTTGTTAACACTTGTGTATGTAAGTCTGACATTAGTAGATTGTTTTCTTCTTGGAGATGCGTGTTTGGCAGCCTAACTGTTTTTATAACATGGAGGTTTGACAGTTGCCGTCATATTTTCGGGATCAAAGCACCGTTCCGCCCCCGAGTTTTATAATGGAACGATGTTCCTGCACATTCACCCCTGAGTATAACGAGGGTTGCCAACTGTCCCTTGAAAAACGGAATCGTCCCATGGTAATGTACATTCGCTGCCGCCCTCCCAGTTCAAACTGATTGGACGTCTACTAGTGATAAACTAAATGAAATTCACAGCAGGAGGGGAAAAAGAGCTGGACCCATGTATCGATAATCGTTGTATCGCCGTAACGCTCACGATCGTTATCATGAGCTACCCAGAGTTTCCCGCCCC
Source organism: Corythoichthys intestinalis (assembly GCF_030265065.1). Lineage (NCBI taxonomy): Eukaryota > Metazoa > Chordata > Actinopteri > Syngnathiformes > Syngnathidae > Corythoichthys > Corythoichthys intestinalis. The sequence goes on from NC_080410.1 coordinate 11,629,673, forward strand.
TACTTGTTAAATTGTTAAAAAAAAAAAAGTTTACCTCTGTTAATGTTTGCACATTTTAAAAAACATGTATTTTGAAAAAAAAAATTCGCCCAAAAACACACACATGCGCACACACACAAAAGGCTCAGGTTTTTGGGTATTTAAAAAAATCTGCTGATATTTGTTTTTCATGTGTTTATATCACTGAAATATGTACCTAATGTAGTTCTGAGTCATTTTTCACATACAAAACAAATTAATTAAATAATTAATTATCAGGCCGGCTGGCTCTACCAATGAGGTGTCCCTTATTTTTTTTGCAGGGCGTTGGAAACGTTGGAAAGTATAACACTCTTCATAGTACCTAAGAGAAAATCCACACATTCACTCTACACAGGAAGACCTGGGCTTAGATTGAAAACCCTAACCTCAGACATGCTAAGCCTATTAGCAGAGGTGGTTAGAGTAGCCAAAAATTGTACTCAAGTAGGAGTAACGTTACTTCCAAATAATATTACCCAAGTAAAAGTAGTCATCCAAAAAATGTACTCAAGTAACAGTAAAAAAGTATTTGGTGAAAAGAATACTATGAGTAACAATGTGAGTAACTGCTTACAAATTTGTTTGATTTTTTTTTTCCCAGCACAAAGTTATCTATATGGGCTGTTGTTACAGTGATACTGTACAATAATTCATTACATTAAGCAAAAAAGAAAATCATTGAATTCCAGCGAGAGAAGACAATGACAGAAATGAAGCATTATTCATCCAAAGAACATCAGTGCCCTCGAGTGGAGAGGTTAGTTTAGAGTGAATAGTTTCTTCATAGTTACTATTATGAAATTGAAAGGATCATATCTCCGGTTTTCCATGGTCAGTCGGTGCCAAATAAAGATTGGGAGAGAGGTTAAAATCCACGCTTTAGAGTCATGTTGAGGGCAACGCTCTATGTCAAATACTTCATTTTTTACGGTACTTCAAAGACACCAGGTGATTGAACAGGCTGCCGTGATCATAGAACAGCAAGCTTGCATCTGATTGGTATAACGCAGTGATGTGATTATTGTTGCGACTCATCTCATTGGTGAAATAGGTAGCACTCTTGGCATCACTGGCAATAAATAAATAAATAAATAAATCTGATATGAAGAATACAGAGGAAAAATGTAACAACTCTTGTGTAGCCTAAAGTTGTAGGGTAAGAGTAGAGTTTTGTCTTCACAAATCTATTCAAGTAAAAGTATTGCTTATTAAAACTACTCTTAGAAGTACATTTTTCCTCAAAAAGTTACTCAAGTAAATGTAACGGAGAAGTAACGCGTTACTACCCACTTGTGCCCATTAGTCAAGTATGCCGTTCACATGCATTAATCAATATGTTTATCCTTGGAATGTTATTTTACCTTTTTTCTGCTCTTAGGTGCAGCGCGATGTTTGGTATCCTCCTCAGCCTTTCCTTTGTTTACCTGGTGACGCAGGCGGCCCCTCCCAACACAGCGCCAGCCCCCTGCAGACGCTGCTGTGATGACATGGAACCATCAGAGGGGAGTGGTGCCCAGCCCCCGACCGGAGGGTACAACCAGGTGCCAGAGGTCCGTACCTACATCAACATGACCATTCTTAAAGGTACTACAATCACCGATCCTCACTTCAATTCAGTGTGCATCCTCTTTGCTGTCATGGTACAGTGATCCCTCGTTTTTCACGGTTAATGGGGACCAGAACCTGCCGCGACAAGTGAAAAACAGCAAAGTAGTTAAAATATACTAATTATGATAAGTTTTAAACATGTTACTGTCCCACCGTATTTAAACCAGAATAAAGCAGAAAAATGCTTGGCTTTATTAAATGCTTCATTGAGTGGGTCCACTCAAATCCGCTCAAGCCTCTCACTTACACGCATTGAGTTGCCACAGCAACTGTTTAACAAGTTAAACAATGATTGACGCACGCGGTGCTTTGCCCTTGCCAGAGGAGAAAACTTCAAAGATTAAACATCTGTCAATCATCGTTTACCTTAACTCATTTGCTCCCAAAAACGTATAAATAAGTTCTATTTTAATTGTTTCAGTGTCCCAAAGATGTATTTATACGTCTTTTATGTTTTTTTCACAAGAGACATCTCGGGGATCTGATTGATTTTAACTCCAAAGCACAATGCTGAAAATCCATTTTAAAGCAATAAAACTGGCCACTGGAGGGCAGTAGCGCATTTGGTAAGACCCGCAACCCGATTCAACGGAATGAACGGCCAGGCCACACGGCCGGGGCACCGGCGGAAGGCGACCAAATGGACGTCCAGGATGCCAGGTGACGGATGACCGAGCAGAACAACCGGGAGGATGCCCGGGATGCCAGGTGTTGGACGACCGAGCAGAACGACCTGGACCACCAGTGCAGCGGACGATGCCGTTGAGTCCATGCTGCTCGCCGAGCAGAGCCCGTGCTGCCTTCCGAGCAGAGCCCGTGCCGCCGTAATCGGCCGCTCGTGTCCCCCGCAGCCTCCAGTGTCCTGCACGGAAACGCGCACAGCCAAACCAGTTCCCCCCCAGGAACACAAGTTCTCCAGGTGAACTCTGCAACGAGGCAGTGGCCACCACAAAAGAAAGACTAAAAAAAATCCATCTTTATGAGACAGGCGGCGATGAGGGAAAAGTTTACCACGGCTTTCGCGGCGACAACAGCGTCATCTCTCAGTTAGTTATGTGTAAATAAATTGTTACTTTGCTATCAAAAGCTCCATTTGTCTTGTTCTTTATGTTATTTTGTAAAAGGAAAGCATTATTCAGATGTTTGGGATGTAACTAAAGCAGAAAATACCTGTGTTAAAGTCAATTATGTTTGAAATGTATGCTTTCACAAAAAGCTCAATTTCTCCAGTTTTTTTTTCATCAGAAATTGGAAAATTGCTCAAACTAAGCTATTTTCTAAAGAATGGAAAAAGATGAACTAACTTTTTTTTCCTGCTGAAAGAAGAGAGTCTAATCTTTCTTTTGGTGGCTTCCATGTTTATATAGCAATAGAACATAATTTTCTGTGGGCCTTGCAAAATCAGTCAAAATCCAGTAAAACGGCCGGGAGCGAAGGGGGTTTCACCGGTGAAAATGGCTGGGAGTGAATGAGTTCATAAACTATTCCAGTGCACTCACTGCCTGACCAACAAAGAGCAGAGAGAGGGAGGGAGGGTGAGACTACGCGATCGGCTCAAGACAACTCATCTGGGTTTTTTTGTTTTTTTTTCAATTGAAAAAAAAAAATCCACGATGGACTGAGGGCATTAAGTTTGAAGCGCAAAATAGCGAGGGATCACTGTATTTACTACAGCAATTTGATTATTTTGCTTTCTTTCAGGTGACAAAGGAGACCGCGGAGAAAGAGGGACGCCAGGTAAAATTGGACAGGAAGGCCCTCCGGGATTAATCGGGCCCATGGGCCCAAAAGGCTCAAAGGGCCAGGCGGGTCTCCCAGGAGACCCCTGCAAAGTGCAGTACGCTGCTTTTTCCGTCGGTCGTCGCAAATCCCTCCACAGCTTGGAGGCCTACCAACCACTGATATTCGACACAGTTTTCGTAAACCTCGACAATGACTTCAACATGTTCAGCGGGAAATTCATCTGCCACACGCCCGGGATCTATTTCTTCAACATCAACATTCACACATGGAACTTTAAGGAGACCTACCTTCACATCATGCGCAATGAAGCTGAGCAGGCGATAGTATACGCACAACCCAGCGACCGCTCCATCATGCAGAGCCAGAGTCTCATGCTGGACTTGGCCCTCAATGACGAGGTGTGGGTCCGCCTGTATAAGCGGGAAAGGGAGAATGCAATTTATAGCGATGATGTGGATATTTATATCACTTTCAATGGATACCTCATCAAAGCAAGCACAGAGTAGACATATGGTATGGAGGGGGAAAAAAACATTGTATTCTAAAAACAACATTGTATTCTGAAATTATAACTTTTTACCTTAACCATCTGCAGTTAATGCTGGCAATTTGTGTTCACCGGGCTTCCTATAAAAAGTGTGTAGAAATGTATTAATGAAAAACTATTGAGCCACCGGCTTCATGTAGTGAGTCAATATCGTCACTAGAGGGCAATAACCTCTTAATTCTCCTAACTAAAACAGGGCCAACTACTAGTCCTTCTCAAAAATTTTGCACATTGTGATAAAGTTCATTATTTTCTGTAATGTACTGATTAGCATTAAACTTCCATATAATTTAGATTTATTACAAACAACTGAAGTAATTCAAGCCTTTTATTGTTTTATTGATGATTTTGGCAAAAAAGTCAAGAAAAACCAAAAATCCCTATCTAAAAAAATTAGCATATAATGCAAAGGAACTCTAAAGAAGCTACTAACCTAATCATCTGAATCACCGAATTAACTCAAAACAACTGCGAAAGATTCCTGAGGCTTTTAAAAACTCCCAGCCTGGTTCATTACTCAAAACCGCAACCATGGGCAAGACTGCCGACCTGACTGCTGTCCAGAAGGTCATCATTGACAGCCTCAAGCAAGAGGCTAAAATACAGAAAGAAATTTCTGAGCGAATAGGCTGTTCCCAGAGTGCTGTATCAAGGCACCTCAGTGGGAGGTCTGTGGGAAGGAAAAGGTGTGGCAGGAAATGCTGCACACCCAGAAGAGGTGACCGCACCCTGACAAAGATTGTGGAGAAGGGCCGATTCCAGACCTTGGGGGACCTGCAAAAACAGTGGACTGAGTCTGGAGTAGAAATATCCAGAGCCACCGTAAACAAGCGTGTGCTGGAGCCACTTTTGAACCTGAGACAGCGGAAGAAGTGCCTGACCTGGGCTACAGAGAAGCAGCACTGGACTGTTGCTCAGTGGTCCAAAGTACTTTTTTCAGATGAAAGCAAATTTTGCCTGTCATTTGGAAATCAAGGTGCCAGAGTTTGGAGGAAGACTGGGGAGAAGGAAATGCCAAAATGCCTGAAGTCCAGTGTCAAGTACCCACAGTCAGTGATGGTCTGGGGTGCCATATCAGCTGTGGGTGTTGGTCTACTCTGTTTTATCAAGGGCAGGGTCAATGCAGCTAGCTATCAGGAGATTTTGCATTATTCATGCTTACACTTCATGCTTCCATCTGCTGAAAAGCTTTATGGAGATAAAGATTTCAATTTTCAGCACAACCTGGCACTTGCTCACAGTGCAAAAAACACTGGTAAATGGTTTACTGACCATGGCATTACTGTGCTCAATTGGCCTATCAACTCTCCTGACCTGAACCCCATAGAGAATCTGTGGGTTATTGTGAAGAGGAAGTTGAGAGACACCAGACCTAACACTGTGGATGAGCTTAAGACCGCTATCGAAGCATCCTGGGCCTCCATAACACCTCAGCAGTGCCACAGGCTGATTGCCTCATGCCACGCAGCATTGAAGCAGTCATTTCTGCAAAAGGATTCCCGAACAAGTATTGAGTGAATAGCTGATATAATTAATTAAAGGTTTACTTTTTTGTATTAAAAAACACTTTTTTGTATTGGTCGGATGAAATATGCTATTTTTTCTGGATAGAGATTTTTGTTTTTTCTTCATCATCATCAATATTAAAACAATAAAATGCTTGAACTACTTCAGTTGTGTGTAATAAATCTAAACTATATGAAAGTCTAATGTTTATCAGTACATTACAGAAAATAATGAACTTTATCACAATATGCTAATGTTTTGAGAAGGACTACTATGTATAGTGGGGCAAATAAGTATTTAGTCAACCACTAATTGTGCAAGTTCTCCCACTTGAAAATATTAGACAGGCCTGTAATTGTCAACATGGGTAAACCTCAAAAATGAGAGACAGAATGTGGAAAAAAAAACCTAGTGGGACCTAGTGAATGACCTACAGAGAGCTGCGACCACAGTAACAAAGGCTACTGTCAGTAACGCAATGCGCCGCCAGGGACCTGCCAGACGTGTCCCCCTGCTGAAGAAAGTACACGTCCAAGCCTGGGTCTGCGGTTCGCTAGAGAGCATTTGGATGATTCAGTAGAGGACTGGGAGAATGAGTTATTGTCAGATGAAACCAAAATAGAACTTTTTGGTAGAAACACGGGTTCTCGTGTTTGGAGGAGAAAGAATACTGAATTGCATCCGAAGAACACCATACCCACTGTGACGCATGCGGGTGGAAGCATCATGCTTTTGGGCTGTTTTTCTGCAAAGGGACCAGGACGACTGATGAGTGTAAAGGAAAGAATAAATGGGGCCATGTATCGAGAGATTTTGAGTGAAAATCTCCTTCCATAAGCAAGGGCATTGAAGATGAGACGTGGCTGGGTCTTTAAGCATGAAAATGATCCCAAACACACAGCCAGGGCAACAAAGGAGTGGATTCGTAAGAAGCATTTCAAGGTCCTGGAGTGGCCTACCCAGTCTCCAGATATCAAGCCCATAGAAAATCTGTGGAGGGTTGCCCAACAACAGCCCCAAAACATCACTGCTCTAAAGGAGATCTGCATGGAGTAATGGGCCAAAATACCAGCAAAAGTGTGTGAATAGCTTGTGAAGAGTTACAGAAAACGTTTGGCCTCCATTATTGCCAACAAAGGGTACATAACAAAGTATTGAGATGAACTTTTGGTATTGACCAAATACTTATTTTCCACCATGATTTGCAAATAAATTATTTAAAAATCAAACAATGTGATTTCCTGTTTTTTTTTCCACATTCTGTCTCTCATGTTTGAGATTTACCCATGTTGACAATTACAGGCCTCTCTAATATTTTCAAGTGGGAGAACTTGCACAATTAGTGGTTGACTAAATACTTATTTGCCCCACTGTAACTGAAATATTCTAAATAAAATTAAAATAAATGCAGTTTTTAGGTGAGCCTAAACCTACAGCCACAGCTCAACATTTTTACCATCAGAACAAAAATAATGGAATTATTTTCCATAAAAGAGCATGCGCATATAACTAGCATCATGTTTACATTATACACACACTGCCTTTCTCAACAGTTGTCAGAGAGAAAAAACACCATGTTTTCCACCGCTACACACACCAAACACGCTGGCGTTAACTCCCGTAGCTAATGGGAAATGTTCATGACAGTATTTACCATCCATTAATTTTCTATAAATACGAAATAATAACGGAGGTATTGCCTCCTCAGTAGCCACCCTCCGCAAACAAGTTTTACATATCGGCTGGCCGTCCTCTAAACTGCGGCCGTCTGGAACTTCTCTGTAGTCGAAGTATTCCCATACCTGCAATTTTGTTTTCTTCGATGGGGGAAAAAAGTTCAGGAGTTTCACCTCCATGCAGTTTTGTGACATAAAAAATAGCTAATACCTTTGGGACGGTATGATGGAACATTTTGGCGGTTTTGAAACCGCAACGTTTTCATACCACAGTAAACCATGAAACTGGTAATCGGCATACAGAATCTATTATAAGTACACCTCTGCATAACAGTGTGTCTTTTTTAATATTAAAGAAAAACACAGTAATATAGATCAACTGACAATAAAGTACATAAACTTGATTAACATTGTTTTTTTTTAACAGAAAAGACTTGAAGCACATCAATTTGCCTGAATTAAAAAAAAAAAAAAAGACTTGAAGCGCATCAATTTGCCTGAATTTAAAAAAAAAGTCACATCAAAACTGTAAAAATACGCTCAAGGTATATTTTTGACCATTTTATACCGAATAATAAAACTTACTAAATCAATAAATAATAATACATTCAAATTAATCACTGTAGTAACATAAGGACAATATGCCAAATAATTTGACCGTGGGTAAAAAAAAAAAAATGAATAGAACAAAAACAACATTGTCACTGGACAGAGGGACAGTTATTATTTTTGCTGCAGGCAGTATCAGCTCTTTTGCTATGGTGTGTGGTTATTTTGCACTGAGCAACTTGGAATGCCCCCTTATATGATGCTAACAGGGCTCACTGGTTTACAGATATAACTTTGACAAAGTGGGACGAATGTTTTTGCTGAAAGAAAATCAAGCAGCTAATCAATGTGATTGGATTCTAATGCCCTTAAGCGACGTCTTAATTTGGATTCCTGCTGTCCACTGCAAACATTTTTAGACACAGTAAACAGGCTGGCCTTTCCTCATCTCCCACTGTATTAAAAGTTAAAGCCAAAATCCACATACACATTGTCATATTTCCTTGTCTTAACTCTTTACATCTCCAGTGCTCTTTGCTGTGTGCTCGTTTGGTTCAAAAATGCTGAGCACTCTCTGAAAATGAGAGCGCCACTGCCACCCACTGAGTTGATGTGCAATAACACTTTATTCTAGTTTGGGAAAAAAGTATGTTCCCCGATGTCACATGCGCCAACCCCGGTGTAGGTGCACTATCCTATTCCCCTCACTATGCACTCGCGGGGGCCTGCGCTTGTCAGTGACGTTCCTTATTCTCGCTATATGTTTACACAACTTTAACATTTGTTAATAATACGCTCTGCGTGGAGTATCATCCATTGCTTTTCCTTTTTAAATGGGCACTTTTAAGCGAACGCAAGAAGTAACAATGGGAACATTTTTAAACAGGCATTTCACGGGACAGCATTTCCTCGGCCAATTATATAGCTTATATAGCGAGAGCGAGTGGATAGTGAGGGGAAGAGGATAGAAAACCTACACCGGCATTGCTCAGCGCCCCCCTCGGGCGGGGTGTGGGCCACTATTTGAGAAGTACTGGATTACAGTATAGCCTCAGAGAAGATTTGAAAGGTTAATTGTAAAACAAGAGTTGGTTCTCTATCGGCTTAATATTTGTTTGGTAAATGAAAGGTAAAAGGACATTTTATGCGTTCATTTTATTTTTCTTTTCATGTCATTTTCAATAACGCATTTGGGATAACCAGACATTGTGCACTGTAAAATACAGGAAAGTGATACAACAGCCCATAAAATAGTTTACACGTCATTAACTCGTTGGCTGCCATTGACGAAGATTGACGTCCAATCATGTGACTTTCATCCAGAGGTGGGTAGAGTAGGCAAAATTTTATTCAAGGAAGAGTAACGTTACTTTAAAAAGTAAAAGTAGGGGTAATGAGTAAGATTGTGAGTAACTGTTTTTAACTTTTGATTTTTTTTCTAAAAACTTTTTTAGACAATGTTTTTTTTTTCTGAGCAAAAAGTTATCTAAATGGACTATTCTTATAATGATACTGTAACAATACAAAAAAAAAAAATCGTTGAATTCCAACGAGAGAAAAAAATTAATAAATGAAGCATTATTCGTTCAACAAGCATGACTGCCTTCTAGTGGAGAAAATAGTTCCGAGTTTGACAAGTGAAGCGTTCCTTCATAATTTCTATTTTGAAATTAAAAGGATCATATCTGTTTTTCCGTGGTCAATCGGTGACAAAAACTGGTAAAGAGGTTAAAATCTGCGCTTTCTAGTCGTTGAGGGCAGCGTTCTGCATCAAATACTTCATTTTCTACAGTGCTTTAAAGACACCACATGATTGAACAGGCTGGCGTGAAGATAGATCGACAAGCGTGCGTCTGATTGCTATAATGGAGTCATGTGATTATTGTTGCCGTCTCATTGGTGAAATTGGTACAGCTACCCCGGTAACACGCCAGGCATGTCTCTACTCTTAGCATCGCTGACAAAAAAAAAAAAAAAAAAAATCTAATACATAAAATAAAGAGGAAAAATGTAACCACTCTTGTGTAGCCCAAAGTAGCGGGGTAAGAGTAGCATTTTTTCTTCGCAAATCTACTCAAGTAAAAGTAAAAAGTATAGTTTAGTAAAACTACTCTTAGAAGTACATTTTTCCTAAAATGTTACTCAAACAAATGTAACGGAGTACATGTACGCGTTACTACCCACCTCTGCTTTCATCCATTAAATTTAAAATGTATCACTAGTAGACATCCAATCCATTTGAATTGGATGTCTATTTCTGTCAATGGCAGTCAATTAAAAAAAAAAAAAAAAAGCTGGTTGTTGATTCATGTTAAATGTTTCCAATGATGGAGGGGAATACAGCGTGTTCACAGTACAAAATACAGTTATACTGCATACAGATAAACGGTTGCAATGACGATCCACTTCGAAGGAGCAGACAGAATCATCACATAAGGTCCGAGACAATTGGACATCACAGTTGAAGGGTTCTGCTCTCTCAGATTAAGGTCCCCAAAAGAAAGACAAGGCTCAGCATATCAAAAAGATGTGAGGCATCACAGAGCTGCAACTATATGCTGTTTAAGGTAAGAATTCCCCCTATAAAAATATTTTCTTTTTGCTGTGTAAACATTTGCAACTGAAGGCACTCTTGTTCCCACTCATATCATCTGGGATGATTCCTATTCATGCTCGAGCCTTTAGAACCAGATGTGTTATAGCCGTTGGTTTGACTGCAGCCTCTAGGGTTGACAACATCACCATGTTAATTGTAAACATACAAACGTGACAAAAACCGGGCTGAGGCGACCAGTACCAACAGAAAATGTTCCCTTTGGAAAATACATCCAGGTGTGTTACCTGTTTTTGCATCCAATAATTTTTAAAAAATGCTAAAATTCCAGTCTAAGCCTTCAAAACAAGCCATGACAAATCTTACAAGCCATCTAAGACTGTTTTTTGACATAATGCTACAATGCAGTTTATAACATGCTCTCGAAGTGGTCGAACAAAGCAAGCTGCTAAACGCTACAAATGATTACATTGCAGTAGTGCAATGAAATAATGGGTCAATTTATATTGAGATATCGATGAATCAAGTAGTGCTGCAACTTAAAACTATCCATTGTAAACAGAAGCAGCACAGATGAACACCGTAATTTTCGGACAATAAACCACTACTTTTTTCCTTCATTTTGAATCCTGCACCTTATAGTCCAGTGCAGCTTATTTGTTGATTTACTTGGGTTAATAGGTAACACTTTATTTGGCAGCGGTGTCATAGGACCGTCATCATTATAACATAACACTCTCATGGGCATTACCGAATGCTTTTGACAGATGTCATTAAGTGTCATCTGGCAAATTATGTCACTAATTCCATTTATGCCCAGCTCGGATCTTTTATATCCATTCAAAAGTGAGATAATTTGTCGGATAACACTAAATGACATCTGTTATAAGCGTTCACTAATGCTCATGACAATGTCATGTCATAATTATTATCGTCTAATGACAGTATATGGTGCCACTGTCAAATAAAGTGTTACCAAATACAATAACTAGCAATTAATAAAACAACTGGATAAGTAAATGAAGAAATAATTAGCATAGAACATGAATTTTGATTGTTATTTACATTTGTAGTGCTGCAATGCATGTTGGACAGCAACAGTGTTGACAGCAGGTGGCAGCAGGGCTTCACTGTTTCCCCTAAGATGATAGCCAAATGAAGCTTCTTGAAGCAATGATCATGGTGGTTCATTTGGTCCTATGACAGTCGTATGATGCCGCTTAATATATTTTGGTGTAAATATTCCATAATACAGTGAGGACAGCTGCAGTTTATAGTCCAGTGTGGCTTATCTATGAGCAAATGTCATTTTCGTGTCAAATTTGGTGGGTGGCGGCTTATAGTGCGAAAATTACGGTACATCTTTTTGCTCAAATGCTAAGATATCTAATTATTTACTTATACTTGGGAGTTGTTTTGGATTTCAACAATGCTTTATATTAGGTAAGCATAGTATTATTAACAAGTTAATTATTAATAGCGAATTGTGTTGTCTGTGTGGATTATATTTGTCACGATTTTCAATTGTTCTGCATGCATTACTCACATACGGTTGACATGGAGAGTTATTCTAACGGCTAACTAATGATTGGTGATTTGGACATTTTGATGCCCGTTATTGGTGCTACAATTATACTGTATATGGAATCCCAAAATGTGGCAAGTCAGTGCAAATAGGGCGCTAACTGCTGGCATGTGCCATGTGGGAACCGGTCCATTTATGGCGATGATGACATGTAACATTTCGAAATAAAGTTTTACATCATTTTGGCGATCAATTTTGTCATATCATACAGCACTATATCGCACTACACTGCATTTGAATAAGATCTCCAAGCTTGCCCTACTTTAACTCATTGGTTGCTATTGACAGCGCTAGACGTCCACTCCATTTGAAGAGGGAGGGTTAGCAACAGACCTCCCACGTCTACAAGTGATAAACTCATTTAAATTCACAGCAGAAGAATGAAAAAATCCACAAGATTGAACGTTAATCGCAGTCATTGGCGGCCAATGAGTTAATGTGAGCTCAGATTGTTTGATTGTTCCATCAGCACCTTAATATCATCCATGCGTTCAAGAAAATACATTGCACAATTTGAAATAAATAAGTGTAGAACTACCACTGAAGTGCAGCAGCATTAAAAATGTCTGAATTGCCAATTCCTGCTACAAAGCCTGCATGGGTAAGTCACATGGTAACTATCAGACGTGACATCAGAGTTGAGAGTGTAACACATCCAATGTGGGATTTCACTTGAGGTGCGAAATGACAAAGATACCTTCAGGTAACCTACACTAACTCACACTCACTGGTGTGCTTTGTGAATTTGTGCTTTGTAAATTGCCCAATGAATTGTCCCTTCACTGATAATTCAGCAGTCTAATTTGTGTGCTTCCCAAATAACGTGCTTACAACTGAAAAGATGTTTGTTAACCAGCCTGTAAAGTGAATTCAGAAATTGGTATCTGAATGCATGATACTGACTGAGAAATAAGTAGTACTGAATTCTGGAGCTACAGCACAATACCACTAGCCTGGCAAGCCGAGATTTTGTCACATACAAGATACGTTGCAAGTCCTTCTGGTCTTTTGTGGTTTTAATTGGATTTTCACTCCAGTCCAACCTGGAGGGACAAATCACAGCATGCTCATGGGCTGACGGCAAATCTTTTGGGGGAGTTTTGGAAGGTGTTGTGCGTTCTCGTCTTTTTTCCCCCGTATATTACACGAAGACGTAGAGGACTCGCTGACAATTTTTTTCTGCGTCCCGCTATTTCTTGTACTGTATAACGAAAAAACTCGTTCAAGTCCAAGAGAACACCAAAACAAACATTGTGCTGGGTCAAAGGCGGACCTAACTCTGCAAATCTTTCAAAAGGACTTTAAGTGTTTGTTCTCTTTTAAAAAAGAAGTACTGAACATGACAATACATCATGTACTCTTAGATTTTTCCCAAAAACACAGCATTTATCATCTAGTATCGCCATGATTGTTTGTGAACTACAAATTGACTACAACCCATATTGTGTTTACGTCACAACTAGAAATGTGCCGGTTACCGGTTTCAAGGTTTACCGTGGTATGAAAACCTCACGGTTTCAAAACCATTAAAATTTTCCCTCATATCGTAGTACAGTATTAGCTATTTTTTATGTCCCAAAATTGCAGCGAGAGATGGCTTGGAGTGGCTGCGCTCATCCCTCCCCCTCCGGTTGTTGCTCTGTCCTGTGTGTCAGTCACACTGCTATCGCTGTCAAAACTACACCTGAGCTTTTTCGCCCCTCAAAAAAGTTGCTAGTACAAAAGTATTTTGGCTACCGAAAAAAAACAGACTGCTGCAACTTAGATGAGGACGGACACCCGACGTGCAGGCAACACCTTCAACATGATTTCCCATTCACGTGACCAACATCCGTTACTTTAAACAAAATCTAAGGTAAGTAAACGCTGTCATAAACGTTTCTCACTAGCTACGAGACTTCACTCCAGCGTGATTAGTGTGTCTAGTGATGGTAAAAGAAATACTATAACGTAAGCTTGTTAATGAGGCTGCTAATGTGGCTAGTTAACATCCCAAGACAGCTAGCTAGCGTACTTTTGTAAAGTGTTCCGCCACTGTAAACATGTTCAAAATAACATTTTCATAATACAGCCTGTTTTTTTTCTCTCCGGCGACTTTGTGTTGAGAGAGGGTCTATGTGGATGTGTGTGTATAATGTGTAAATAATATCAGCGCGCCGTCTCTTGCTCTCGCTCTCCATAAATATCAAACTCATTAATTTTAATAATAGCAGTGGTACATTAATCCAGAAGAGGTGAACATACTCACATTCCGGCATCATAACTTGGACTAAGAGAGATATACAGTATGTAGACAATGAGCAAGTCTCTAAAAAAGTTGAGATGGAGCTTTAAAGTCAGCGAAATGCTGATTATATATATATACATATATATATATATATATATATATATACACATACATATATATATATTAGGGCTGTCAAAATTATCGCGTTAACGGGCGTTAATTAATTTTTTAAATTAATCACGTTAAAATATTTGACGCAATTAACGCAGATGCCCCGCTCAGAGAGTTTTAAATGACAGTACACATTGAAACGCTCACGTGTTGTGATTTATGGAGTTTTGCCGCCCTCTGCTGGCGCTTGGGTGCGACTGATTTTATAGGCATCCATGAGCGTTGAGTAAGTAATTATTGACATCAACAATGGCGGGCTACTGGTTTATTTTTTGATTGAAAATTTTACAAATTTTATTAAAACGAAAACATTAAGAGGGGTTTTAATATAAAATTTCTCTAACTTGTACAACATTTTTCTATTAAGAACTACAAGTCTTTCTATCCATGGATCGCTTTAACAGAATGTTATTAATGTTAATGCCATCTTGTTGATTTATTGTTATAATAAACAAATAATCCTTATGTACCGTATGTTGAATGTATATATCCATCTTGTGTCTTATCTTTCCATTCCAACAATAATTTACAGAAAAATATGGCATATTTTATAGATGGTTTGAATTGCGATTAATTGCGATTAATTACGATTAATTTTTAAGCTGTAATTAACTCGATTAAAAATTTTAATCGTTTGACAGCCCTAATATATATATATATATATATAGTGCTGGCCAAAAGTATTGGCACCCCTGGAATTCCGTTAGATAAAGCTCAATTTATCCCAGAAAATGATTGCAATTACAAATGCTCTGATAGTAATATCTTCATTTAGTTTGCTTGCAATGAAAAAAAAAAAAAAATTTTTAAATCATTATCATTTTACACAAAACTTCAAAAATGGGCCGGACAAAAGTATTGGCCCCCACAGCCTAATACTTGGTAGCACAATTTTTACACAGAATAACTGCAAACAACCGCTTCCAGTATCCATCAATGAAATTCTTACAATGCTCTTCTGGAATTTTAGACCATTCTTCTTTGGCAAACTGCTCCAGGTATCTGAGATTTGAAGGGTGCCTTTTTCAAACTGCCATTTTCAGATCTCTCCACAGGAGTTCTATGGGATTCCGATCTGAACTCATTTCTGGCCACTTCAGAAGTCTCCAATGCTTTCTCTCAAACCATTTTCTAGTGCTTTTTCAAGTGAGTTCTGAGTCGTTGCCCTGCTGGAAGACTCATGACGTCTGAGGGAGACCCTGCTTTCTCACACTGGGCCCTACATTATACTGCAAAATTTGTTGGTAGTCTTCAGACTTCATAATGCTAGCAAGCAGTCCAGTCCAGTGCCAGAGGCAGAAAAGCAACCCCAATACATCAGGGAACCTACGCCATGTTTGACTGTGGGGACCGTGTTTTCTTTGAAGGCCTCGTTTTTTTCCCCTATAAACTCTATGTTGATGCCTATTCCCAAAAAGCTCTACTTTTGTCTCATCTGACCAGAGAACATTCTTCCAAAACGTTTTTGGCTTTCTGAGGTAAGCTTTGGCAAACTCCAGCCTGGCTTTTTTATGTCTCTGGGTCAGAAGTGGGGTCTTCCTGGGTATCCCTTTCATACACACGCCGACCGATAGTATTGGTTGACACTGTTGTACCCTCAGACTGCAGGGCAGCTTGAACTTGTTTGGATGTTAGTCGAGGTTCTTTATCCACCATCCGCACAATCTTTCGTTGAAATCTCTTGTCAATTTTTCTTTTCCGTCCACATCTAGGGAGGTTAGCCACAGTGCCATGGGCTTTACACTTATTGATGATACTGCGCACGGTAGACACAGGAACATTCAGGTCTTTGGAGATAGACTTGTAACCTTGAGATTGCCCATGCTTCCTCACAATTTTGCTTCTCAAGTGCTCAGACAGTTCTTTGGTCTTCTTTCTTTTCTCCATGCTCATTGTGGTACACACAAGGACACAGGTTGAGTCAACTTTAATCCATTTTAACTGGCTGCAAGTGTGATTTAGTTATTACCACCACATGTTATGTGCCACAGGTAAGTAATTGGTGCTCTCAATCACACAAATTAGAGAAGTATCACATGATTTTTCAAAGGGTGCCAATACTTTTGTCCGGCCTATTTTTGGAGTTTTGTGTAAAATAACAATTCAATTTAATTTTTTTCCATTCTCTTTAGTGTTTTTTCATTGCAAGCAAGATAAATGAAGACATTTACCAAAGCAATTGTAATTGCAATCATTTTCTGGGAGAAATTGAGCATTATCTGACAGAGTGGCAGGGGTGTCAATACTTTTGGCCAGCACTGTGTAGATAAATATAATTAAATAAATAAATATATATATATATATACATATTATTTAGAAGTGGTTTTACTTTTATATGGAACATAATTTTTGTTCTAATGTTTAGCAACTTGAGCTGTGGCTGTGGGATTAGTTTATAACCGGGGTCCTCAATTAGTGCACCGTGGTCCACGACCGGACAACGGCACACCTCTCTGCGGACCCAGAGCAAATGGCACTTTTCAAAAAAGAAAAAAAAAAAAACCCAAACTTTTTTTAAACATATATTATTTGTATGAATCACCGATCTACCGCTATGTACTACTATTCTATCACTAAATTCTGTTTCATTTTTAGTCAAATATCTTCCATGTTCCCACTTCTTTTGTTATCTCTATGACAACAATGCACTGATTGGCTGAGAGAGCCTACATGCTGCTAGCTAGAGTGGACGGACCGCAGCAGTGTGAAACACAAATCGGCACTTTGCAATCTGTTTGTTTACATGCCACCAGTAGAAGACCGAATCTAACAAAATGGCATGCTCAAAGTTGACCAAGAGAAGAAAAGTAGACAACGAAAATCGCCGTTTCAATGAGGAATGGATTGACAAATGTGTGTCCAATTTACCACCTGCAAGTACCAAACCTATGTGCCTAATATGCTTAAAGACAGTTGCTCTGATAAAAAGTGAAAATGTGAAACACTATTATGCCATTTGGTATTTTTATTTTAAGTCAAGAAAATGTTTTGTTAATTTATTTATTTATATAATTTATTTTATTTAATCAGAATGTGCATTGTATTTTTGTTAGGTCAAAAGAAAACCACCTTTACCACATTAGACCTGCCTTGTACTCGACCGACATTAATAAATGGACCCATGCTTGTATGAAAAAAACAATTGTGGACCTTCAAGATTAGTATTTTAGGACCCCTGGTCTATAAATTCTATTTATTTAAATTTTATTTAAAATATTTCAGTTTTTTTATTCATTTATTTATTTTAACATCATATTCATGTTTATGTTCCAATTTGCAAATATGTTGTGAATTTTAAAAATCCTGTTCGAGTTTTTTTTTTTTTTTTTTTAACCCATACATCTCAAAATAACACATTTTAGAGCTATAATTGCAATACCGTGATACCGTGAAACCGCTGTATTTTTGCTTAAGGTTATCATACCTTCAAAATCTCATACCTGTACATGCCGAGTCACAACCATGTGACTGTTTTTTACAGATTCAGTCTGTAGTTTTAGCCCTACTTCTAAGCATCCAGCCCAAACCACAGAAGACCAGACTGACTTGCCAAATATCTTTTAGATTGCCAAATTTAAGCCGGCTTGCCAGGTATTTATTTTCACTTGATAGGGACAAAATTTGAGTTATTCATTGAGAACGGAGTCAGGTCTACTGTAACCAAAAAGCCTGAAGTCGGGTTCATACAGCTTGTAAAGCTCCCGCCGCACCTCGAGGGGCACCAAATTGAACCAGTCTGATTCCGAGTCGCTAGCTGTCAAGTTCCTGTTTGAGGCAGGAAACTCCACAACATTGTCCACACGCAGCAAGCGTAGCAAATGCTCAGCGTCTTCTACGGCCGTCTCCAAGTGGCCTACAAAGTCATACTGTATCTGGCATGGATGGCAAAGGCGGTACACCTGCTGCCAGTGCTCATTAAAGGGACTCTCTTTCTCTGTCCGAGGATCCAGGAGATACTGGATGAAGTGGGGGAAAGAGGGATGCAGCCCTGTAGCAAACGCCTTATCCACAGAATCAGGGGGCGTTGGCTGGTTGCCGTAGCGCCGTAGCATGATCTTAGCAAAGCGGCGGTAGAATTCCTCATTACGCCCCTCAAATTTATCCCTGAAGGCGGATATGAGACGCACAAAAGGGTCCCGCACGAAAAGAAACTTTGTGTACTTCTTCAGCTTGACCTTTAAAAACAAAACAAACATCACATTTGTAGAGCATTAAAAGCAATTTGTGGAAACACTTGAAAGTTAGTCATCAAAGACAGTTGAGCATCGTGGATAAATAGTAGAGTGGAAATGAATTAATGCAGCTTTTATAACAATGAATGAATAAATTTCAACTGACCTTCATGAGGTGCCTTGCAAACTTGCCGTAGCGCTTCCAGAACTTGTTAAAAGTGAAGTGCATGGTGCTGTTGTGTGCCAGATCCCTGTGAATGGCAAGTGGGTCTCTTTGGGGAACACCATCAATAAGCAGGCTCTCACTTAGAACCATCATGATCCGCTTCCAGTTAGTGCACGCAACCTGAGGGCAGGAGCATGGTTGATTTTTACTTTTTTTTTTTGTAATAAGTGACCTATCAAGATATCGATATGCCATGATGTATTTTAATTAGTGCTGTCAAATTTATCGTGTTAACGGGCGTTAATTAATTTTTTTAATTAATCACGTTAAAATATTTGACGCAATTAACACATGCACTGAATGACCCGTTCATGCATTGCTTCAAACAGTTTACAATGACGCCGTTTTAGCACATTGAGAGCGAAAAGGAAGAGAAATGCGAGTGGCACAGGCATTCATTGGACCGCTCCTTTTATTGGCTTAAGCTTTGTCAACTCTTTCATAAGAAATGATGTGGAGAAGAATGATAATAAACCATCTTTTTCTTAACACGCTTAATTGAACACAACGCAGAACATACTGTATACCATTTGCAGCCACCACTGACAGTCATGGTTGGCCAACTTCCCATCATGCATTTGGGCGGAACAGTTAAGTCACTACAGTATCATTTAGTGAAAGCACAAGAAAAATAATATTTCTCTCTCTCAAAAAAAATAATGTTCACAAATAGAAAAGCGCTCAATGCAAAGAGAACTGGCATTCCCAATCAAAATAGCTATGCAAAATACACATAAAACTTACTCAGACTTTGCTTAGGCTTGATCTCTAATTAATTTAAAACTCGCCATTGACACCTTGTGGTGTATTTCAATCACTACCTTACGTAGTTAAAGACACTGTGGAAGAACGGCAGCGAGCCCGAGTGACGTCCCGCTCGGCGACGTCAACAATAGCGAGCTATTAGTTTATTTTTGATTAAAATTTTTACATATTTTATTAAAACGAAAACATTAAGGGGGGTTTTAATACAAAATTACTATAACTTGTACTCAAATTATCTTTTAAGAACTACAAGTCTTTCTATCCGTGGATCCCTTTAACAGAAATAATTACAATAATTTACAGAAAAATATGACATATTTTAGAGATGGTTTGAACTGCGATTAATTACGATTAATTAATTTTTAAGCTGTGATTAACTCGATTAAAAATTTTTAATTGTGAGACAGCCCTATTTTTAATTAGTTGGTGAAAAATTATACAACAATTATGACAGCTTCTCCCCCACTCACTTTATTTTTTAATTCACCTGGCCATTGTTGTTTTCGTCAACGATGATGATTACAAAAATATTTCGCCAACAAACACTTTTCTCATGACGATGACGAGACGATAACGAGCAAAAAACAAACCCTAACGAAATAGCGCGCAATAGTTTCCGTCATATGTTCATGTTGTGGAATATTTTATGTGTAGTTAGCATTGTGTCACTCATGTGACATGCTGTGCGCCCCCACTCACCAGTGCAGTGCAGTGTTGTTAATCTTATTTCTTTTTTAAAAAGTAATTGGTTACAGTTACAAATTACTTCTCCCAAAAATTAAGTTAGTAAGTCCGAGAAGATGATTTACTTTTCATGTTCTACACGTTATTACATGATCCATTCTACAATGTCTTTCACAACAAATATGTTTATATTAACAGATTGAAGTCTTTTTCATTCAAAAAAAACAAAAACAAAACTAAAACAATAAACAATAAGTCCCACATTTTATATATATATATTTTTTAAAACATTTCGCCTTTATATAAGTGTAATGGTAAACAAACTTTTGCATTCAAATGCTGTGAGAAAAAAAAGCCTTTTTGTTTTTCCCTGTTGTACTGAACCTGCACCGAAGTGACCCCCCAGGTACATACTGAACTGTGACTTGTGTGTACAGTCACACCATAACATTTACAGTATACCAGATTTTTCGGACTATAAGTCGAAGTTTTATTTTTCATAGTTTGGCTGGGGGTGCGACTTATACTCTTGAGCGACATATGTGTGAAATTATTAACACATTATTATATCATTTCACATGTTATTTTGGGGTTTTGGAGTGACACTGATGGTTTGATAAACTTGTTAGCATGTTCTTTATGCTTATAGTGATCTGAATAACTTTTAATAGTTACTGTATGTTACATTAACATACCAGCCACGTTCCCATTTCGTTGTTCATGCATCATGTAACGTTATCATCATACTGTACACTTATTCAGCATGTTGTTCACTATTGTATTTTTATTTTAAATTGCTTTTCAAGATGACATATCTGTTCTATGTGTTGGATTTTATCAAGTAAATTTCCCCCAAAAATGCGACTTATACTCCGCTGCGACTGATATATGTTTTTTTCCTCTTCGTTAGGCATTTTATGGCTGGTGCGACTTATAGTCCGAAAAATACGGTAGATATATTTTTCAATTTGCAGGTGAGGCTCTGAATCTCTTATCGCTCTTATCTTTGCTCTAGTTTTGATTTAAATGGTAAATGGTGTTAAAAGTCACACAAGGTTTATGGATACCTCATTCAAGAAGTTTAGGGCAAGTGACTATTTTTGGTAATAAAAAATAAAAACAAATTATTGTTATTATGTAGCATCTGCAATGACAATGCCCACTTGAGGATGATAATGCATAGTCAACAGGAAAACAGGCCATTATTTTCAATTAATTGTACCCCCCTGAACGCCACGAACTGTATGTAAAAAAAAAAAAAAAAAATTGCCGAGTTTTTAAGATGACGCTCACCACGCTAAATGCTAATGCTAGTGAAAATGCAAATGCTATGTAACGCTCTGAGCCACCTAGCATCCCGTTTGCAACAGCATCACAACCGCCTTCCTTCCTCTCCCCTCCCGCTCTGCTCTCTCCGTGTCTCCTGCATCATTCACCCAAATTGTAGTAACACGCGCCTTGACATCCACAGTAAAGGCAACGGCATTGCAAAGATGAGAAAATTACTCACTACTGACAAAAATAACGCTGTTAGTAATGCCGTTATTAACAACACTGGTGCAGTGTCCTCTCCGGTCTCCCCATTGCTTGTTTTGAGCCACAAACGGTAAGATTTGTCTTATCGCAGCTAGAGAGAATATGCAATGTTGATTTAGCCTTGTGCTGAGTGATCATCACATACTAAATGTAACTCGTAGCGTTATCATAACATTCGCGTTCGCCTTTCGGTGAGCGTCCTTTTAAAATCACTGACAACTTTTTTTTTTTTTTTTTGTACATACCGGTACAGTTTGTGGCGTCCAGGTGGGTGGAATACATTGAAGATAATGTACTGTTTTCCTCCCGAGTGTGTATTATCACCAAGTTGCTGTTGTCCTTGTAGACGCTACAATATGTGCTCGTCTGTCAATTTTCACTCAAAAAAGTTGGAAAACTTTATTTATTTATGTCTATCTAGCTAACTTACCTTTGGAACATAGCAGTAGATAATTCCATGCCTGTCATCAACTATCAGATGATCCAGCTCCTGGATGGGAATCTCGTCAAATGAACGTTTTTTGCCAGGAAACGCAAAGCTGTCATTGGCACAAAGATCCTTGAGTAATCTCTGCCGGTTCTCCTATTGATTACATTTGGAAGGCAAATTTATCATCAGTAAATTAAATGATGAGTCATTTTAAGCCAACATTTCAGAGTAGATAAAGACAAACTACAAAACGCAATTTCTGGAGGAATAACATGGGTCATATCCTGTTGAGTTTTTGTCGCCTTCTTTTAATTTTGGAGCATTTCAACTCACGTCCTTGTTAATATATTGGCTGCCATTTGATCAAAAAATTCCCCAAATATTTTCAATGGCACAACTCTCAGGAAAAGTCTACGTTTACATCCACTCCAATTTATTTTCAACTCGGACCTGCAAAAAATTCAACATTGGTGGTCATTATTTCGAACAACAAAAACAAAAATTCCTTGAATTGCCCCAAAATGAATATGAAGTGCCTCGAGCGAGGTTCTTTAGCGCTGCCCTAGTGGCTCCCTGCAGCTTTTGCAGAAATGTTTGAAAATGGGAAAAAGATGAGGTAGGGAAATATATTTTTTGTTTTAATACGGTTTCTGTAGGAGGACAAACATGATTCTAATTCATTATTATTATAATGAAGTTCAACTTGAGGCGTTATCGTACAACATACTGGACTGTCTCAGAAAATTAGAATACACAATATTCTAATTTCCTGAGACAGTCCTGTATATATACACAGGACTGTCTCAAAAAATTAGAATATTGTGTATTCTAATTTTCTGAGACAGTCCAGTAGTAGTGCGCAATGATTAATTTATGCGCTCAAGAAATTAGATTAGGAAAAAAACTTCAAATTAAATTTTTCTGCTTCGAGTATTCATTTAATTTGAGTGGCGTTCTATTGTTTTGTTTTGAAAGTGTTTGCATTTAGTATATTGATTTTGGTAGCTAGACTGCCCTCGATTGGCAATAGTGAATATGACATAACTCATTTAACATGGCTGAATCCAGCTGCTCCCTGTTCAGACCAACATAAGGTAAGTAAGCTTATTTTTTTTTAATGAATTCGTAATTTAGCTTATAGGTATATTTAGCTGATTTTTTGTGGGAATATGTGTTTGAACAATTTGTTAAGAGCATTGTAAAAAAATATAGCGTTTAAGCTAGTGGACTTTTGATATGAAAGTTAGCAACTTGTTCTTTTGTTGTACTTAGATCTTCATTTATTTATGTCTTATACCGTTTGAAGCTAAGCTCAGCTATTTTAATTTATTTTTTAAATGAAGGTGCAATTCTGCATTGTTTGAAGAAACCCTCTGAAATTTTATTTTGTATTCACATTTAACGCTCTTTTGAAAATGCAATCTTAGCTAGCCTTGTTTTACATCTCCTAAAATTTATTCTGCAAAGCATTAAATGTTCCTAATACGATGACTGAATAATTCGAACTAACTAGTTGATAGATTAATTGACTACTAAAATAATCGATAGCTGCAGCCCTACAACAGAGTAGTCACGTGGTGCGTCTCTACAGGATGCACTGCAGGGAAAATAAATATTTAATCAAGAAGGCTCATTATATATTTGTATCCAATAGGAATGGGAACCTCTTGTTACCTCACGATTCGATATGATTTGCGATACAAAGCTCACGATAACGATGATCTGAGGATATGGCGATACAACGATTATCGATACATTGGTCAGGAAATCATTCTAGGATATTCTACAAACAACTAATAAACAGAAAAACAATTTCCTGCTGCGAATTGGAATGAGTTTATCACTAGTAGACATCCAATCCGTTGGAATTGGGAGGGATGGCATCCCTCCCAGTTCAAACGGATTGAACGTCTATGGCCGTCATTGGCAGCCAATGCCAGGCAATGAGGTAATTTTGGGCCATTTAAGGTCATTTACCTGTTTATTTTCAGTTACTTCCTGTTAATTTGGGGGTATTTTATGGGTCACTTCCTGTTTATTTTGAGTTACAGGAACAGGAACAGGAAGTGACCTGGGAATCACCCAAATGATAAGGTAGTGACTCAAACTCAACAGGAAAAGACCTGTAAATGCCCCGAAAAATCGGACAGAATGACTGCGAATGCTCTGGTGTCGAATTAGTGCTGCAACGATTAATCGATTAACTCAAGTATTCGATTAGAAAAAAAGATTCAAGTTAAATTTTGCTGCTACGAGTTTTTGTTTAATTAAAGTGGCGTTGTAATGGTTTGTTTTGAAAGTGTTTGCAATCATTTTCATTGATTTGGGTGGATATACAGCCCTCTAGTCTATCTCATTTTACATGGCTGAATTCATCTGCTCCCTGTTAAGACCAACATGAGCTAAATTTTTGTTTGAGCTAATGATTTTTTTTAATGCATTCGTAATTTAGTTTAAAGGTATATTTAGACATTTTTTGTGGGAATATGTGTCTGAGCCATTTGTTAAGAGCATTGTAAAAAAGCGTTAGTATTTTATAGCATTTAAGCTAGCGGACTTTTGCTATGTAGGTTAGCCAATTGTTCTTTTCTTAAACATAGATCCACCTTTTTTTTTATATACCGTGTGAGGCTCAGCTCAGGTATTTTGATTTTTTATGTTCCTTATCCGATTACTCGATTATTCAAAATAAATAGTTCATCGATTAATCGGCTACTAAAATAATCGATAGCTGCAGCCCTATTTCGAATGAACGAACGTTCACAGTCTAAATGGATTGGGCGTCGAGCACCGTCAATGGCAGCCGTAGAGTTACCTGAGACACGATTATGGTGGAAGATTTGGTAGCAACTTGTTGGTCCCTTTTATTTAAACACTGACACCTTTTTAAAACGATTTCTCGATTCTTGGCAGGAGCATATCGATAACCTTTTGGGATACAAAGTATCACGATATATCACCATTTCGATATTTTGCCACACCACTAGTTGCCAACTTGGTAATTTTGATAGTAGGCTAATATAGATACATACAGCATGTGTTGCCATCATTATAAGGCTTACAGTAGATACGGTTTTTATTTTTTGCGGCTCCAGACAATTATTTATTTATTTATTTATTTTGGCGAATATGTCTCTTTCAACATTTTGGGTTGCCACCCCCTAGCCTAGTGAATACCTCCTAATTATAAGAAAATGACCCAGTATCAACATAAAATGACCCGGAAGTGCCTCCAAAACAAACAAAATCGATCCGAAGTCAACAGGAAGTGACCAATGAGCAGAATTGACCTGTAAATGCCTTAAAATTACCAAGAAATTATCTAAAATGGCTATAGAATGCCCCAAAATATACAGGAAGTAGCCTGTAAGAACCCTAAAATTAACAAGGAAGTGACCCGCATTGCCTGCCATTGACAACAATAAATATGCAATTCATTTGAACTGGGCGGACGGTCTGTGAATGTTCCTATTTCAATGCCATTACCAGGGCTAGTAGGCCAATTAATTTTGACTGAATAAATGCTGATTCACTCCTCCCAGTCAAAATGAATTGTACGTCTAGTTCCATCAATGGAAGCCAATGAGTTAAGAAGGGAAATACAACAATACTCCAGATATTGAATTTCTAGTAATAATAATATTCACCTGTCTCTGACGGAGTTCCGCTGCCACAGGAGTTAAATGAATCTTCCACTCCTGCCTAGGTACATATCGTTCTTCTGCCTTCTCTGATTGGTTACTTGTTTCGGCTGGCACTTGGTCCGTGGGTTCGCCAGTTCCAGGCTCTAAGAACTGGTTGACAAAGGCATCGATGTCGGAGAGGAAAGCTGGGGTTCGAGGGGTTTGTGGCTGCTGCTGCTGCTGCTGTTGAACAGGATTTGGGATTTTGGGCCTCGGTGAGAAGGGAGTGTGTAGATACTGATGGGATGCTCCGACTTCCTCCCAGTAAATAATGATCAGAAGAATCATGAACGCGGAGCCCAGGACGACAAAAATGTGAAACATCTGAGATGTTCCCATCATGACAAAGTGGTGTGCCAGTTGTGCTCCTATTGCTACAGTGTCATCGTTGCGACCTTTTTTTACTTTGTCGGGGCTCGCTGCAGTGTCACCATGGCAACAGATTGAAATAGGTTACCCGGCTATTTTTATGAGGTCACCAAGGCAACAGATCTTAGTTACAGAGCTATCGCTACAAGGGTCACCATGGCAACAAAGTCAAGGTCCTCTCTCACCATGGAGATCGATTGGCAGCAGCCATAATGGAGCCCCCGCTTATCATGCTGCTGTGCATCCATGTGTAAAATTCTCACTTCTGCTCAGTGTTGCCACCTGCAATGAAACAACACATATAAAACAATGAAAAGGGAACACATTTTTAATCCAATAAATAAGCATGACACTTAGTTTTACAAACGAAATGCTGCCAGATGGTTATTTGCACATCTTCAAAGAGAAAGACCATGAATTTGTTCATTTGGCTCCCGATGTACAGTGGGGCAAATAAGTAGTCAACCACTAATTGTGCAAGTTCTCCCACTTGAAAATATTAGAGAGGCCTGTAATTGTCAACATGTGTAAAGTGAGAGACAGAATGTGGAAAAAAAACAGAAAATCACATTGTTTGATTTGTAAAGAATTTATTTGCAAATCATGGTGGAAAATAAGTATTTGATCAATATCAAAAGTTCCTCTCAATACTTTGTTATATACCTTTTGTTGGCAATAAAGGAGGCCAAAAGTTTTCTGTAACTCTTCACAAGCTTTTCACACACTGTTGCCGGTATTTTGGCCCATTCCTCCATGCAGATCTCCTCTAGAGCAGTGATATTTTGGGGCTGTCGTTGGGCAACACGGACTTTCAATTCCCTCCACAGATTTTCTATGGAGTTGAGATCTGGAGACTGGCTAGGCCACTCCAGGACCTTGAAATGCTTCTTACGAAGCCACTTCTTTGTTGCCCTGGCTGTGAGTTTGGGATCATTGTCATGCAGAAAGACCCAGCCACGTCTCATCTTCAATGCCCTTGCTGATGGAAGGAGACTTTCACTCAAAATCTCTCGATACATGGCCCCATCCATGCTTTCCTTTACACAGATCAGTCGTCCTGGTCCCTTTGCAGAAATACAGCCCCAAAGCATGATGTTTTCACCCCCATGCTTCACAGTGGTTATGGTGTTCTTCGGATGCAATTCAGTATTCTTTCTCCTCCAAACACGAGAATAGAGCTGTCCCGACTAGTCGACATAGTCGACGTCATCGATGACGTAAATCCGTCGACGAGCACAACATCCCGTCGACGGTTAATGAAGGGTTAAAAAAATATATGCGCGGAAAGTTCAGAATGTCGGATTCTCTGTATGCAAGTGGGGAAAGCGGCACAAAGCCAAAAAAGCGCACCAGAGTGTCCAAAACATTGACTTATTTCAAAGAAACAAAGGAGCGTACACTCTTCCGTCCTGTCTCTTCAATGCCAAGCTTGGCTGCACGTCGGCCGTGAATAAACACCTCAAGCGCCGTAACCCAGTTTGTAAAATTTTTTTTTTTTTTCATTTTTTGCACACCAGAGGGTGCTGTCGCCTTACTAAATAACAATGTTTCATTGACAATGGGCGTAAAAGTGCTATTAGTATTGTTCTTAATGCTAACTGAAAGGTTTATTTCATGTTATGGTGTATTTTATGGTATAGAAAATTATATAAGGTTAAAAGGTCATAAAAATATACAGTATATACAGTGATTGCACTTAAGGGAGAGTTTGTCAATGATAAGGTAATAAATTAAGGTAAAGGCAATTCATATAGGCAATCCATTGATATATAAATAAGGTTTAACAGGAAAAAGGTGAAAAGTTTTCGTTAATTTCTAATTGTGTTGTTTTATTTGTGTGCACCGTAGCTTTTACAGTGTGATTACATCAAGGATGGAATAAAAGTTGTAAACCATCAGTTTAAGAGACCATCTTTTCAATCGGGATGCTACACTAGTTAATTCTATCAGCATTTGAACTCATTGTTTATTTGTGATTTATTATTGTTATATACGTGTTTATTTGTACTTTAATAAATAATTTAAGTGTTCCAATATGTTTTTTGTGAATTGATAAGCGTCAACAAAAATTTCATTGCGAAATTAGAAAACAAACAAAAAATTTTTTATTTTTTTTTAAATTATTAGATTAGTCGACTAATCGTAAAAATAGTCGGCTGACTAATCGGGAGAAAATTAGTCGTTTGGGACAGCCCTACACGAGAACCTTTGTTTCTACCAAAAAGTTCTATTTTGGTTTCATCAGACCATAACACATTCTCCCAGTCCTCTTCTGGATCATCCAAATGCTCTCTAGTGAACCGCAGACAGGCCTGGACGTGTACATTCTTCAGCAGGGGGACACGTCTGGCAGTGCAGGATTTGAGTCCCTGGCGGTGCATTGTGTTACTGGCCTTTGTTACTGTGGTCCCAGCTCTCTGTAGGTCATACACTAGGTCCCCCCCATGTGGTTCTGGGATTTTGCTCACCGTTCTTGTTATCATTTTGACGCCACGGGGTGAGATCTTGCATGGAGCCCCAGATCGAGGGAGATTATCAGTGGTCTTGTATGTCTTCCATTTTCTAATAATGCCCCCACAGTTGATTTCTTTACACCAAGCGTTTTACCTATGGCAGATTCAGTCTTCCCAGCCTGGTGCAGGTCTACAATTTTGTCTATGGTGTCCTTCGACAGCTCTTTGTGCTCTCAGTGTCTTTTATACCGATAATGAATTAAAACAGGTGCCATTAATAAAGGTAAGAGTGGAGCCTCGTTAGCCCTCATTAGAAGAAGTTAGACCTCTTTGACAGCCAGAAATCTTGCTTGTTTGTAGGTGACCAAATACTTATTTTCCACTCTAATTTGGAAATAAATTCTTTAAAAATCAAACAATATGTTTTTTTCCCACATTCTGTCTTTCATGGTTGAGTTTTACCCATGTTGACAATTACAGGCCTCTTTTCAAGTAGGAGAACTTGCACAATTGGTGGTTGACTAAATACTTATTTGCACCACTGCATTTGGTTTTTTTCCCCATACACTTTTTCAACACCATTGACAAAGATAAACATACAATTCATTTAAACTGCGAGGTCTGGCTCTGAATGCTCATCTTTTAGCTCCATTGAGTGAGCTAGACGTCCAATTCAGGTCACGTTTTTTAAACACTTCTCACCATTCCAGCGACGCAGGCCCTCTCTCGATTTCGCCTAACGTTTACGGAAAAAACTTAGTTTTTACGACCAAAAAAGCCATACTCATTTAAAATGGCAAAAACATTTCAAAACTTAAGTAATCCTACATGTTTTATCTGATTCACATAATTCACATCACTCATCACAAAGTTCAGGAAATCAAGGCACACGAAAGTTAAGAAAATTAAACAGTTTTTGCCAAAAGCATACAGTATATGGTACCACCAAAATTTGACAAAAATATCCCTATTCATTTCCAACTGGAAGAAAACCGACCTGTTATTTACCAAGAAGTGATCCAAAATTAACAAGGAAGTAACCTAAGAGTAACTCATTGCCCACTATTGACAACAGTAGACATCCCACTCATTTAAACTGGGAGGACTGGCTGTGAATGCTCATCTTTCAGTCGCATTGAAAGCGCTATCCATCCACTTTGACTGGGAGGGACAAATGAACGTTTGTTCTAGGGCTGCAACTACCGATTACATATATTTTTTTTTCATAATCGATTAATCAGATAATTAATTAAATAATTAATCAATTTATCGGATAAATGTCACTTTTTTCCAATTACCTTTACAATTTAACTTGAAGTTGTTTTAGGCATGTTGTAGGTAAAATTGAAGAAAAAAAATCGATGCATATTTTCTTCAAAAACAATACAGTAGTACCTCTACATACGAAGTACGGAATAATAATCCAGTATAATAAAAATTCCTGTAATACTGTAACGAATCAGGTTCTAATAAGGCCGGTGAGTTTTTCGTGCTGTACCTGACCGCACCACGTGGCTGAAGTGCCAGTGAGCTAGTGCAGTAGAGAATTTACTTTCTCTTTCAATGTCCGCAGCGGACAGTAGGCGTGTTGTGTTGCACAAGTTCTGAAATAAATAATTAAAATCATGACGAAGCTGGTAATTTCTTTGGCTATGTTACCACAATAATAATTGTCACCATAATTTATAAAGACTGGCAAACGGAGGTCGGCCATCGAGACAGCTGTACTGTCAAGTCAGTTCACGGACGAACACATCATGCTCATGTTTCTATCATTTTCATCTTCATTTCAATGGTAAGCGTCACCTTTTTTCTTTTTTTCACCACCTGCACTAACCTTCCTGAAACCCATGCTGATTTGTCACAAGAAAATCCGCCCTGCGTCCGTCTTGTGGGAAAACAAAGAAACTGAAGCGCTGTCATAAATCGTCGCATTTTGAGGATGTCGTTCGATGTAGAAACAAATGGCGGGTCAAATTTTACGTCGGATGTCAAAAAGGTGGAAAAGGATGTCGGACCAATTGTATGTTGAGGAACCACTGTATTTTATTACAGCTTCCTGACTTAACTGTAGTTGACAATTGTACTGTTTTAAGTACATAAAATTTGTTGAAGAAAAGGTTATAAGTATGAAACATAAAAAGAATTTCTCGGTATACAAATCAGACGAAAGTGCTGTTCATTCAAATTAAGAAAAAGTGCTGCTGATAGACTTTTTTTCTTCTGAGCAAAGTGCTTATATACAGTAGGTTGTGTCAATGATTTCTTTATTTTGTTGCGACAAATTAAACAATCAAATTGAATACGGAAGAGGCAGACTGAAATGAATGAGTTTTATCAAACCGTTTTTAATTAATACAATCCAAATCCAATTCCAAAGCACTCTCTTGTATGACATTTACAGTATGAATGGGAATTTGTGTTGAAAGGCAACTCTAAGTTGTTACATGATTTGGTTTATATGTGAGGTTTATTTATAAAAAGAAGTGAGACAACTTTACTCAGAAAAACTCAAATATTGGTAATATGCTTCTCCAAAACAATATAAACGGATACTTAAGTCACTGATGAGCATAATCGCTAACCAGGTTAGCGCTCTGTGCTAAGTAGTGAATTCACATCAGCAAAGAATACTAACAATACAAATGGCTTGATTTACTCTGCTCTGACAGAGGCACACTGCATCTAACAACACAAAAGACAATCAAACCATCGACACGTCGTAATATTGATTCAGTCACCCAACCTGGGTGTAGCAGTGAACTCTCTCTTGCTGTAATCGCTTAGTTGTTGCAGACAAATTTTGTTCATTCGCCCCTCTCAGACAAACGGAATTGGACTCCTTGCGCCATCAATGGCAACCAATGAGTTAATAAGGTGAGCCGAAAATGCCTCAAAATTATTAGGAAGTGACCGAAAATCTGAAATCAGGAGTTGAAATATGGGAAAGAAAAGCCTCTCCACACACTTGACAGAAATTGCATTTTCTTGTTTTAAGAGGTGTTCACTGAAATCTGATGTACCTACCTACCACAGCCAGACAAAATAAATCACACATACTAGTTAAAGGAAGTGCTGCATACCATGCACATTCCAGGCTCTTTTGATTTCCCTGCAGCAATAATTGTTAGCCAGGGCGAGCGGTAAAAGCATTTACTACATTTGCGCTGCGGTGAGCTGAGGGTTGGAAAGTCTGGATTCCACCTTCAGACCTTCCTCCTCTTCATGAGCAGTGTGAAATTCACAGAGGCTCTGTTTGGCACTCAGACATCCTTCTCAATGTGGATTTCTCATACAACAGTCGTCACCTTATTTTCTGTACCTTGAAGCCAAGAGGGCTGCTTTGACCTGGAAATTCATCACACCGTCGCTTCTCTCCATAATCTCCACTATACACAACACCACATCCAATACATAAGAAACTGCATTAGTCATGAATGCCTTACTCCTACCTTTCTAATCTTTACTCTAAACTAAGACTCCCACTCCTTGATTCACACTGGAAGGATCAGGAATATGGGTGTGTCAATACAGTCATATGGTAATATATTGCGATACGTTGTATCCCAAAAGATTATCTAGATGATATGATATAGACCGAGGCGCCAATATTTGGAAATTTGACATACAGTCCCTGACAAAAGTCTTGTTGCTTAACCATTTTGTAGAAACAATTGCTAACAATCTGATTTTTAATTATTCAATTGGTTTCAGAAATGGCTAATATGAAACCTAAGACCCTCCCAAATGATGTTGAATGTACAAAAATATATTTGTTTCACTGAAAGAAAGATTTATCATTTAATGAAGACATAAAGGTAAACTTTTTGCAAGACGAGTTTTGTCGCCTACAGAAAGTAGTGTAAAAATTTAACAAAAAATGTACTTAAAATAGAAAAATATGTTACATAACATAACTGAATTAAGTAGTGGTGCTGTGAGATCCAAATTTATTATTTTGTATGAATCTTCCATTGAATTACACCACAGTTGCCGCAAATATTGCAGGAGACCTACTGGAGCCTGCATGGATCCGAGATTCACTCAGAAAAAAGTGAAGTTTGGTGGTGGAAAAATCATTGTCTGGGGTTTCATCCAGTATGAGAGTGTGCGAGAGATCTGCAGGGTGGAAGGCAACATACAGTAAATAGTCTGAAATATCAACAAATCTTAGCTGCCTCTTACATTCCTAACCATAAAAATTGA
Source organism: Corythoichthys intestinalis (assembly GCF_030265065.1). Lineage (NCBI taxonomy): Eukaryota > Metazoa > Chordata > Actinopteri > Syngnathiformes > Syngnathidae > Corythoichthys > Corythoichthys intestinalis. Next base: position 11,662,384 of record NC_080410.1, read on the forward strand.
CAAATTCTGCAGCAGGATGGTGCTCCATCGCATACTTCAATCTCTACCTCAAAGTTCCTCAAGGCAAAGAAGATCAAGATCCTCCAGGACTGGCCAGCCCAGTCACCAGACATGAACAGGATGAAAGAGGAAGCATGGAAGACGAAACCCAAGAATGTTAATGAACTCTGGGAGGCACGCAAGACTGCTTTCTTTGATGTTCTTGATGACTTCATCAATAAATTGTATGAATCCTTGCCGAACTGCATGAATGCGGTCCTTCGAGCCCATGGAAGTCATACAAAATATTAAATTTGGATCTCACAGCACCACTACTTAATTCTCTAACGTTACGTAACATATTTTTGTATTTGAAGTACATTTTTTGTTCAATTTTCACACTACTTTCTGTAGGCGACAAAACTTTTGTCTAGCAAAAATTTGACCTCTATGTCTTCATTAAATTATAAATCTTTTTTTAGTTAACAAATATATTTTTTGTACGTTCAACATAATTGGGGAGGGTCTTAGCTTTCATATGAGCCATTTCTGAAACCAATATCAGCATCGGCCTTTTTTTAAAAACCGACTGGCCGATCTTATAAAAATCAATTTAAAATTGGGTTATTTTGGCTCAGATGCAGCCGCGCCTCTCCCTCCTCCCACTAGTATTCACCCCAGTCCCCGGCACATGCAGGGGGCGGAGGGTGCTTGAGCAACTGCCCCTTTGCCCTCTGCCTGCCGAAAGTGCCCCTTTTGACTGGGCTTTTGTTTGTTTGTTTGTTTTTAGTGCGTCTGTGTGTGCTGGTCGACTATGCAGGCACGCCACCGAGTACTTTACTTGAACACTGAAAACACCTTTAAAAAAAAAAAAAAAAAAAAAAAAAAAAAAAGCAGTCTGTGTGCCGCTAAGCCGCCGCCATAGACTGCCCGTGTTGCATCTATTTCCTGGACACCCAGATGACCAAGAAGTTAGGAAAAAGTGGGTGAAAAATAACAACGGGAAAAGACTTCCAAATCACAACAGCTGGGTGAGTTTTGATAAAATTGAATGTCGTTGCAGTACAAAAAAATTATGAAACATAAAAAATAATTCTGTTAAGATATTTTTCCCCATTCAAAAGCTTTCTCGGTAGGCAGCTAAATTACCAGCAAGCAGGGTAGCCCAACTTACCTGGGTAATGACGTTAGCCTGTACGTTAGATGCCCACATTGAGAAATACAATTTTTAGCGTTAGGCAATTATAAGATTCAGTGTCGTACAACAAATAAACATCTGCACATGCTGCATCGTCTCAGTTATTTTTCATTCGATTGAATATGAGGCACACAGTAGCCGACTACCTGTGTTTTCAATTACTGCTGGTGTTCTTTATCTGGGCTAGTAGAAATGGGCGTTTAATAGTGTTTTGTTGCGTTAACTTATTTAATGATTGTATGATTATTTACTGTTCATGACACCAGGTTTATTGTAGGGATTTTAAAAAAATACAAAATACGCATAGACTTCATAATGACATTGACGGGTCAGATTCGACCTTCATTGCGCCACGCCTTTCAGTAGTGGGCCATCCTACAATCCGCTTCAGTTATTCGGAGTCGGTCGCAGCGACACATGCAGCGATCCAATGCCAGATTTATGTTGAAAAAGTACAAAAGCTGTACCGCAGACAAACAGGAAGGATTGTATCAGGAGTGATTTGGTCGAGGATTCAAGGTAATTATCAATTGCATAATTATCAATTGCATTTCCACTCTGGTCTAATCTGGACTGACAAATCACAGCACGGGAGGCAGGACTTTGTGACATGCGTCATAAAGGGGAGCCAGGGTGAATCTTTTTTACAGAAGGTGTTGCCTGTGCATTCTCATCTTCCCCCCCCCCATATATCCAATGAAAAGGCTGCTGTTGGGGACTCCACAGCACCTTTTTCACCGTCCCACTATTGCTCGTACGACGTAAAGTCTGGTTCCAAGCACGGGAGAAAATCAAATTTTGCACATAGCCTACAAACTGGCTTGATATTAGTCCAAGTCAAAGGCAGACTTTACGTCACAACTCCTTTTCAAAAACAAGTACTTTACACAACAATACACTATGTACTCCTAAATTTTTCACACAAAAAACATCAGTTCTACTTCAGGATGTCAAGATGCAGATTTATTTTTACTTCCGATTACATTTTTTCCAGATGTTTTACCGATACCAATACCCATATTTTTAGGCCAGAAAAAAATAATGCAACCAGTAAATGTCAATAGCAAATAATATTTTTTGTATAAAAGTGAGCTTTGCTGGTACCTCCTCAAGCAATGCTGTTTGTAAATATTACACGATGCTCTGTTAATATCATTAGTTTCTAAAGAGAAGTAGTGCCACCAGCTGACATGTTTGCCTCGTGGTTTCATTTACAGCAGCCGAAAAAGCACGATGGTGCTGAATTCTGGATCGAATCCGATATTGTGGCCACATCTTATACTGTCCGATACTCCATAAAGCCATGTCGGATCGAGAAATCACTACATATCGGATCTTATCGCTCTCATTGTTTGTGAACTACAAATTGACTACAAACGACAGTGTGAATCGCATCGCGTTTAAATCACATCCATGCTTCTGTGATTGGTTATTTACAGATTCAGTTTGTAGTTTTAGCCCCACATGTAAGCATCGATTTTGAAATCCAGCCTAAACTAAAGAAAACCAGAACTGACTTGTATCTTGTACTTGGCCAAAGTTGAGCTGGCTTGCCATGCTGGTCAACAGCAGCGAAAGAGTTCATTATAAATCAAAACAATCAAGTAACTAATGACCTCTTTTTTAAAATTATTAATTTGCACAAGAGCCTTGCCAAGAAATCCAGCATACGCCGGTTTCTGTAGCAGCAAGACCAGTACCAAAACAAAGCAAATGCAGCAAGGTTCTGCTGCACAATAACCAGCATATGCTGTATTTTTTTGGGCCGATATTTGAATTCTTTGCCCAAATTTATATTTCTTTTTAATCACGATTTCAAGGAATCCCTAAATTACTGGCTTCTAAAATATGACTCAAAATCGAGCTGAGGCCAGTTGAAATCATCGACGGTGTTGATTTAGCAGCGCGTCACTGAGCGGTGAGAAGGCGAGCGTGCAAGCCGCACATGACGCTTCAAAAGCGGCACGACAACACATGTCTCGGCTAACCCCCCTCCAGCCCTCGGCGCGCATCTACTGCCGCCGTCCTGTCAGAAATAGCACAATGTCGCCTTTGACCGAGGGCGAAAGCCTCGCACATGAGGCTCTTCTCGTGGGAAAGCTGCTCGCCCAAAGAATAAATACTGGAGGTGATAATTCAAGGTACTTGTAGGCGATGAAAATTGTTTTTCTCACGCGATCGCCTTGTCTCGCTAAATCTAACGCAGGTATCTCTGCTCTTCAATGAATTACACTTACTTACATTCCTTCTACGATTGGTCGACGTTATATTAAAAAAAAAAGTAATCTATTTTACCTCTTTTTGGTGACGCTGCTTGTCTCGCGTCAGCTGAGCCAGCCAGTGATGCCAGCAGTCTTCGATCCCGTTTCCCTCCTCCCGAGATCAAGCGAGATCTTCTTATGTATCGCGATAGTTTGACTCCAATATTTTTTCTCAACAGAGCCGATAACCAAAATTGGGTTTTGGCATGTGGTATTTTTTGGAGTATGTGGCAAAATTGATTTTGGTGAGTGGCATTTTTATTTGGTATGTGGCAAAATTGATATTGATATGTGGCATTTTTTTATGTGGCAAAATGGATTTTGGTATGTGGCAGTTTTTATGTGGCAAAATAGGTTCTCGTATGTGGGTTGTTGTTTTTTAAGTTGTTGTTATGTGGCAAAATGGATTTTGGTATATGGCTTTTTTTTTTGTATGTGGCAAAATGGATTTTGGTATGTGGCATTAAAAAAAATTTTTTTTTTGGTATGTGGCTAAATGGATTTTGGTATGTGGCATTTTTTTGTTATGTGGCAAAATGAATTTTGGTATGTGGCATTTTTTTTATCTGGCAAAATGGATTTTGATATGTGGCATTGTTTTTGGTATGTGGCAAAATGGGTTTTGGTATGTGGCTTTTTGTTGTATATGGCAAAATGGATTTTGGCATGTGGCATATTCTTTGTTATGTGGCAAAATGGATTTTGATGTGTGGCATTTTTTGGATGTGTGGCAAAATGGATTTTGGTTGTTGGCATTTTATTTTTGTTATGTGGCAAAATTGATTTCAGTATGTGGCATTTTTTGTATGTGGCAAAATTGATTTTTTTTGGTGACATTTTTATTTTGTATGTGGCATTTTTTTTTTGGTGAATGGCAAAATAGATTTTGGTATGTTGCATTGTTTTTGATATGTGGCAAAATGGATTTTGGTAGGTGGCATTTTTATTTTGTATGTGGCATTTTTTGGTGAATGGCAAAATAGATTTTGGTATGTTGCATTGTTTTTGGTATGTGGCAAAATGGATTTTGGTATGTGGCATTTTTTTGGTATGTGGCAAAATGGATTTTGGTATGTGGCATTTTTTATGTGGCAAAATAGATTTGGTATGTAGCATTTTTGGTATGTGGCAAAATGGATTTTGGTAGGTGGCATTTTTATTTGTTATGTGGTTTCGTGTGATTTTGGTATGTAGCATTTTTGTGGTATGTGGCAAAATGGATTTGGGTAGATGGCTTTCTTTTTTTTTTTTTTTTTTTTTGGTATATGGAAAAATAGATTTTGGTATGTGACATTGTTTTTGGTATGTGGCAAGATGGATTTTGGTATGTGGCATTTTTTTGTTGCAAAATGGATTTTGTTATGTGGCATATTTTTTGTATGTGGCATTTTTTGGGGGTATGTGGTAAAATGGAGTTTGGTATGTGGCATTTTTTTGGTATGAGGCAAAATTGGTTTTTGTATGTGGCATTTTTTTGTCATGTGGCAAAATGGATTTTGGTTTGTGGCTTCTTTTTTTTATGTGGCATTTTTTGGGATGTGGCAAAATGGATTTTGGTATGTGGCATTTTTTTTGTTACATGGCAAAATAGATTTTGGTATGTGACATTTTTTTTGTATGTGGCAAAATGGCTTTTTGTATGTAAGGCTATGCCATTTGATGGCTGTGCACATCCAAAACGTGCTACAAACAATACACTACACACAATAATTCAATATTACAAAATAAACATGCAGTATAATACACCTTTAGCAATAAATAAACATACAATAAACAGTACATTATAATACACATACAACAAAGTAAGCATAAAAGGCAGGAGGTTCAATTGCAATTAAATATCCCCAAATGTTTGGCAAAAATCTATTGCTTAACCATTTTATTTTTGCTGCCTTTAATCAGGTGTATGTAGGAGACAGCGTAATTATATAAATATTTAAAGCAGTGCTATCAAAACTACTGGCAGCAGGTCAACTGCAGCTCATGGCCCAGTTTTTATTGGGCTGCAGCAAATCATGAAAATTTCACTGAATATGGCAAGCACAAGAATTTTTGAGTTCAGCCTACACTCTGTTGCACTACTCAGTTTCAACACTAGATGAAGCTAGACATTCAACAGAGCCTTTCTATCAGCTCAGGGGTCAAAACTTTATACTAGTATGTTGAAAATGAATTCCTTAGAATTTCCGTTAATGAATGAGACCAGTCATAGCAGTGTAGTCCACATTAGTCTCATTTTTATGTATAAGGAAAGTTAATATCTTAAAAACTGATGAAAAATGCACTATTTTCTGTCTATTATTTTCAATACAAAGACAACACGGCTTGAAGTTTTGGATGAGGTATCCTAACTTTCTTAATAATTGAATCTTGATCTTCAAAAAGTTGCTTATGAATTTTATTTACAAATTTGATGATTGACAAAGATGGTACACAAGAAAGCCCGCCCGTCTCATCAGACCATAGGACATGGTTCCAGTAATCCATGACCTTTGTTGACATGTCTTCAGCAAACTGTTTGCGGGCTTTCTTGTGTACCATCTTCAGAAGAGGCTTCCTCCTGGGGTGACTGCCATGTACACCGATTTGATGTAGAGTGCGGCGTATGGTCTGAGCACCTACAGGCTGACCCCCCACCTCTTCAATCTCTGCAGCAATGCTGACAGCACTCCTGTAACGAGTCACATGACATTTTGGAGAAGAAATGACAAGCAGTACTCAATTTGGACATTTAGGGATGTACGTTTTTTCAAAGGGGTGTACTCACTTTTGTTGCCAGGGATTTAGATATTAATGGCTATGTTTTGCGTTATTTTGACGGGAAAATAAATTACCTCTATTATATGAGGTGCACACAGACTACTTTTCATTGTGTCAAAGTGTCATTTTGTCAGTGTTTTCCCATGAAAAGATATACTTAAATATCTGCAGAAATGCGAGGGGTGTACTCACTTTTGAGATACACTCTAAGTTCTCTATTACCATCAACAATGTACCGATCTCCCCTTCTACTCAGGTTAAGAGTCTGGGTGTCATCCTCGACAGCACATTCGCCTTCCGATCACATATGAACAGCATCACCAGATCAGCCTATTTCCACCTTCGCAATATTTCTCGTCTCCTCCCTTCTCTCACCCGCCATAATGCTTCCACCCTGGTCTGTAGTCTAATAACCTCCCGGCTCGATTACTGTAACTCACTGCTCTCTGGTGTCCCTAACAAATCCCTCCAAAAACTGCAGCTCCTCCAGAACTCAGCAGCACACCTCATCACTCGGACCCCTGCCACACACCACATCACCCCCATCCTCCGTCAACTTCACTGGCTTCCCTTCAAACAAAGAATCAATTACAAGATCCTCATCATTACCTTCAAAGCATTCCATGGCTTGGCCCCTCCCTACCTTTGCAACCTACTCCGTTTAAACAATCCACCCCGTCCACTTCGCTCTTCCACTATCCTCCCCCTTTCTGTCCCCCGTGTCCGTCTCTCCACCTTTGGTTCCAGAGCTTTTCGTCAGTGTGCCCCTCAGCTCTGGAACTCCCTACCACCTGAATTTCGCCGTATATCTACACTTTCACTTTTCAAAACCAAGACTCAAAACACACATGTTGACTCTTTCTTAACCACCATGATCCCTAGTTCTGTTATATAACAGAGTACAGCGATCCCTCGCTATTTCGCGCTTCAAACTTAACGCCCTCAGTCCATCGCAGATTTTTCTCAATTTAAAAAACAAAAAAATACAGATGAGCTGTCCCGAGCCGATTGCGTAGTCTCACACTACCTCCCTCCCTCTCCCTGCTCTTTGTTCGTCAGGAGTTCACTGGAGTTGCTTATTAAAGTTAACAATGATTGACAGATGCTTGGGTTTGATCTTGCCAGAGACACGAACTTCAAAGCGCTCCATGTGTCAATCATAGTTTAACTTGTCAAACAGTTGCTGTGGCAACTCACTGTGTGTAAGTGACAACTTGGGTGGATTCACTCAATGAAGCATTTAATAAAGCCCAGCTTTTTTCTATTACTTCTGGTTGAAAAATAATTCGGTGGGACAGTAACATGTTTAAACTTTTCATAATTATTACATTTGAAGTGCTTGAAAACCATTTATTAAAACATGTGTATGTATATATATATATATATATATATATATATATATATATATATATATATATATATATATATATAGTCCTTCTCAAAAAAATTGCATATTTTGACAAAGGTCATCATTTTCTGTAATGTACTGATTAACATTATACTTTCATATATTTTAGATTCATTACACACAACTGAAATAGTTCAAGCCTTTTATTGTTTTAATATTGATCATTTTGGCAAAAAAAAAGTCAAGGAAAAAAAAAAACCCTATCTCAAAAATGAGCATATTTCATCCGACCAATACAAAAGAAAGTGATTTTTAATACAAAAAAGTCAACCTTCAATTAATTATATCAGCTATGCACTCAACACTTGGTTGGGAATCCTTTTGCAGAAATGACTGCTTCAATGCGGCGTGGCATGGATGCAATCAGCCTGTGGCACTGCTGAGGTGTTATGGAGGCCCAGGATGCTTCGATAGCGGCCTTGAGCTCATCCACAGTATTGGGTCTGGTGTCTCTCAACTTCCTCTTCACAATATCCCACAGATTCTCTATGGGGTTCAGGTCAGGAGAGTTGAGCACAGTAATGCCATGGTCAGTAAACCCTTTCCCAGTGGTTTTGGCACTGTGAGCCGGTGCCAGGTCGTGCTGAAAAATGAAATCTTCATCTCCATAAAGCTTTTCAGCAGATGGAAGCATGAAGTGCTCCAAAATCTCCTGATAGCTACCTGCATTGACCCTGCCCTTGATAAAACACAGTAGACCAACACCAGCAGCTGAGATGGCACCCCAGACCATCACTGACTGTGGGTACTTGACACTGGACTTCAGGCATTTTGGCATTTCCTTCTCCTCATTTCTTCTCCAAACTCTGGCACCTTGATTTCCAAATGACATGCAAAATTTGCTTTCATCTGAAAAAAGTACTTTGGACCACTGAGCAACAGTCCAGTGCTGCTTCTCTGTAGCCCAGGTCAGGCGCTTCTGCCGCTGTTTCACAAACGCCTGTGCACGGTGGCTTTGGATGTTTCTACTGCAGACTCAGTCCACTGTTTCTGCAGGTCCCCCATGGTCTGGAATCGGCCCTTCTTCACAATCTTTCTCAGGTTGCGGTCACCTCTTCTGGTTGTGCAACGTTTCCTGCCACACCTTTTCCTTCCCACTGAGGTGCCTTGATACAGCACTCTGGGAACAATCTATTCGCTCAGAAATTTCTTTCTGTGTCTTAGCCTCTTGCTAGAGGATGTCAATGATGGCCTTCTGGACAGCAATCAGGTCGGCAGTCTTGCCCATGATTGCAGTTTTGAGTACTGAACCAGGCTGGGAGTTTTTAAAAGCCGCAGGAATCTTTCGCAGGGGTTTTGAGTTAATTCGTTGATTCAGATGATTACGAAGGATCACTGTATGGCATTTCTTATTTATGACATTGGCCACAAGACTAGTATAGCCATTCCTGTGTAATCTACTGTCACGTCTTCAAAACAATGCAAGACAAATGTTAAGAAAATATAATGCATTTATTAACCCTTATTAGGAACAGTGGTCACTACAAGGGACAGCTATTAAAAAGTGGACACTTAAGACCTTTAACTCCTTGTAGAGGAGTAAGTGACTATGTTTGGTAGTTAAAAAAAACATATATATATATTTATATACTGTACATACATGTTATTATGTTTTTACATTTGTTTTACGTTTAACTCTTTATAGGGAAAGTAACTTTAATATTAGTAATTATTACCGTATATGTTTTTTAAAATAAGTCATCATTATTGTCTTTTGTATTACTTTTTTTAATTATAAATTTATAGATTACTATAATGTCAAAATAAATTAATGAAATAAAAATGAATTAAAACAGAAATACGCACTGATAGCAATCTAAAGTAGATTTTTTTTTTTTTTTTTTTACCAAACCATTGACGGCGATTGCCCTCCATTCATTTAAACTGGGCAGACTAGCAGTTAATGCAGAAGTTTCAGGTTTGTTTGTTCTCCCATTCAAAATGAATTGGTCTAGCGCTGTCTATGGCGGCCAATGAATTAATGAGTGCACTGTAGGAGCTGGAAAATATACAGTGCCCTCCATAATTATTGGCACCCTTGGTTAAGATGTGTTTTTTAGCTTCTAATATTTTTTTTTAATTCAAATAATATGGAACCTTAATGGGAAAAAAGAGAAAATTTAACCTTCAATACAAGTGCATTTATTCAGTGGGGGAAAATCCCACATAAAGAAATAATTATTTGACATCAAATAATGTGTGTCACAATTATTAGCACCCCTGGTGTTAATACTTTGTACAACCCCCTTTTGCCAACAAAACAGCACCTAATCTTCTCCTATAATGTTTCACAAGCTTGATTTTGTGTCTGGTGAACCATTTCTGTGTAGATTTAGCCATATGTTTAGGGTCATTGTTTTGCTGAAAGACCCAGTGATGACCCATCTTCAGCTTTATGGCAGAGGGCAACAGATTTTGATTTAAAATGTCCTGGTATTTCAAAGCATTCATGATGATTCACCCTAACAAGGTTCCCAGGGCCTTTGCAAACGAAACAGCCCCACAGCATCACTGACCCACCCCCATACTTCACAGTGGGTATGAGGTGCTTTTCAGCATGCGCATCTTTCGTGGCACGCCAGACCCACTTAGAGTGTTTGTTGCCAAAAAGCTCAATCTTCGTCTCATCTGACCAAAGCACACAGTCCCAGGCTTCAAGTGGGACCGTAGGTGGGTCAGTGATGCTGTGGGGCTGTTACGCTTCCAAAGGCCCTGGGAACCTTGTTAGGGCGCATGGCATCATGAATGCTTTGAAATACCAGGACATTTTAAATAAAAATCTGTTGCCCTCTGCCCGAAAGCTGAAGATGGGTCGTCACTGGGTCTTTCAGCAAGACAATGACCCTAAACATATGGCCAAATCTACACAGAAATGGTTCACCAGACACAAAATCAAGCTTGTGAAACACGATAGGAGAAGATTAGGTGCTGTTTTGTTGTCAAAAGGGGGTTGTACAAAGTATTAACACCAGGGGTGCTAATAATTGTGCCACACATTATTTAATGTCAAATAATTATTTCTTTCTGTGGGATTTTTTCCCCCACTGAATAAATGCACTTGTATTGAAGGTTGGATTTTTCTTTTTTTTCCATTAAGGTCCCATATTATTTGAATTTAAAACAAATATTAGAAGCTAAAAAACACATCTTAACCAGGGGTGCCAATAATTATGGAGGGCACTGTATATATGTCTATAATTCATGAATGCAAGGGTTTATATGAATGCAAGGGTTAATTGAACATTAAATACGAGGCATGTACTGTATAAAGTTAACGCTATTTTGGTTTTGCGGTTCAACCATACGTTTCTTTCCTCGTACCCTCAGTCATAAGAAATGTTATTGGTGCCTACAGGAGATTCTCCTCCACCCACACAGTCTTCTTCTGCTCTTCAAATATCCGCTCTTTGACAACTCTGATGAGGTCATCTGTCCCTGGCCAGGCATCTTGCTCGAGGCTCGCGTAGAGACACGGAATACCCTCCAGCTCCTTCTTTTTCAGCCTGCATGACTTCAGAAACTCCTCCTCTGACTCTAGGCGCAGTGGCAATTTCCTGCGTGGACAGGAAACAGGAAGGAAATGCTTCTGTTGTGGTGAGTGTTGTAGAATCATACACCTACTGAGCACGGTGAGAACCTGCAACAAGGGTGCGCGTGGCGCACAATTATAGAAAACAATACTAAACAAAAAGTAGTGTTGCACTGATACCAATACTAGTGTCGGCGTCGGTACCGAAACGGCCCTAAAATAGCCATTGGGGGATACTAGGCAATAACGTGCATATGCTGTGCAATATGTGCTTTTCGAGATCTAGTTTCCAATCAATGGTCGCGCTACCCAAGCCAGCGACACACACTCCTAAAATGATGATAGATGTCCAATCGTGCTGTGTGGCATCCAATAATTCTGACCCCCTGAGATTATTCCCGCCTTCAGCCAATGACTTGTCGCATTTCGCTGTAGTGGAACAATGCACTCTCAACTCTGGAGATGCACTGTGTCCACACTGTTTGAAAGACTGTGATGCTGTGTAAATGAATGATGCGCAAGCCACATTGTAACCAGTGAGAAGCAAATTCTGAACAAATGTTGAGCGCGATGTGGCGCATATTTCTTCAATGACGAACACACAGGGGTGAAAGCGGGCCAGAACGGTCAGGAACGCAGTTCCGGTATAAGATTCAGGGCCGGAACGCTGTTCCTGTATATGGTGCTTTGATTCCGAAAATATGACGGCAACTGTCAAAACGCTATGTAAAAAAAAAAATACAAAGCTGCCAAACATGCATTTCATCTCCAAGAAGAAAACAATCTACAAACATCAGATTTACATACACAAGTGTTAATAACACGCATAATAAAGTGCCTGTGTAGCGTAATCCGTTTCCACTGATATTTATTTTTTATTTTATTCCACGGACGGCATGGAGGTTTCCCCAGCTGCTGCAGTTATCTGAGTCTGACGATGACGAGTCACGTCAATGTGTGAATGTACGCAGCAAAGCAAAACGCCTGGACTCATTTATCCCTTCAATTGGTTGACATACTGTCATGTGGTCACCAGAGATAGTTCACTCTGACTGGTTCAAATGTGCATGTTTTCTGAAACAGCAGGGGAAAAAATGGCAATGCAATAGAAAATGGAAAAAAAAATTAAGAGCAAGCAGAGTTAAGGAGACTTATTTATCATATTTAGTTTGATTTGCTCTGATGGGGAGGTTCAGAACATCTTAGCTGTCAACGTGCACTTTGGACTTATATTTATTTGCGGGATCTTCAAAATATATTCCATTTCACTCTGCATAATATACCTTAATTTCCCGAATATAACGCGCACTTTTTTCCTCCAAGATCAACTTGTAAAATCATGGTGCGCATTATAAACGGGTACATGGATGGAGACAGAAATATATATATATTTTATATACCGATTTTTTTTTATTGACACGGCCACGTTGTGTTGAAGAAACGTATGCGGCGGTCCTGACGTCACCATTTTTTCCCCCCCGGTAATACTTCACTCTGATCGGCCGAATGATTTCGTCTTTGTTAAATTCAGCTTTTTTCACTCTTAACCCTCATGCGAGATTTACATATTTTGTAACGTTTTTGATGCTTTCTTCTTTTACATCAAAGAGTAAGCATAGAAATAAAAACACTAGGGATCTGAATAATCCACCGGATTGCTAAAAAAGGCAGACGATCAAAATGGAACAGTGCCGTTGTTCTGCCAGAACACCGTCATTTCTAAACTGTTGCATTAAGCAGGTAGAGAATTTGAGAACGTATGAATTCAAATTAAGTAATATGTAACCATTGACTTCCATTATAATTCATAATTTTTGGTTTATTGTACACCTGATGTAATTCGTTGCAATTTCCGTGATTTTTGCATAAATCTATTCAAAGGCGGTCAAATAATGTGCGTGTTGTGCTTAAAGTGTGTTTGGACCGCTGAACCAACGGGTGGCGCCAGAGACCAATTAGTGATTTTCCTTGCAAACCAACGCAAACATTGGTGCCCTTCTTTCTCTCCGCGACTGCTTGCTGCAAAACTTCATGGTCACGCATGGCTATGAATGGTCGTGCATGCTCGTACGTGCACGCGCACGCTCCTGCACGCGCTCCACTTGCAGGAAGACTGAATTGCATAAGTTATTGACGAAAGTTTAGTGTCATTTGAAATCGTGGGGTTGTGTGAGTGTGTGCTCACGCAAATTGCAAGTTTTGTTTGAAATCCTGCACTTTCATTGGTCGAGACACCAGCCCGTTTCTAACATCAAAGGTGAAGGAAAGGCAGAGGTCAAAACCCACAAAAGGACGGGGAAAAAAGTACTTCCTTGAATCTCAAAGGTTATTGATCCATCTAGTTGAGTCATAAAGTGAGGTTCTGTGACCATCCTCTGGCAAGGATGTTTTGATGATTGATTTGACATCTATGGACCATTTAGAAAAGATTTAGCCCCCAGGTCCTTCCCAAAAATTCCGGCATGTTTTTTTCTAGAGAGCCAAATTCAAAATGGTGCATGGCCACATCTCAAAAAAATAACTTTTGATCTGATTGACCAAGAATCATGCATGAAGGCACTTTTTCATACAAGTAAACCATGAGGATTCCAAATCTGACATCATTTAAATCATTAAAACTAGTTTTGACATTAAATTTCAAGATGGCCGACATTCAGTATAGTGAAAATTGCCAGATAACCAGCTGGGGGTACTTCCCCCTTAGGGCCTGCCATCTTGCCCTGAACCATTCTTCGTCAGGCCCCTCACCAGAGACCAGTTTGTCATGGGAGGCCCTACCAAGAGCACAAGGCTCCAGACAAGATAGCTCTCGGGTCATAGAGACACACAAACCTCTCCACCACGGTAAGGTGACGGTTCCCGGAGAGGGTATTTTTTTTTGTTTTATTTTGGGTTTTTTTAAAGATTTTTTGGGGGCATTTTTACAAAAATGCAATTCAGAGGTGCCACTTGCTGTATGTGGAGAGGAAGGTATCATCAATAACGGCAACACCTGTAACCAGAAAGCATGTATCAGTCTGAATCAGAGCATTCCGAGTCACTGCTTTCTGAATAATCAGATTCAGATGACTCCACCCTCCTCTGTGCAACATCCTCCTCCTCAAGATCCTCTCTCTCAACTTCCTTTCTCTCAACTTCCTCGTCATCTTCAACCAACCCTGGTGCAGGTAGGTGTGTGGGGAGAGCAGGCCGAGTATGGCGGACAGGACAACAATGACCACCCACCAACTCCCAACCATTTCCGAGTGGCGACGGGTGGTTCTTCAGTGCTTGGTGGCGCACTAGATACGCCAGGTAGTTGGCTCGGAGGCAGTGTTGGCGTAAGCTGTCTGCATCAGGAGGGAGACGGATAAAAGATTTTCTTTTCATGGTCTTCCATTTGAAAGCACGGGCTTCAGACATGGTGCTACTCTTCCTGTCTCAATAGATCACCTGCCTTGTAAATGCAAACAGCTCTTGTTCTACCTCCTCTTCAAGGTGAAGACTGTCTCCACACCGTGAGAGTTGCTGCCGTGCCACAGCGCTCTTTGCCACCTTCTCATACACTGATGATTTCCCTTTGCCATAGAAACCCGAGCTGGAATCACAACCTGTAAAACAATGTAGCTGCACAATGCAGTGGGCCATTTCTTCTGTCAGCATGCTTGAACAGAGGACTGTCTCTTTATTCCTTTTGATGCAAAGCATGCCAGGGAGCTGCTGTGACATGACTGATGCGGCAATGGATACATCGCTGCATCAATAACAACAGGACCACTATAACCTGACTGCCGTAGACCAGCATAAGTAGTGAAAAGTATGGTGTCAGCTTCAGACTGCTCAAAGCCGTAGTCATTCATCGGTTGTTGTGTTGTCAAGTTTGTACACTTTGGGCCAACAGAGTAGACGATTTCCGCATTCACATTCTGTGCCAGGTCAGAGAGGTGGCTGCATATTAGTTTTTGCAACCGCTCCTTGTTGCTGTTACTACACAGTAGCGTTTTGAATGCCTTGGCAGAGGGAAAGGGGTCATCGAATTTCATGTAGGTGTTTGGTACATGTACCTTCCCTTGTATCCGCAGGTTTCGCTCCTCATCTTTTGTTGTGTAAGCTGCATTGTATGGATCGTTCACACAAATAATACAGTGAGCATTAGAATGGCGGGCTAGGATGATGGATGACACCTTTTGGACATAGTCCAACCACTTATATGGGCTGCCGTCTTCGGTCTGTCGATCTTCAGATGATGGAGTTGCCATCCTCCAGATCATGCCCATGTCAACAAGAGCAATGTAGGGTTGTCTGATGACAGTTGCTTGGAGGGAAAGCTTCTGGATGAGCTTGCTCTTCTGTGTTTTTGTGTATGTGCCATTGGGGTTGAATAAGGCCACACATTCCTCAACAACACGGTGTTCCAGCAGCTCAGGAAGCTTGACAAGCTTACTGTCTTCAACCAGGTTGATAACTGCTTTAAGAGCACTTCTTTCCATTTCAGCAGCTGTTGCCTTGAGTTCCTCACCAGGCTTCTCAATGCATGCGTGCTTGGAAAATGACAAACGTTTGCTCAAACTGACAGGTGAATGGATGTATTTATTCTTACTGAACACCTGGTCCTGTAGGAAGATGTTCAACTTTGCCTCTCCTGCAGAATGAGCTGATTTGAAGTCAGCAATGAGCTCATCAGAGGCAGGCATGGCTGACTGTAGGGTACGAAGTGTGGGTGAGGCCGGATTAAATGGGAATGAGTCAAACTCATCCATGCATGCAAGCAGGTTATGCACACACTGCTCATCCTCACGTATACGCTTTGGACCACTTTCCGTGTGTTTTCCCTTTGCTTTTTCTCGGCTAGCAAGAGAGTTGAGTGCTGCTCTTATGCGGGTAACATTGTTGACATTTCTTGAGTGCACCAGCAGTTGTTTCTCATTTTGGAGCATTGACAGCCAGCCTGACTTCATTTTGCTGCCCTTGTTCATAGTGCACTCAATCCACATGCCCCAGGCCATGTTGGAATAGGCATTACCTGTGGTAGACTGACTGAAATTCGAACAAAGGAAAGCAACCTGTTCAGCAGGGAGAGTTGTCAGCATTGCCCAGAAGTCAGGCAGCCACCTCCCATACCTATTGTTGTCATATGCTACCATCCATGGTTGCATTGCACGCAAAGAGCTGACAAACTCGTCCCAGTTGCAGATATGGACTGCATGCACATTCTGCATTAGAGCATCTGTCATGGCCAGGAAGTCCCTCCAGTAGTCTACCATGTCACTGACATCTTCTTGGGAGAAAAGGTCGTTGATGAGACCATCTAGAACAACATCATCCTCCAGGGCTACGTGAGCAGCAGCACGGGCTTCCTGGGAGAGACTTGTATTCCTCAGAATTTCAAGATTCTCTCTTGTCTCCTGCGCTAGGTTGGGTATCAGGCTCTCCTTGGCCAGCTGGCACATAAGTGCCTCATACATCAGCCTCAAGCAACGAAGCCCCCTCTTATAATGCTTGCCTTTTAGAGCAGAATCAACAGATCCCTCTGAAATAACTCCAGCCGCGACCAGTACATTTCCTAACTCACTCCCTTTGTAGCACTTGTAGATGGTACCCATCATCACACACTGTGTATGGAAAGGACCAAGAAAGGGTACAATGGCACGGTACTTGTCTGGATTCTCTGCCTTCAGCAGAGTGACAAGAACGTACACAGGATGATCTCCCACTAAAAAGGCAAAGGGCATGTGTTTTGAGTTGATGATGTGAGCTAGCTTTTCCATGACGTCATTCACAACTGACTTGTTTGGATGTTGATTGTAAGACATATGGAAATAAGCCTTGCTTTTTGACTGCTCTTTATTCAAGCTGGCATGAAACCCATTGTAGGAAGGGATAGTCTGATCAGCTGCATTTGGACGTTCACCATTCTTTCTTGCACGAACAAGTGCATGAATAATGCTCCGCTTGCGTTGAGGCTCTGTACTTGATGAGAAAGTAGTGGGCCTAGGGCGAATGGGAGGTTCTCCACGCTGGATCCTCTTATATGGTCTAACTGCCTGCATCGCTGATGCCTTCTCAGTCAGAGCCTGTGAAACAGTTTTTGCGTCTTTTGTACGCTCATGTGCATCCTGGATTTTCTGCTCCTTCTGTGCAAGAAGATCTAACCGCTGCAGAAACATCCAGTTACAGCGTTGTTCAGTACCTCTCCCCGTCAAGGTGTCATTTTGAAAGTCATCATTTTCAATGATACTGATACTTGGTTCTCCCTCAGCAATGTCATCAGAACACACAGAACACTGTTCAATATCATGCAAGGTCCAGCTATCACGCAAAAGAAGCACGACATGGTAGCTGATCCCCATGCCCAAGTTGTAGTAGCAGTCAACAAGCTCCTTGCTGTGAGTCAAACCATGAAGAGTGATGGAGGTATTGATGGCTGTTGCGGTGGGTCGTTTTATGGCATACTGTGCGATGAGAGAGGTGAGGGAACGTGCGCATGGAGACAAATCTATCTCCTTCCTCCTCCGTAAAGCAGATAGCAACTGCAGAAGGAGAGGTGAGAGCTATTCCTCAATCTCCAGTTCTTCAACCCTTGGCAGCCATCGGATGAGTTTTACAGATTTTATATCATCCATGATCCGCTCAGCCACATTGTACACCAGCTGCTCATTACTGACGCCAATGGAGTTTAGTGCAGCTTCAACATATGACCCACCTCCAGACGTCTCATAGACTAGGTCACTCTGGTTCCTCTGTGAGCATGAATGGAAACCAATCTTATTCCCAAATTCCGGGTCAGAATATCTTTGATGTAAAATGATTTAATGCCAGACGTTGGGAATCCATAACGAGAAATTATAGAGTTGTAGTCTTGGAGGAGGCTCTGCAGTGACCTTAACTCATGTTCCTCAAAAATAATTTTTGTTACGTGATTAAAGAACATAGTCTGTGCCTCACGTAGAGTGACATTGTGCATATGTGGGAGTTTGTCATCTTCTGTCATTTTCTTGTATTTTGTCACATATTTCATCCAACATGTGTAATGATATCGGATCTCAAGTGCATAGGGCTGATCAGCTGCAGAATCGATGAGGCAGTTGATTCTGTCCCGCATTGCCTGATCTTCCAGGGCCACTGTATGGTTCTTGAAAGCTGCCCATGCATGATCATAGGAAATCAGGCTCAACTTTGTGCCTGGGTACTTTGGGGACTCAGGCCTACAACACCAGACACATTTCGTTTTATCATGTATCTGCCCAAGACTTGATCGCAGTCGTTTGGCAGGTGGATCTGCAGCTGTGAGACATTCATCTAATATAGAAGATGACTGAGATGGGCATTCATTAGTCTCTTGTTTTCTTTGTCTTGTTTTGGCTTGTTCCAGTTTTTTAGCATTACATAGCGTTAACCTACATGCTTCGTGGACAAATTTTCCAACTGGACCTTTATCCCAATCAACAGTTGCATAGACCTGCCCAAACCTGTCAAGGCCACTCCATAAAAGTGACTTTTGTTTTATGTTTTCCCATCGCTGAGTTGACCTAATGGTATCTGTGGCTTCATTACACAGAGTACCACATTGAAGAGCACATGCAGTCATATTTGTCCCTGTTGATATATTGTTTTCTTCAATAATCAAGCTGTTGTGCCATGCAGCATGTCTTAAGTATCTATTTTCTGTAATTCAACAGAGAGGTCTCAAGGTGAATGAGCTATCCTGCATGGACGATAAAGACATCTGAATATTCTCTATTTGAGCCTAACTAGCCTTTAGCATTTTCCCGTATAAAAAGTGTCTTTATCCTGGTTTTGTTGACTTTGTAAGTTTTAGAAACGATAACTGTACATTTGACGAAATGGTAAATTGTATAAAACTAGATTCTTATGACGACATACGCATTTAAAGGCTGCCTTGAAATATTCTCTAAAAATGTAAGAAAAAAAAATATCCCGGAAGAAACGATATAGCCCACAACAAGGGGTCACGGCCTGTAAATGTTGAGAACCACTGCACTAGACGGAAGGCATCTTTAATTTTAATGCCGAAACTAGTTTTAATGATTTAACCAATGTCAGATTTGGAATCCTCATGGTTTACTTGTATGGAAAAGTGCCTTCATACATGATTTTAGGTCAATCAGATCAAAAGTTAATTTTTGAGACGTGGCGAGGCGCCATTTTGAATTTGCCTCTCTAGAAAAAAATGCCGGAATTTTTGGGAGGGACCTGGGGGCTAAATCTTTTCTAAATGGTCCATAGATGTCAAATCAATCATCAAAACATCCTTGCCAGAGGATGGTCACAGAACCTCACTTTATGACCCGACTAATCGGTCGAATTTTGTTTTAAACTTATTGGCTTGTGCACCTTTCAGTAAAGTATATAAAATGGTCGACCGTTGGAACATTGTCCCAACTGACTCAGGCAGGATGGAGCGAAGATTCACAGCGGAGAAAGCGATGAACAGAATTTATGTCAATTGAACAACTAACAAACAATAACAACAATAATAACAAACTACTGCAACTACTAACTTTCAACGAACAACAATAATTACAACTACTAACTTTTTTTTAACAGTTCCAACAGTATCTTTGTGTGCTTGTTGCATATAGCAACCCCACATGGGTTAAAGCCCCATGACGTTCATCACGGAATCGAGAAAAAAACAAATCAAAGGCTGATGGGGCTGCTGCAAGCATTATTCATAACAAGGCACGTAGCGACACCTTGACATATAAAAAGTATATACTGTATATACAGGATATCAGTGCAACACTAACAAAACAGGCAATATAACAGCACATCATCTTCGTGTTTTTTTTTGTTTTGTTTTGTTTTGAATAAACAGTTAAATGTGTTGGAATTTTTTTCCCTACCGCAGCTTCTTGACATTTTTTTCACAGATCTTGACAAAAATGATGATTGGGTACATTTCCATCCTCAGTAGGTTTTTGACGCAGCTCAGTTCGGCGTCCAGTAGGCAGTGTTTGCCCTGGGGATGGTAAGAAAGAAAATCATAGATGCCTCAAGGAGAACAAGCTATCAAATCACACAAGGTCAAGGATGAGAAAGTAAATCTGGTCATGATTGGCTGTGCAAGCAACCTTTGCAGTGATGGCCTCCAAACTCTCCCTGGTGATGAATTCGAAAGAGGCACCTTTTTCTTTGAAGTAAACGTAGCAGTCTGCACCCGGTTTGTGGTTAAATTCCTCTTTGGATAAAATGTCTATAAAAGAGAAAATATCCGAGAACGTTTAAGCAAGTGATGCCTGTATCCTTAAGACATTTCACGCAAGCAGGAGGAACAGAAAGTTGTGCTATATTGAGACATTCATGCGAACTTGAGACTGACCTTTCAGTACCAACAACAACTAAAGTAAATGTGTCAATTTTGTTAAGGACTTGAAATCATAACAGGTATACACTACAGACTGACCTGGTTTGCACACACTAAAGTCCACGGCGCCCCCCATGTTGACTAATTTCTGTGAAAGTGTTTTGGCTAAAGCTGTGGGCGTGAAGAGTACCGGTCTCCTCCTCTCAGTCCATCGGGGGGTGACATGGCTGTAGGGGATCAGATTCAAATTTCTGCTCATCTCCCCCTCAGAATCGGTGGCGTCTACTTGCAACAAAAACAGTGCATGCAAAAAGACAAGTTCTTGAGACAAATATTAAAAAACTAACAAGTGAGTTGTTAGTAAGTAAGTTGTATTAAGATAATGGAAAAATATGTGAAGGTACGAGTGTTGCATCAATACCATTTTTCGCTTCTGATGTGTGATATTGGCCGATGCTTTAACGGCAATACCGTGTTGTTATTGTTGTTGTTGTTGTTTTTTATTTTTATTTATTTATTTATTTTTAACAATATATAGCGTTAGGAGCAAAAGTATTTGCACCCCTTGTGATTTTGTAAGTTCACCCACTTAGAAAATAGGTAGAGGTCAAAATTTCAATCATAGATGCATTTCCACTTAGAGAGACATAATCTTTAAAAAATCCAGAATCATTGTATGATTTTTCAATAATTTGTAATTTACTGGGGTTAATAAGTATTTGTACACCTGAGAAAATCCGTGCTAATATTTAGTGCAGAAGCCTTTGTTCGCAAGTTGAGAGGTCGGACGCTTTCTGTAGTTCTTCACTAGGTTTTCACTTTGGGAACAGGGATTTTGGCCCATTCCTCCACACAATCTTCTCCAGATCTGTCAGGTTTCGGAGCTGTCGTTGAGAAACACGAAGTCTGGAGATTGGCTAGGCCACTCCAGAACCTTGATATGCTTTTTTCGCAGCCACTCCTTGGTCAGCTTGGCTGTGTGCTTCAGATCATTGTCATGATGGAAGATGCAGCCACGACTAATCTTTAATTCTCTGACTGATGGAAGGAGGTTGTGGCTCAAGATCTGACAATACATTTCACCATTCATCCTCGGCTTTTTGCAGTACAGCATGAAGTTTCCACCCCCATACTTCACAGTAGGGATGGTGTTTTTGGGACTGTACTCATCCTTCTTTTTCCTCCACACACGACAAGTAAAGTTTGCACCAAAAATTTCTACTTTGGTCTCATCTGGCCACATGACTTTCTCCCATGACCCCTCTGCATCATTCAGATGGTCCCTGGCTAACTTCAGACGGGCCTTCACATGTACTGGCTTCAACAGGGGAACCTTCTGAGCAATGCATGATTTTAAACTGTTGCACTGTCGTGTTCTACTGACAGTAGCCTTTGAAACTGTACAACCAGCTCTCTTCAGGTCATTGAGTAGCCGTGTAGGTCTAGGCTGAGCCCTCACTTCATGAGTGATGCCCCACGAGGAGAGATTTTACATGGGGCCCCAGTCCGAGGTAGATTATCAGTCATGTTTAGCCTTTTCTATTTTCTGAAAATTGCTGCAACTGTTGATTTATTCTCACCAAGCTGCTTTCCTTTTCCAGCTTTGTGGAGCTTAACAATTTTTTTCTCTGGTGTCTTTCAAAAGCGCTCTGGTCTTGCCCATGGTAGCAGTAGGATTATGACTTACTGCGGGGTGCACAGGTGACAATATTGTGGTCAAACGGGTGATGGGTGGGTGGTTACTCATGAGGTAAAGGTGGAATCTTTTAAAGTACACTGAAATCTCTTTGAGCGTCATAATTATTGCTGATCCTCAGGAGTACAAATACTTATGAACCCCAGTAAATTACAAATACGTTATTTAAAAATAAGGCAATGTGATATCTATAATTTTTTAGATTATATCTCTATGAGTGGAAATGGAAGTGGAAACTAAATCTCGAGGAGTACATATTGTGCACTTGAGTTATTTCTTAGTAGTACTCTCCAATACCAATAACGTAATTTTAATGTATTAGTACCAATAGCGATACTAGTGTCGTGTGTAGTGTAGTGTCACAGTAGTGGAGACATCACTTTGTACTAACCTTCTGCTTTTAATGTGTCTAAGCCTTGTTTGGGGAGTGTTGAGAAATTGGAGGTTATGATCCTCACACGCTCATTGCTGTTGAGTCGCTTGTATTTAGTTTCTGCTCTGCTGACGAGCTAAAACAAAAACAAAAGAAAACACCAACAATAATTCAAGGAAAGAACTAGGGCTGATCGATATTGGAAAAAACATAAATTGCGACTTTACGATATATTGCGATATGTATTGAAATATTAAAACTAGAAGAATTTTCACCAGATGACTTGAATAGCTATGTTCGGGAAGACTGGTTGACTCCCCATGTTTTTGTATTAGTGTACTGTATTGCCTTCATTATTAAGATTATTTCCCCCTTGTTTTTCTCATTTATGCTTGTATTCTTAATTTTTGTCTTTAATTTATATTTTTTAAACAATTTATCATATTCTTCATTATAAAAATGTTAATTTAGTTTCTGTATTTTTTGTTGTTGCATTATAGATATAAGGTGCTTCAATTTACTTTAATTCTATTCATTTATTTTTCATTTATTTAAGAACTGAAAGTGCAAAAAATTGCAGAGCCGCAATTTTTGATTGTATTAACATAATTTACGTATAATTTGTTTAATCCATGCTAAGGGGGTTTATCTGTGAATCATCAATATTGCTGAATATAAACATGAAGCCATGTCTCTGCACACTTGCTGCCTTTATGAAGCAAACCAAAAGTTAACGTGTTAAAAAAAATAATCATAATGATTTCACATCCTGCGATTGGACTATTGCTCATGCGCACATCGCGATGGCACTATTGAAACGATAAATCATGCAAGCCTAGAAGGAACTATAGTATACTTTAGAGACAGTTGCTTGTTGTAGATCTGGAGCATGCAGTACGTTCATGATTGGTTACCTGCAGGATCTGGGTGAGAAAGATGCTCGCTCTCGACATGCGTGGGCTGGCTTTGGGGTCAGAAGACGGGCTGCCTTCTTCTGGCAGCAAATTGTTCTAGAGCAGTGCATAACATGTACATGTTACATATCCAACTAATAGACTTATTCAAGTGCAACCAGTTATACTGTAACTTTATAGCATAAGTCTTTTTTTATGTCATTATTTCAACTGAATCTATGTTCTCAAAAAAAAGAAAAAAAAAAAAAAAAGAGTTCACACAAATTCACAGTTCCGAAATTATATTTACCCTTACGTTGCGCTGAATTTCATTTTCTTCTCTTCCGCCTCGACACATCAACTTCTGTATCTTTACAAGAAGGAGTTGCTGAGCCCTAGGTTTAAAATAACACACACTCAAAATATTATCATTAAGATGTTGCCAACAGATTGTGTACATGAAATATGAAAACGTGCACGTGTGCTAAAGATTGATATGTACTTACGTAAAAATACTGACTTATTTACAGTAAAACTAACTAATGAAAAGAAATCACTGTTAAAAGTAGAAGTATTGATTCAACTCCTGGGAAAAAAAGACAAATATACAAAAAACAAAATGTAAAATTGAAATTTACTGAACAATATTCAATGCTTGTTTTTATAATACAACAGAAGAGAAACGTTAAAATAGTTTCTCCTTTTTATTATGTGTGTGGCACGCCGCAAAGCCCACGAACGTTGACCGGTTCTCTGCGTTCCCACTTCGAAACGTTCTAAAAATTCACACTGACTCCCTTTCAATTTCACCACTAATGGTTACGGTTGCTGCAAAACAGTGTTTTGTGACATAAAAGCTCCATTCATTTCCAATGGCAATAATGTTTAAAATTTCAAAATATATCTTGTCCTACTTTTTTAATCCAATTCAAATGATATACACGTAAAAAAAAAATCAGGAAATCAAGGACCACAAAAGTTGTATCCAGTTTTTTACATTTTTTTTGAATGTCACTGTTTAATAAAGGAACCAAAAGGTTGCAAATTTTCCATCTGAATAGTGTCATTGGAGGCCAATGTTGGGGCTAGACGTCCAATTCATTTTGACTGAAGTCGATGTTCAAAAAATGACATCTAGCACCTTCAATGTCAAGCAATGTGTTAACCAGTGTTGTTTTCGTCAGCAATGACAATAACGAAAATATAACGTTGACGAACAATTTTTCATGACGACGAGACGATTAATGAGCTAAAAACGAATGCCAGGTTTCGTCTGACGAGACGAGAACGAGACGAAAATGCACCATTAGTATTTTTATATGTAGTTAGCTTGCATCTTAGCTGTGTCCTCTCCAGGCTTGCTTGTTTTGTAACACACGGTAAGATTTGTTTTCTTATGTTGGCAAGAGAGAATATGCAATATTGCTTTTGTTTTTAAAGGCCTGTGCTGAGTGATCACACACTAAATGTAACTCGTAGCATTAGCATAGCAGTCACATTTGTGTTAGCATTAGGTTAAAACTGTTTAAATAATATAATTTAAAAATATTTTATGTAAACGTCGACTAAAACTAGATGAAATTAGTCTGAGTTGTCGTAAATAAAAACTAGAGGAAGACAAACACATTTTGAAATAACTAAAATATGACTAATATATTACCATCAAAAATTGCCAAAAACTAAAACTGGTGTTAAGAAAGACACTCATATGTTTACAACAGCGTTACAATATTATAGTGTTACTGTATTTATTTATAAAAATAAATACATAAATAAATGCATTATTAACTATTCTCCTCTCGTCTGTGATGAAGACAAATGTTTTTGACAGATTGTCAGCAACAGTGCAAATAATGAACATTGTTTATTTTTCCATTCATAAATAGCTTGTTTTCTTGTATTTACTGTTTGACTGTTTCTATTACTCTAACACACCCAGTATGAAATAAATAGCATTTATATCATAGTTTAAGAAAAACAAGCAGAATATATTTGATGTTGTGGACTGTTGGACTTGAAATGATTAGAATTTGCAGCGCCAAGACAACGGGCAGAATAGGGCAGAACAGCTACAGGACGCCTTCTAACCACGGAAGTCCAACGTACGCCTCATGCAGCTAATTGATTGATTGATTTCCCGTGTATCGCCACATTGTGAGATAATTGTAACATTGTATAGCAAATTGTATCATATTTGCAGTTAACCGGAGTTTCCTACCCCGATCCACCACCGAATGTTATATCAGATTTGCTTCATGATCAGTTTAAAGCATACTGACATCACGTCAGAATCTCCTGTAACCAAGGGCTTCAAAGGCAAGACCTTTAACACTTTCATAAAGTTTTACCGTGAATTGCCAGGCAGAGTTCCACGTTCTTGCAGGTCGCACCCGCTGTAGGGGTCAACGCGGGCACACAGCCACTCGCATAGCCCTTGATGTTTTGTGTCCAGAACATGGACTACCTCATCACATTGCGCACTCAGCGAGCAATTGTCCAGATGGCTGGAGATATTGAGGTTCACCCGGATGTAGAAGGAGTCTCCAGAAAACCGTTTACCTTCTGCGAGGTCCCACTGAAGACGACGGTAAACTGGCGTGCACATACAGTAATCTGAGTCAAATATAAAAACGATTCAATCCTATAAGGTCGCATACTTACTGTCAAAATTAGCTCTATAGTGCAACCTGATTGGTCCAGAGCAGTGCTGCAGCACCCAGTAAGCTTCCTCCTGGGTGCTGATTTCCAATGATATTCTCTGGTTCTCTCCACGTATGTGGCCTTCAAGCTGATAAACCCACCATATAAGAAGAAACACACACAAAAAAAAACATCATAATGAGCAAGGCATGATATCTGAGGTGCAGCATTATTTCCGCTCACCATTCTATTCTCTTTAATAGTGCTTTTCTTGGCTGCACTGTTACCATGTATTTAAAACATTTTTTTTTTTTTACTTTATTGTCTCATCATATTAAAAATATAAGTGTTGGTGAAAATAACTTTGTCCATATTAGCAACGAGACTATTTCGTTAACATATCATATTGCAAATTTGTCATTATACCATAGCCAAGCAAAATTGAAGACGAGATCTTGTTCCTCATTTATATCTATATATATATATATATATCTACAGTATTTACAGACACAATTTTTTTCATTCATTCATTCATTCGATTTTTCATTGTGACGTAATTTAAAACTTTACAAGTTGCGAGTGAATAATTTTTTTAAGTCTTTATTTTTTTTAACTAAATACTAGACATAAATTAATGATTCTAAGCTAAAAATGACGGACATTTAGAATAATAAATTTAAAAAAAAATACAATTAAATGATAGTTATGAGGTATATATCCGTGACTTTTACAGACACCATTTTTTTCATTGTGACGTAATTTGTTTAAAAGTTTAAAATATGCGAGTTAATAATTTTCTAAAGTGTTTTTTTTTGTTGTTTTGTTTTTTTAAACGAAATATTAGACATCAATTAATGATTTTAAGCTACAAATGACAGACATTTTGAATAATAAATATAATTACCTTCTTTTTATGGCTGGGTTGAAACAAAAGCGGTTGCGCGATGTATGTAAACAGGAGTCTCCAGGGTAAAACGAACAAATTAAAAATAGTTCGGGGGCTTAATGCGCCATGAATCTGCTCTGGCAACATACTGTATAGAGGTTTTGTTCTATCAAACACAACAGTTCTTTTGGCTTAAAATACAGCAGTTTATTTTAAAGAGGGGTGCAAGAGCAGGAACTGCTTTTTCAGCCTTGTCTGTGTTTTCCTCCATAAATATAATCATTCACTGTGATTGAGAGTTATGGACATAAAATACATTTGCACTGGGATGGCTGGTATTGAATGATCTTATTTCACTCGTCCAATCGTTGCCAGGGCTCCCAGTCAAATTTAAGATTTAATATAAATTTATGTAGACATTTAACACAGTTATAGACTACAGTCCACATAAAGCAATAAAAATACAAAGCAATTTTGATATTTTTGAGAATTTTTTTTTTCTGAAACATTTGCGGTATTTGAATGAAAACCATTCTTTTTAACAAAACAGTATAACTGTAAAAAAAAAAGTTACAATGTTGATCAATGTTTTGCATTCTAATCGATTTGATTGGCTCTTTGCTCAACCAATCTATGTGTCAATGCCGATCGATGTATCATTAGACCACTAGCCAGCACTAGTCAAAACGTGGTACTGAAATAAGGATTAAATACCGTAATCAATCAATGAGGGGGCGCCATGTTCAGAGAAATCGTTATCAGCGGCAGATTGAACTGAATTCGCACCTACAGATGTGCATTCCAAGTAATTTAACAATATCAGTTGACAGACTTTTAAGAGTAATTTAATCATTTGATCCTGTGTACACGATGCCTGAGATAGAAAACATGCAGCAGTCATCAGAGGAAGTGTAGCAAAGCGTACAGCGTGGTGAAAGACAGCCGCAAAAAGATATTCTGATCAGCTCATAACTTGGTGAGCGCATGTACGGTTTGTGATGTAACTTTGTAATGAAATCAAATATGTATATTGTCATGATGAACATGATGATGATGAACATTTACTAAATATGTATTAGTGAATACTGGCAGGCTGGGATTGGTTGACACACATCACATTCACACTCTTGCGATGTTGAAAAGTCCAATAAATGTTTAAGATATAACAGTTTTAATTAAAGGCCACATATTATACTTTTTTACCCAAGTGAAAATTGTTTTTCATCATCTGAAGTCACTATGCACAACAACTGAGTATGTTCCCAAAACCTCAAGATTTAAAATAGACGTGTTGACGGCACTTTTTGTAAAATGACTCAAAGGCAGGACCTTAAAGTTAGCGGTGGGAGCTTTTTGTGACAAAGAAAAGTTACAGACACAAAAAAAACCACTCATTTTACCCTATGTTTTGAGAAAAGCGTCAAGCAACCAAATTTCTAGACTATTTTCTTCATTTTTTTTTTTACTTCTGAATGGTTCCCCTTCATCAACAATGCCATATATTTCGGTTAAATAGGGTGAAAACCAGAGTTGTCCGATTATGACTTATTAACCGATATCCCGATATTGTCCAACTCGATACCAATATCAAACCGACACCAATATACAGTGGGGAGAACAAGTATTTGATACACTGCCAATGGGAAAACCCATTGGCAGGGGAAAAGAACAGACAAGTCCAGACAATGTATTGTCAATTTGTTATTCCTAAAATGGATTTTGCTAGGCTTTTGCATATTATTATTTCACTACTTTTCTTAGTGACTATTTCTTTCTGGTAACGCCGTAGTTATACTGTATGTAATGAATTTATAATTCATTATTTTTCAATCATTTATTGTTCATTTAATTTTTGCACCATGTATGCAGGTGGTCTGCTCACATAAGAAATCCCAAGCATCTTTGTTCGAAGACATCTGATGATCAATAAGCATAACTGCACTGCAAAGATGTGACCAGCCCTTGTAGACAGGCTGAACGCAGAAGGCTTCTACTTTCACTTTAAAGGCAACAGCATTTTGGCTCAAAAACAACAATGAAAAACCGATGTCGATATTATTCAATATCATTTTAAAATGCTCTTATCGGCTGATATTATTGGCTACCCGATAATATCGGACAACTTCAGTGAAAACCCATAATATGAGGTCGTTAAGTCGCAGAAGTCAATATTGAAATCCCAAGTACCAAATACAAATCCTGCCAATGTGTTGTGAGTAGGGTTATTCCGATCATGTTTCGATCCGATCCCGATCGTTTTAGTTTGAGTATCTGCCGATCCCGATATTTCCCGATCCGATTGCTTTTTTTTTTGCTCCAGATTCAATTCCAATCATTCCCGATAATTTTTCCCGATCATATACATTTTGGCAATGCATTAAGAAAAAAAAGACTAAAACTCGGACGAATATATACATTCAACATACAGTACATAAGTACTGTACTGCCTCAAGATGGCATTTACATTATTAACATTCTTTCTGTGAGAGGGATCCACGGATAGAAAGACTTGTGACTTTGTATATTGTGACTAAATATTGCCATCTAGTGTATTTGTTGAGCTTTTATTAAATGATACTGTGGCCATGCCCAAATGCATGATGGGTGGATGTAACACGCCTTTCTGCAACCATGACTGTGCGTAGTGCCACCAATTGATATACTGTATTTTCTCTGCGTTGGGAAATAACATAAGGTTTTAAGAAAAAAGATCAATTGCTATGTTGCTTCCCCACATTGCTTCCCATGATATTTCTAATCATAGGGAGAGGGATTGTAAGGCTTTAGCCAATTAAAAAAAGGCTCCCAAGGCTGCCAAAATTCACTCTACTCATTTTACCCCTGCCTTTTAGCTCTCTATATAGGTAAAACGGCACCATTACAGATTGTGCGCGACAATGCGTGAGTGGGTCGTGCAGCGCATGCATTAATTGCATTAAATATTTTAACGTGATACATTTTTCTAAAAAATTAATTACCGCCTTTATCTGGATAAATTTGATAACCCTATCTTAAGCCTAAACAAAAGACTCTGAAAACGATTTAATTAATACATATATATATATATATATATATATATACATATATATATATATAAAAGGCATGTCCGATATTTTTTTGCCGATTCCGATACTTTGAAAATGACGTGATCAGACCCAATCGATCGGCATCCCGATCGATTGGGTCCGATCACATCATTTTTACAACATCTCTAGTTGTGAGTATGTAAAATAATTTTCATTGAATGTGCGAGTAAGGAGAACAAACTTTGACGCATGCCCTGTAGCTGTTTTAACTAGAACTCACCAATAAGAGGTGATGACCTTCGCGCAACCCAGTCTTCTCTGCGACAGAGCCCGGCTGGACAGATGAGATGAAAATCCCACTGTCATTGCCGCCAACAAGAGTGGTGTCGTTCAGCAGATTTTCACCCAGTAATGTAAACTCCTGCACAGGCTTCATTGTCGAGCGGATACTAGACAAGGAGGACAGAGACGGACGAAATGGCCTGCACACAAATATGGACATGAACAATAGAGGAATTCTGTGGACTTATGAGAAAGCGCTTATGTGTGTCATGTACCTTTCTAAAGAAAGTTTTCTGAAGATATTGTTGACTTGCTCAATGTCATAAGCGTCCATGCCTTCTGACTGATGGGACGAGGAAGACGAGTGGACAGATGATGGACCACGCCTCACTTCTTCTTCTAAGGATGGATTTTGGGAGAGATTTAGGTCTTTAGGTCAGAAGCTTTGCAGCTTTGAAAGCTGGAAGTTTTCTTAATTTTATATTACCAAATTCCAATTCCATATTGTCGCTGTCAAAGTCCGAGAGGCTGAAAAAAATGGGGGAATTTTTTTTTTGCCATCCATATAACAGAGAAATAAACAAGATATATTGGTGGCCTGGTTCAAAAGGTTTCCTTCATTGCGGCAACTTTTCAAAGCATTCTTCTAAGTAATGTAAATTTCCTTTGCAAAAATGGAATCCAAAGAGGACCTATGGCCACAGACCACTGTATTATATCTCTACATGCATATTTAAGGAGATATGATTTATAAAATACTTTCTGCATTTAGAAAGATTAATTAAATGAGGTATTAATTGAACTGAATGTTGCCATTTTTGTTTGTTGCCATTAATAAGGTATTATTTAACAAAATATTGTCTGACCAAATCCTCGATGTACATAGATCATCACATAAGCATATAGATTTTTTTATTCAACTTTCCTTTCATTGTTTTCCAGTCACAGAAGTTAAATTTGCCAAACATCTTCAGCAATGGGATCAAAATCATAACCTGAGTGACCATAATGTATGGGGGGCAGTACCCCCTGAATCAAAAAGAAAAAAACAAAAAGGACCTATACATATGAAACAAAAACGTACCTCAGAGTCATAAAAATATATGATATGGCGATGTTTCCCTTGGGTCAGCAGTGCCAAGCAGCTTCCCAAAAATCAACGTATAACGAATTACACATATAAACGTATGAACTTTGGAGTGGCCATATACGGTCACAGTCGAACATCAGTCATTAAGTAAAACCTACAATATATATTTTTTAATGTTGTGTGTGTATGTGTGAAAATAATTCCAAAACTGGCATTATCATAATGTGGCAGGTTGTGAAATGTTTTTTTTTCTGAAAATGACATGTGAGTATATGTAGCCGGGGTTGTATGGATCCGTGCCACGCAATCTATCCCCCTTACCCAGGACAGAACTCGAACCCACGCGCGCAACGCGTCCTGCGGATGCTCTGACCACCAAGCCAGAAACCCGGGCTACCACCTCTACCTGCCAGCGCACCCACATGAAGGCATGGAGAGGGCGATTTCCACAAAATGGACCTGCATGTCTCCGTTACATGCAGGGAGAGAACACTAAAGGTGCTTGTGTAATTCGGACATTTATGTCGCAACAGGATGGTGGGAATTTTTATTGTTTTATCAAAAAATATTTTTTTCCACAAAGAGGAAGTCCTCTTTCTTGCTGGCTTTGTCCTAGTATCAACTACTGTACCCTTCTCTCAACTCAAACTTTTCACTCTCCAAGCTATCCAAACTCTCACCTGATTGCAACTCTCCTTCAAACACCCACATTTTGAATGCAGCCAGAGGTGTTGATAAACTGTAGCGAGCTGTCAAACTGTGCAGCAAATCTAAAGCACTCCCTGAAGCAATCACATGGTACAGCTGGGCAACGAGGCTTCGGACGTCATCATTTTCGGAACCTCCCCTAAATGAAGCAAGCCTTCGGACGCGCTTCACGGAAAAGTCCCTTCATTACTCGACATACGCTTCGAAGGCTCGGTGCACCTCGTGACATCATTAATTTCTGCGTTCCAGCCCTTGAGTTCCTCAAAGTAAGTTTTTTATACCCAGTCTTTTGTTAGTACCCTGAGTTTTGTTTGCCTCTGTTTTTTGGATCACCTCAGTTTTGGTTTGTACTTTGTTTTTTTGGGGCTTTAATTAAATCATTTTTGCCTCGCCTCTCTGCGTCTCTTCCTTTTCCCTTCATTTGGGTTCCTTAACACTATACTGGAAGCCATAGTATTAACTAACCCCTTGATGCCTGAATTTATATTTAACAAATTTACATAAAGCTTTGGAGGACTACATAAAGAAGTATAGTATAGTAAAAAGTAAAAGTATTCACAGTGTACTGTATGTGTTGTGGTAGTTACAAAAAAAAAGAATTACATATACCGTATTGGCCCGAATATAAGACGGCCCAGATTATAAGACGACCCCCTCTTTTTCAAGACTCAAGTTTGAAAAAAGACTTTTTGAGCACCAAATTAATTTCTATACAGAAAATAATTACAGTACATCTGAAACAAATTATTATAACAACATATTTGAGAGAAAAAGCATGTGATTTTGCCTCATTCAAATCTTAATTTCTGAACATTTAAATTTGTATACTAAAGTGCAATCACATTCGTAAATGAATGGCTTCTGAGTTTTAAAATGAAAATAAACTAATCTATTGTGATAAAACAGCAAAATTGCAATAACTGCATTAACCGTCAAAGTGAGGTCTAACTGTAACTGTAGTCTTGAAACAAATCAGAATAAGAAAAAAAACAATTGCAATAAAATAATGCAAATGGGTTAAACAAGAGTAGCTGAGATCTGTCATGACAAAACATTACTCTTCAAGTTCAGCATTCGCTTCAATGATATCTGCCGCCATCTAGCGTCGTGAATGGGTATAATGTCTAGACCCCGAATATAAGACGACTCACACTTTTTCAGTCTTATTTCAATGCAAAAAACACTGTCTTAAATTCGGGCCAATACGGTATATCAAAAATATTAATTGATGGCTCTCGATGTCCAATACTTTTGACTGGGAGGGTGAATGAACATTGGTTAATTTTTTTTATTTCAATTTTTGATATGATCAGAGTTTTGCAAGTGTGCCTGATTACATTGAGTGTACACAGTCACTTGACATGTCGCCCTGCATACCTGCGGGGCTGGAAATCGTTTTCGTTCTCCCTTTTTCTTCGGTACAGCGATGCTTTCTCGGGGGGCTCTGGCTGCGTGGATTGAATGCTGTCATTGCGGTTCCGCATCTGAAATTTTTTAGCAAAAAAATATCATCTGAAGAGCTGGTTAAACAATTAAAGTGATCGCTATTCCTGCATAGCATTGCTCCTTTAGAAATCCTCACCATATTCGGCCGATTCGACTGTTCAGTCGTGGGATGATATAGAGAAGAGGAGGACGAAATGAGGGCGGGGGTTGAGTTGTTGGGATACGTAGGCAATACGGGGGGGAAACTGGGGGAAGGAGGGAGGGAGTTGCTGTTGGCTGGCATGTTTTTCATCTGAATTTCAAGAAGGTCTCCCACATTGGCTGCTAATGGAGAAAGTTTTGACAAGTTTAAGGTATATCAGCCAATGCATCTGATGGAATGTATTTTATGAATGCCAATGTTAACGGTGTTACCAGCAGGATGAACAGCCTCTATGTTAATTGGAAGGTCTTTGGGTATGCAGATAGGAGACTTGGCTCTGTTCTGAAAGATGAAATAAATACCTCTAAGTGATGAGTATATGTTTGACCCCTTGGTTTCATTAATGGCAGTTAATGAATTAATTTCCCCTGGTCTGTAAGGGATTCTCTAAACTCTGGACACGTAAACTCAAAGGCTAAGGAAGTATTTATTTTCTCGACATTTGAATCAATCGTCGCAGAATTGCACAACAGTCAAAGCCTCAGGTCCAGATGGTTCCCCTGCTGAATTTTTAATGAACAATTCTGGATTAAACGAGCACTGTATCACTGCTAATTACAACCAATGAGTTTATGAGAACACACCAAATGCTCTTCTTCAAAATGAGATAAAAGCCAATCATAACGAGTGGGTGAATATTGCCTGACCACTGCTTTCAGATTGGGTCTGCGTCTTAGGCGGGACTCTTCAGGGAAAATCCTCTCCTCTGGTGACTCATCACTTGACCATTCTAAAAGACTCTGGGCAGGTTTACTCTCTTGTTGACAGAGGATTGCCGGGGCTAAATCCCTTGGTAGGCTCTGAAGAAAAAAAAGAACAATTTTCTCAACATTCCTTGCAATGTAGGAAAATGTATTTCTTCATCTTACTTGATCTAAGGCAATGTCCTTGGAGATCCGTCGCAGGCGAGACTCTAGTGTGACCAGCCGGGCTTCTTTCCGCACCATCTCAATCTGGAGCTCATCACTTTTCTCCTCCAACTCTCTAATCTGCTTGCGATACTTGTCTTTGTCAATCAGACTCTGGGAGAATTGGTGCTGGGCATCGTCTCTGGCCCGAAAGGCCTGTGTCACATATTATACATGCAAAGTTATAAAGAAAAAAAACTATCTACTGTATGTATGTGTGTAAATGTGTATGAAGTTACCTGGTCCCTCTCTTTTTCCACTTCCTTGAGCTGCATGGTGATGGTGTCCATTCGGTTGCGATACATTTGGCAGTCTTTCTGTAACGTGGAGCACTTCAGTTCCAGGTCCTCCTTCTCTTCCAAGTACTACACATACCAAAGAACATACAATTAACCCATTTGCTCCCAAAAACGTATAAAAATGTTCTACTTTTAATTGTTTCAGTGTTCCAAAGATGTTTTTATACGTCTTTTACGTTTTTTTTTTTTTTTTTTTTTTTTATACAAGAGACATCTCTGGGTTCTGATTCAATTTAGCTCCAAAGCACAAAGCTGAAAATCCATTTTAAAGCAGTAACACTGGCCACTGGAGGGCAGTAGTGCATTTGGTAAGACCCGCAACCCGATTCAACGGCAACGAACGGCTGGGCCGCACGGCCGGGGCGCCGGCGGAAGAAAACCGAATAGAGAACAACCTAGCGGACGCCTGGTATGCCAGGCGCCGGACGACCGGGCAGAACGACTGGCACCACCAGTGCAGCGGACAATGCCGTTGAGTCTGTGCTGCTCGCCGAGCAGACCCCACAGAGACTCAAAAAAAGCCATCTTTATGAGACGGACGGCCATGAGGGAAAAGTTTACCCGGCTGTCGCAGCCACAACAACGTCATCTCTCAGTTAGTTATGTGTAAATAAATTGTTACTTTGCTATCAAAAGCTCTATTTGTCTTGTTGTTTATGTTATTTTGTAAAAGGAAACCATTATTCAGATGTCTGGGATGTAACTAAAGCATAAAAAATAGCTGTGTTAAAGTCAAAGTTATGTTTAAAATGTATGCTTTCACAAAAAGCTCAATTTCTCTGTTTTTTCATCAGAAATCGGAAAATTGCTCTAACTAAGCTATTTTCTAATGCTGACTTCTAAAGAATGGAAAAAGATATGAACTTACTTTTTTTCCTGCTGAAAGAAGAGAGTGTAATCTTTCTTTTGGTGGGTTCCATGTTTATATAGCAATAGAACAGAATTTTCTGTGGGCCTTGCAAAATCAGGATCAAAATCGGGAGCGAAGGGGGTTACACTGGTGAAAATGGCTGGGAGTGAATGAGTTAATGAAAGGGGGCCAAGTGTGATTGAAAATAGTGTTGCACTGATATCGTTACTCGTATCAGTACCGATCCGGGACTAAAACGATATCATCAGTATCAGGAAGTACTAGGAAATAACGTGTAGATGCAGTGAAATATGTACTTTTCGAGCGCTAGTTTCCAACCACTTGTCATCCTATCCAAATGCCACCACGTTTGCACCCCGCCTTAAAAAAAGAAGCTTTTTTTTTACCTCAAGATGATGCGAACAATGTCTTTGTTTATCTATTGCTGTGAACCTCAAGGACAGGAATCACTTCCTACTAAGATCATCCAGATTGAAGCTTCACAATGCATTTTATCAATTGTTGTAGTTGCCATCTTTGTTTAAAATTTGTGGATTGTAGTAAGGTTTTTGTTAGGTTAACAGGTTGTGTAAACCACGTGAACCAAATCAAGTTTTTTTTTTTTTTTTTTTTTTTTTTTTTTTTTTTTAAATGCATTTCTGCACTAGGGGTAAAATTGAAAAAGAGCCTGCGTCGTGGGAATTTTTGGAACGTTTCAAGTTTGGAACAGTTACAAACGGTCAAAGTGCATGGGCTGTGTGGTGCACCGAAAAACTGTACAGGGAAAAAAAAAATGAATATTTGATTTGCAGAGCATCCCCACAATTTTCATTTTAAAGCACCTTTCTTCATACCTAAGAGACTCAGAGTAGTGTGAACCTTGATGGTATCTGTTAGTTACCTTGTCTCGTAGTTCTTCTGCCTGTCTGACTTCCTCATGGAGATTGTAGAGGCGATTGACGAGGTCTTGTCTGTCTTCAATCGCTTCCTGTCGATCATGCTCCAAGATGTCAAGGATGTCTTTGTCCGATGTAAACAGGGGACCAGGCTGCCCATTATAAAAAAAAAAAAAAAACTTGTTAACTGTTATAAAGCATAATTGTGACTTTTGGCTTTTAAAAACCTATATATCTCTGCAGATTTTCTGGATTTTTGTGGAGTACAAATTGTAAGTTAATTGAGAGAAAGTAACTCATCCACGTTCCATTTAGCGAACACACAGATACCAGTGTCTTGCATTTGTTGAATGTTTTCGGGAAGTTTGTTGTAGATTAGTTAAATGCAAGCTTGTAGTCACCTGGATGAACGACTGCAGCTCCTGTAGTTTGATCTTAAGAGTCTCATTCTCCCTCTCGAGCTCTAGGATCTGCTCCTTCTTGGGCCGATTTTCAATGTCATTTTGCAGCTTGAGACTTTGCTTCCGCTCCATTTTACACTCTTCCTCCATCTTGTTTAGCTTGTGCTTAAACTGATCAATCTGTTGTCATAGAGAGGACACAGAAAAAAAGCAATTGTTGTGGGTAGCTTTGCAAGCCATATATAATAATTTCTCCACTTAATAATAATCTTATTCCCGCTTTTCTCGAGGTGCCACACAGCTAACGCTGTTTGACAGAACAACACCATTCAAATACCAAATTGACAGGAATAGTTGCGCAATGCACAGATCCTTTTGTTTGACACCCAACAAATTACCATTCTCCCGAAAAAACGCGATTTCAACAAAAAAGAATTTTAAAATGTATCTAGTTTTTTTTTATTTATACATAAAAAATAGGGTTATCAAGACGCATCAGGGTATTATTTTTATGGGCCAATAACATATCTTTCATCCCAAATTTGACAAACACTTTCCCTTTCTTTTTTAATGGCACAAAAACACTAACTCCTATTGATTCTCAACCCAGACCTGCTAAAAAAATCTGAATTGACAGACCCAAAAACCTATCTCTATTGGTGGTTGTGATTTTTGACCAAAATCTTTCCATTCAATCCTATTGACGTTCAACAGGGATCTAAAGATTTTTTCTTTGTTTTTTCGAAAAATATCAACTGTTCCAACTATAACAAACTAATTTTCTTGCTCATCAAGGGGAAAAGGGGGAAATTCCACACAAAAAAAAAAAAAAGCATTTAAGTAATTTGAACCTATGGTCAATGATATTGGACTAACAAATACACCTTCATTGGCTCCCAGTCATACTGAACCCCAACCCACAGACAAATCCCTACTGGGCCCTATTGACAGTGACTGGGAGCAACAACATCTATACCCATTGACTGGGACCCACAAAAATATCTACATTGGTTGTCAATATTTTTTACCAAAACACATTACATCACCATGATTTTTCACAACGGCCCAGAATAAGTTTTTTTTTTTTTTTTTTTACTGATTTCGATTAGACCAAATTAATCTTTAACTTCTCGGCTCCAGATAAAATTTTCGCTCTGCCCATTCTAAATGGATTGGACGTCAACCGACATCAATAGCAGCCGATTAGTTAAAAAGGAGGTGACCCGAAAATCTACAGGTAGCAACCCATGGGAGAGCAAACCACCCCCACGCAATTCTCCAGAAATTCCCTTTTCTAGTAGATACTGTACATATGCATTTCTCAGGACACTAATAAGTGTCATTAACATTGGTATGCATAGCTTTTCATCATCATCACCTCCAACTGAAGGTCTCTGCTCCTCATCACTGCTAAGTTCTTCTCCTCGCTCAGAGCGGCGTATCTCATGGCCAGTTTGTAGTTCTCATCCTTGATTCTAAGTAGCTCGTCATTGTAAGTGTTTCTTTCTTCTTTCATTTTGTTGTACCCTGCATCCACATAGATAGTGAGCATTAAAACAGCGAGTACTTGGTGAAAAAAAATATCCTCTCCAGTGGGTGACTGTTGTCAACTATAAATGATATGCAGTAAAGTAAAAATATTTGCGCACACGGAATTTGTCATCAATCTGAATCAGGAATAATACATAAACTAGTAGTCCATTTTCTTAAATGACATTAAGGATGAAGGAACATGTTTTTTAGGGTTGCACCTTTCCAGATCCTCCTTACCACAAACATTCTAAGCTACAGGAAGTGTTCTGTGAATAATAGCATTATAAATAAAAATACAGTAGGCCTTATCATTTCTTGGGGGATGCTTTGCAAAGCAAATTCTTTCCCCAATCCCCTTTTCTCCATCAGAGCCCATGTGCTTTGACTGATTATAATCATTCAAACTTTGAAACGTTGCAAAAATTCACTCAACGCATGCTCTTTTCTGATTTCGCCTATAATGGTAATAGTTTGGTCAAAAACAAGTTTTCCTTTGACAAAAAGGCCATTAATTTACTATGGCAAAAACATTTGAAATTCCAAAAGGACATTTTCCGTCATTGTTTTTTACCTAATTCACATAATTTACACATTAAAAGAAAAGAGGAAATCAAGGTGCACCAAAGTTGTATGCAGTTTTTGCCAAAAACATAAGGTTCCACTTTAATTTGACAAAAATATCTGCATTAATTTGAATTTCCAATGGCACCGTTCATTTCCAAATGGGAAAAAATGACCCGATATCAATAGTAAGTATACCAAAAACGCCCCAAAATCTTCAGGAAGTGATCCAGAAATGCTCTAAAATCAACAGCAAATCAAAATATACAGGAACCCCGGAATATCCTTAAATGTGCAGGAAGTAACCCCAAAGTACCCTAAAATTAACAAGGGAGCGACCAAAACTGAACCAATTTCCTCCCATTGACATTCATAGACATCCAATCCATTGAATACTCGGAGGACTGGCTTTGAATGCTCATCTTCCAGTGCTAAACATCAAATCCATTTTGACTGGGAAGGGCGAATGAATATTCGTTCATTTGCTCCCCCCACCCAAATGGATTGGACATCCAGCGCTGTCAACGGCAGCCAATGAGATAATAAGTAAGTGACGCTAAAATTATCCTAAATTAAAAAGAGGTGACCAAAAATCTACAGGAATTGTCCCATGGGAGAGCAAAGCATCCCCACACACCGAGCAGTCAAGTACAGTATACTTGTTAGGGAGAGTAAGATTTTTTTACTCTGCTGTGAAGTCTGAAGTTCCTGGTTTACAAGCCGCAGTTTCTTCTGCTCATCCTCCAGGGTGCAGTTCTTCCTGCTGAGCTCAACGTGCTGCAGGGTCTTAACTTTATATTGCTGCTGCAGCTTCACCACCTCATCCATCAAAAACTGGGTCAGACCTTCATGACCCTCCTCGACTGCAGAGTGGAGACAAGAAAAATATGTTGGGCCAGTATCATGAGCTATATTCACCAGGCAACAAAGAAAAGAAGACAAAACAACAACAACAAAGAACCCTTGAATTTAAGGTAAAACACAGTGGGACAAATAAGTATTTAGTCAACCTCCAATTGTGCAAGTTCTACTTGAAAAGATTAGAGAGGCCTGTAATTGTCACCATGGGTAAACCTCAACCATGACAGGTTTGAATGTGGGAAAAAAAACAGAAAATCACATTGTTTGATTTTAAAGAATTTATTTCCAAATTAGAGTGGAAAATAAGTATTTGGTCACCTACAAACAAGCAAGATTTCTGGCTCTCAAAGAGGTCTAACTTCTTCTAACGAGGTCTAACGAGGCTCCACTCGTTACCTGTATTAATGGCACCTGTTTTAACTCATTATCGGTATAAAAGACACCTGTCCACAAACTCAGTCAGTCACACTCCAAACTCCACTATGGCTAAGACCAAAGAGCTGTCGAAGGACACCATAGACAAAATTGTAGACCTGCACCAGGCTGGGAAGACTGAATCTGCAATAGGTAAAACGCTTGGTGTAAAGAAATCAACTGTGGGAGCAATTATTAGAAAATGGAAGACATACAAGACCACTGATAATATCCCTCGATCTGGGGCTCCATGCAAGATCTCACCCCGTGGCGTCAAAATGATAACAAGAACGGTGAGCAAAAATCCCAGAACCACACGGGGGGACCTAGTGAATGACCTACAGATAGCTGGGACCACAGTAACAAAGGCAACTATCAGTAACACAATGCGCCGCCAGGGACTCAAATCCTGCACTGCCAGAGAAAGAAGAAAAGTGCCGAAGAAAGTACATGTCCAGGCCTGTCAGCGGTTCGCTAGAGAGCATTTGGATGATCCAGAAGAGGACTGGGAGAATGTGTTATGGTCAGATGAAACCAAAATAGAACTTTTTGGTAGAAACACAGGTTCTCGTGTTTGGAGGAGAAAGAATACTGAATTGTGTCCAAAGAACACCATACCCACTGTGAAGCATGGAAGCGGAAACATCATGCTTTGGGGCTGTTTTGCTGCAAGAGACCAGGACGACTGATCCGTGTAAAGGAAAGAATGAATG
The DNA here is from genome assembly GCF_030265065.1 of Corythoichthys intestinalis. NCBI lineage: Eukaryota > Metazoa > Chordata > Actinopteri > Syngnathiformes > Syngnathidae > Corythoichthys > Corythoichthys intestinalis. The sequence continues at coordinate 11,703,504 of NC_080410.1, forward strand.
GGGCCATGTATCGAGAGATTTTGAGTGAGAGTCTCCTTCCATCAGCAAGGGCATTGAAGATGAGACGTGGCTGGGTCTTTCAGCATGACAATGATCCCAAACAGACAGCCAGGGCAACAAAGGAGTGGCTTCGTAAGAAGCATTTCAAGGTCCTGGAGTTGCCTAGCCAGTCTCCAGATCTTAACTCCATATAGAAATCTGTGGAGGGAGTTGAAAGTCTGTGTTGCCCAACGACAGCCCCAAAACATCACTGCTCTAGAGGAGATCTGCATGAAGGAATGGGCCAAAATACCGGCAACAGTGTGTGAAAAGCTTGTGAAGAGTTACAGAAAACTTTTGGCCTCTGTTATTGCCAACAAAGCGTACATAACAAAGTATTCAGATGAACTTTTGGTATTGACCAAATACTTATTTTCCACCATGATTTGCAAATAAATTCTTATCTTATAAATCAAACAATGTGATTTTCTGGGTTTTTTTTTCCACATCCTGTCTGTCATGGTTGAGGTTTACCCATGTTGACAATTACAGGCCTCTGTAATATTTTCCAGTTGGAGAACTTGCACAATTAGTGGTTGATTAAATACTTATTTGCCCCACTGTACCAGTAGCTGCATAAAACAATGGTATAATATAGTGCTGCAATAAATAATCGATTAACTTGGTAATTCGATTAGAAAAAAGATTCAAATTAAACTTTGCTGCTTCCAGTATTCGTTTAATTGAAGTCGCGTTGTAATGGTTTGTTTTGAAAGTGTTTGCACATAGTTTTATTGATTGGGTGGATACACTGCCCTCTCGTGGTGACATTTCACAAGGCTGTATCCAGCTGCTCCCTGTTAAGACCAACATGAGCCAACAAGTAAGACCAACAAGTTTTTGTTTGAGCTAATGTTTTTTAATGGATTCGTAATTTTGGTATTTTTAGCCGTTTTTTGTTGGAATATGTATTTGAACCATTTGTTCAGAGCATTGTAAAAAAAAAAAAAAAAAATTCTTTAGCATTTTATAGCATTTAAGCTAGAGGACTTTTGCTATGTAAGTTAGCCACTTGTTCTTTTGTTGTACTTACTGTAGATCCTCATTTATTTATTTTTCATACCGTTTGTGGCTCAGTTCAGGTATTTTAATTTTCTATGTTCCTTATCTGATTACTCGATTATTCGAACTAACTAGTTCATTGATTAATTGACTACTAAAACAATCGATAGCTGCAGCCCTAGTGCAATATCTATTTTGCGTTAGATTTTCTTTCTTTTTTTTTTGTGAAAATCATGATAGTAAAAATTAGGGATGTTCCCGATCCGATTATCTGATCATAAATCAGGCCCGATGGCATCATTATCAGAGGTTCGGAATCGGGTGAAAAAGATCTGGTTTTTAGGCTGCAGTTATTTAGTGTTTTGTTTTTTTTATTTTTAAGGGCTGCAAAGCAACAAAATATGCATCCAGACTAGGGTTGTTCCGATCATGTTTTTTTGCTCCAGATCTGATCCCGATCGTTTTAGTTTGAGTATCTGCCGATCCCGATATTTCCCAATCCGATTGCTTTTTTTTTTGCTCCCGATTCAATTCCAATCATTCCCAATAATTTTTCCCGATCATTTTGGCAATGCATTAAGAAAAAAATGAATAAAACTCGGACGAATCCACAGTCCTTGGCTTGTTGGAGGTATTGTTTTGCTATTCTGTGCGCCATGTTTCTTGCATTATTATTGGGCAGCCAACGTAAGAGTCATGGTGTATTAGCAAATTAATCCTGACTTGGTGTCGTTGGAGAATGTTCCCTCTTGGTTGACAATAGAACATAGTTTAGTCCCAAAAACATCTCTCCGGGCAATTCTTTTTTCCTCGCCTAGACCATTGTCATCTCAGAGAGGAGAACATTTTATCATGCTGCACGCCCAGAAAATCTGGTTGCAGATTCGTAAATTTTGCAATCTCCCTAGCACAGCTGTACATGCTCCAATGTGGCATAATCATGCTTTCGCTCCCTCATTTACGGACCCGGTTTTTAGGGAATGGAGTCAGATGGGTATAGAGTCGATTAAAAATGTGTATATTGACAATAAATTCTGCTAATTTGAACAATTACAAATAAAATATGATTTGCCTAAAGGTCATTTTTTTAGATTTTTACAAGTGAGGAATTATGTCAGACAAAACATCCCAACATCCAACTGTCTCCCTTCGGAAAACGATTTGTTTAAAATCTTAATGGTGCCCCCAGAATCTAAACATTTAATCTCTTCACTAGTAAAAAATTTTTGGAGTAAATATACTCGTTCCACATCTTTGATTAAAGAAAAATGGGAAGAGGATCTCAATATTACAATCAGGGAGGATATATGGCAGAGAGCGCTGAGTGACATTCAAAAATGTTCTGTTAACTCCAGGCTACAGATAATTCAGTATAAAGTTGTTCTTAGGTTACATTATTCAAAGGTGAGGTTAAACAAAATATTCCCACAAACATCACCCGTATGTGAAAGATGTAAGATAATGGATAGCACATTAGCACATCAATTTTGGCTCTGCCCAAGGATTCGAGAATTCTGGTCATCAATATTTAAATGGTACTCAAAAGTATTCAAAACACCAATTGATCCTGACCCCATAATTGCTCTGTTTGGTTTCTCTGAAACATTGCAAAAACTGGGTCATGATAAGACTTTTGTGATTGCTTACGGCATGATAATAGCCAAAAGGTGTATCTTAAAATTATGGAAGTCTGATGTCCCACCCCATTTTGAAACCTGGCTTAGGGAATTTATAGGAGTGTTACATATAGAAAAACTAAGGTATGAGGTATCAGGGAACCCTCAAAAGTTTCTGATTGTATGGCAACCAATTTTTGAACACTTGAATTTATAGCAGACCCCTACTCCTCTCCTCCTGTCATCATTTGATGTATACATGGACTTTGGTTAAAACAAAAAAGAAAAGAAAATGTGATGAGTACTTCAAGGTGTTTGTGTTTTTGTGTATATGTATTGCAATTTGTATAGCATATATTTTTGGGGAAATGTACTTGTGTAGAGTATACAGTTGTATAGCTTGACATACATTTCTTCATGCGGAGAATTTTTTTTTTTTTTTGGGTTGTTTTATATTTATGTATGTGTGTATCTCGTCTCCTGTATGTCAAGAAGACAGTAGAAAATGCCAACAACTGATAGAAATTGATAGTCACCGTTTGTTGCTCATTGAAAACGTTTGTAAATAAACATGGTAAAAAAAAAAAAAAACTCGGACGAATATATACATTCAACATACAGTACATAAGTACTGTATTTGTTTATTATGACAATAAATCCTCAAGATGGCATTTACATTATTAACATTCTCTCTGTAAGAGGGATCCACGGATACAAAGACTTGTAATTCTTTAAGGATAAATGTGACTTTGTATATTGTGACTAAATATTGCCATCTAGTGTATTTGTTGAGCTTTCAGTAAATGATACTGCAGCCATTTAAATTCTCCCCAAATGCATGATGGGAATTGCAACCATGACTGTGCGTAGGGGCACCAATTGATATATCTTCTCTGCGTTGGGAAAGAACATAGGGTGTTAAGAAAATGATCAACTACTACCTTTCTTCCCCACATTGCCTCCCACGTTATTTTTAATTGCTGAGAGAGGTATTGTAAGGCTTTAGCCACATAAAAAAATGACTCCAAAGGCTGTCAAAATTCTCTCTACTCATTATACTCTGCCTTTTAGCGCTATCTATAGGTAAAACGGCGTTTTTCTAGATTGAACGTGACAATGCGTGAGTGGGTCGTGCAGAGCATGCATTAATTATTTAACGTGATTAATTAAAAAAAATTAATTACCGCCGTTAACGCTATAAATTTGATAGCCCTACTTTAAGCCAAAACTACTCTGGATGAGTGTAAAACATTTTGTCTGTAACGTTAAATACAATTAGAAAACAATTTAAATATAAAAAATATATATATTAAAAAAAGGCATGTCCGATATTTTTTTGCCGATTCCCATACTTTGAAAATGACGTGATCGGACCCGATCGATCGGGATGACATCTTTAATCCAGACTTATATGGATATTGTCCAAAAAAATTTTAAATTAAAGTATAATCAGGAGAAACAAGTGATCATGTCTGAAGTATGGAAATATTTTAGACTTGCATCAGCTTGTTTTTCTCTAATCAGATTAGCGTTCGATATCAGCAGATCCTCAAATTGAGTTGACTCAAACTCAAACGGAAAAATATGTAATTGGGCCAAGCCTGACGACTCGCATCGATGTGCGCATGCACGCAGCAAATCACTTTGGTCAGTTGTCTATTCAATTGGCTAACAGACTGGTATGTGACCAGCATGGATAGTTAGCTCTGATTGGTATAAATGCACATGGTTTCTGGAACAAAAAAAAGAAAAAAAAACATCTTTAAGAGAAAGGAGAGCGTTAAAGAGGCTTTTTTTTGTTGTTGTTCTGATGGGGAGGTTCAGAATATCTTCCATGTTAATGTTTACATTTGGACTTATTTTTGTTAATTTATATTAACCTATTTATTTATTTCCTTGTAATTGAAAAAAAAATGTTAATGTTTACATTACCTTTAAAATATATTCCATTTCAATGTGCATACCATAAGAGTCATTTGTACTTATTTTTGTAAATGTATGTTATTTTTTTAAATAATAAAGATATAAGTAAGTCAATGTTTACATTATGTATTCTATTTTAATGTACAAACTACAGTATGTCAAGTTATATTCTGATCTGAAGTAGTTAAAATTGAGGTTTTGCATGTAGATAGGAAGGGAAAATACTATTAGGAGATGGAGGTTGGGGTTACTTGTGTTTTTCTGAACTGTTATTTTACACATCATTGAAAAAATACAATTTTGAATGAATGCCTTGTTACAATAAAACTAATGTATGCATGTCTTTGTGTGTTCATTGTGTAACTGTGCCAAAAGCAGTTTTCTTCGCATTTCGGTGGTTTTAAGAGTTTTTTTATTTATATTTATAATCGTTTGTTGTTAATTTGTCACTAAACATTTTACGATTTCCATGTACCAGTATATTTAACGGTATAATTCTGGCAACCACAGCTGCCAGTATTATACTGTAAATTTGAGTTAGGTGTTTTTGTTTGTTTGTTTTTACAGTGTACTCGGTAATTCATTTTAAAATGTCTGTCTCACCTACAATTGTGGAAAAGCGACGAGTGGGATTCTTCCCTGTAACCTGTTTGTAGAGCTCAGGATAGTAAAATTCCAAGCTTTCCAAAAACACCACATATCCCCTTTCTCCCTTGGAGTGGAGGATGTCAAGAAGGCGACCTGAGGAGATAATGTTGTTCAAAATGTTTTCCTAGATAAGTTTCTTATGAACAAAAAAAAAAAAAAAAAAGGAGAAAAGAAAAGAAGGAAACTTCATTGACAACATACTTGTGCGGTTTGCTTTGGAGACCAACAACAGGGAGTTGAGAATCTCATCTTCATCTTGCTCATCCAACACTTTGCACTGTCGAAGGTAGGGAGTGAGCTTCGCCGGAGAGATGACGCGGCAAATTTCATAGCGTTTGCACTCGACGTTCTCCCACCGGGTCTCAACATCATCAAGTAGCCCCAGTGTGCCGTTTTCCATCTCATGTGGTCTGACATGAAAAATGCAAAAAAAAGTCAAGTCAGGGAGAAAAAATTAAATTTTAGACAAATTCAGTGAAATGGTATGGTATCCTGGGGCGAACAACATAAATCGAGCTAAGCCCTTAAAAAATACAATAATGATTATTAATAAATACATATATAGCCTATTTATATGTATATATATACATATATATGTATATATATATATATATTTATATATATATATATATATATATATATACACACACACACACACATATATATATACACACATATATATATATACATATATGTATATATATACACACATATATATACATATATATACATATATATACATATATATATATATATATAAGAGTGCAAGAGCAGAAACTGCTTTTTCAGTATTGTCTGTGTTTTCTGCCATATGGATAGATAGATAGATAGATAGATAGATAGATAGATAGATAGATAGATAGATAGATAGATAGATAGATAGATAGATAGATAGATAGATAGATAGATAGATAGATAGATAGATAGATAGATAGATAGATAGATAGATAGATAGATAGATAGATAGATAGATAGATAGATAGATAGATAGATAGATAGATAGATAGATAGATAGATAGATAGATAGATAGATAGATTAAACATTTGCTCTATATAAGGTTAAAGGTCATAATTATCGGCTTTTGAATAGCTGTCCATTGCAGTGACCACTGTCCCTGAAAGTTTGTGCTAACTAATGTCTCAGAAAATTTAAGGGAATTAAAAACAAATAATTATATATATAAAAAAAAAGTTTAAAATTGAGTTTGGTTCACTTATAATATTTAAAGTTGTGTATTCACATTTACTGTGTACATGCTAGTTTTCAGTGCAGATTTTGAAACCTCAAAAACACAGACCAAAACACACATACGCTCAGACATGTCAGCATGCACGAGGCACACACCTCTACAGAAACCGCAGATATGCTTCCTCTTCTCTTTTCTCTTATTTTAGAGTTTGTTGGTGAGAATATTTATCTCTGCTTCCTCCTTGCCACACCAGATGTGAGTAGCGGCCTAATTTCGAATTTCAGAGCAATTTACGCACAAGCATGTTTCACTTTCATAGTCTTCGAAATCCCTTGCATTGTGCCCTCTCAGCGTTTATACTGCCACTTTTGCAGGCTTCGGATTTGGTGTTAGAAATTGAGAAGATGGACCATGTTTAGGCAAGGTCAAGCCAAACATTGCATTTCCCTTTTTCCTTTGGTGGAATGTAACAAATTAAAAGTACTTTGTTACTGTACTTAAGTACATTTTTGTGTATCTATACTTTACTTAAGTACAAATAGGCTATGAAGTGGTACTTTTTTTTTTTACTTCACTACATTGTACAGCAGGTATCTGTACTTTTTATTCCACTACTTTTCAAATTGTCATCTGCTCTACACGTTAGTTTTGTTTGTTTTCTTTTTTTCTCATTGTGAATTGATAGTTTTATTTTCATGCCTCCGGAACAATCGATAAGCCCCATGCAACTGTACCGTAACTGAGCACTAGACGCAGCCACACGAGTACAAGCAAGATTAGGCAGGTGAACAAAATATTGACCAATAAAAACCACCACACTCTTGTACAGTAGGTGGCAGTATGCATGTGATAGTTGCTTGCAATCCACCATTTAGCTAAATTTTTGAGCTTGTTAAGCTTCTGTTTACAGTGCAGTCAATTTTGTTGCTTGCTTTTTCCATTCTACACATTTTAAATAAAACTGAGCGGTCAATGAATCTTCTGGTTCTTTCTTTGAATATTGACTCAGATCTCTGTATGCATGTATGGGTGTATATACTGTATATACATGTACCGTATTGGCCCGAATATAAGACGGTGTTCTTTGCATTGAAATAAGACTGAAAAAGAGGGGGTCATCTTATATTCGCGGTCTAGACGTTATACCCATTCACGACGCTAGATGGCACCAGATATCATTGAAGCGATGTTCTATCATGACAGATCTCAGCTACTCTCAAGTTTAACCAGTTTGCATTATTTTATTGCAATGTTTTTCCTTATTCAGATTTGTTTCAAGACTACAGTTACAGTTAGACTTCCCTTTGATGGTTAATGCAGTTATTGCAATTTTGTTGTTTTATCACACTAGATTGGTTTATTTACATTTCAAAAACCAGAAACCATTCATTTACGAATGTGATTGCACTTTAGCTTACATATTTAAATGTTCAGATATTAAGATTTGAATGAGGCAAAATACCATGCTTTTTCTCTCAAATATATTATTATAATCATTTGTTTCAGATGTACAGTAATTATTTTCTGTATAAAAATTAATTTGGTGTTCAAAGTCTTTTTTCAAACTTAAGTCTTGAAAAAGAGGGGGTCGTCTTATAATCAGGGTCATCTTATATTCGGGCCAATACGGTATATTAAATTTTTCCATCGGGAGAAGATACTCTCTACTACTCTACTAGTAAATTTTAAAGTACCGGTAAGTACTTTTGTACTTTTACTTGAGTAAATTTTGTTCTTAGATACTTGTACTTAAGTATTTTTTTGCACCTGTATCTGTAGTTTTACTTCAGTAAAAAAAAGTGAGTACTTCATCTACCACTGCCTTTTTCATCAGAATGCCAGTTAGACAATATTTTGCAGCGGGTCTAACTAAATGGCAGAATAGGAATTAAGGATTTATCTTAATCTCACAAGACGGAGGAGCGTCTTGAAATGAGGGCGTCAATGGTAATGCATAATTGGCACATGGTCTAAAGGTAACCCTGTTCGCAACCCTAACCTTAGTGACGCGCCCGTCAACGAGGCTTCTAGCGGAAGCTAGCTAGTTAGATTTTTAAATACAAGAACTTAGAGTAAATTAAATTTGGAAGATGTTTAGGAAAACCTTTATTTAACAAGCTCCTTGTGTTATCATTGGTGCTTTGTTGTGAAGTGTTTTAGGAGCATCATTAATGCTTTGCTGTGACGTATGGCCTGACACGCCCCAATTTCTAGATGCACTCCAGTTTGGAATTGGAATAGGACAATTGCTAAATCTATCTCTTTAGTATTACCTCATATATTACGTATTGACAAACTTGGTTGGATATTCTCAGCAACTGATTGTTTTGGGGTTTAAATGGAAGGCAATCTGTTCTTTGTTCATTTTGGGCACTTACAGGCAGGATTAAAAGCGGTTCATCATGCTGTTCCGGTAAAAGATTCAGGGTGCGGTGCTTTGCCACCGTAAATATGACGCCAACTGGCAAAAACCCCTGTTTAAAAAAAAAACCTGCCACGCTGGCACCCACGCATCTCATCTCCAAGAAGAAAACAATCTACCAATCTACCAACGTCAGATTTACATACAGTGTTAACAACAAGCCTAATAAAGTGCTTGTGTAACGTAATCCATGTCCACCAATGTTTATTATTCATTTATTTATTCTACGTAGTTCTTCCCAGGGTCTCTTTTTCTCTAACAAGTCGCGTTGCTGTGCACAGGCAGGCAGCAAAAAAAAAAAACCTGGACTCTGCAGTCCGTTCAATTGGCTGACATTCTGACATGTGATCCATATGGATAGTTAGCTCTGATTGGTTCAAATGCACATTTTTGGGAACAACAAAAAGAGGGGAAAAAACAAGCTTGTTGAATTAAAAGGGCAGTGCAACAGAAAATTTATCAAATCTTTAAGAGAAAGGAAAGAGTTGATGAGGTTTTATTTTATTTTATTTTATATTATTTGGGAAGTTCAGAACATCTTCCATGTTAATTAGCACTTTGGACTTATTTTTGTTCATTTATGTATGGCTGCTTATTTATTTCCTTATAATAAAAAAAAAAAAAGGTCAACGTTTGCTTCATCATCAAAATATATTCCATTTCACTGTGCATAATGTAAGTGATTTGTACTTATTTTTGTTAATGTGTGTTACTTATATCTTTATTATTTAAAAAAAAGTCTATGTTTACATTATCTTCAATTTTAATGTACATCAAATGTTCTTGAATAGTTAAAATTGAGGTTTTGCATTTAGATTTGAGGAAATAAGGGAAAATAAAAATTAAATGGAGTTTTAGATGGAATTTTGTAAATCAGTGAAAAATCCAATTTTGAATTAAAATCAGTTTCTCATTTATGGCTTGTTTCAGTGTAATGCAGTAGCCCAATGCATTTATTCATTCAGTCATTTTCTGAGCCGCTTATCCTCACGGGGGGTACAGGGACGCTGGAACCAATCCCTGCTAACTATGGGCAGTATGCGGGGTACACCCTGAACTGGTTGCTGGCCATTCGCCGGCAACCAGTTTTCGTCTTGTTCTTCGTGTTGATTTTGGGTCACTTCTGGTACATTTGGAGGCATTCTGAGGTCATTTCCTGTACATTTTGGACCATTTCCTGTTGATTTGGGGCATTTCCAGGTCACCTCCGGTTCATTGGTCACTCCATGTCGATTTTGAGGCACTTTCTGATGATTTGTGGGCTACCCCTGTTACCTTCTGTACATTTTAGGGAAATTCAATTTTGGGAGGGTTTTCTTTTTTAGAGGGGGGAGCTTAAAAATAATGACCATAAATGGAGAAAAAAAACTGAAAATGTTAACATTTGACTGTATTTTTTTAGTATCGAAAATGTTACCGAGTATTTTATTAAGTATTGATATTGAGTATTATTTTAGTACTGTATTGTGACAACAGTAGTGAAAATGGGATAGTAGATTTGGGCATATACTGAAATTTAGATGCGAGGTTCAGTGCCACTCTTTTACTTCTCATTAAACAAAAACAAAAACAAAAAACACAAACAAACAGTATTTTATTTATTTATTTAAGGTATTTTCAAAATTTCAAAGGTTTAGTAGTTTGTAAACATGTAAAATAAATTGTTCTAAAGTAAGTGAGCTTGTGTGACAGCTTTTGGTGAAACAGCTTAGAAATGCTTTTCAGAACAATACAAAACAGCTCTGGTATTTGATTGATATCATGAAATGGCATTGTTGGATGTCTTTAAACATTCTCTGAGGGTAAACTCGCAACAGAAGTTAAGTCAACCAAAACAGTTAATGTTTTTAAGTACGCTAAAAAACATTCTCTTTAATTATTGCATTTGAGGTCTTTTTAAAGCTTTTTTTTTTTTTTTGAATAACCTTTTAATCTTAAATATCTGCATTCTGTTCTATTCTGTTTTTTTAATATTATTGTCGTGATGCTTTGCAAAGCTCTCCACATATATTATTTTTTTCCCTGTCCACTTTGTCGGCGCCTCGCATGCACTGATTCTCAACGTTCCGACTTCCAAACGTTCCAAAAATGTATTAATGCGACACTGTTCCCCTTTTGATTTTGCCCCTATTGTTTACGGCTGCAGCAAACGCACAGGTTTTTTGACCAAAAAATAAGCCTCATTTATTTCCAAAAGCAAAAAAAAAATTAATGTCAACATTTCCGAATGCATCTAGTCTTACATTTTCTATCCAATTCACATAATTTACACATTACAAAAATTCAGGAAATCAAGCCACACACAACTTGTATACAGTTTTTGCTAGAAATAATAATAATAAAAGAATGTTTCCACCAAAATTTGCCATTTATTTTAAATGGTCCCAATTCATTATCAATGAAGGGAAATTACCTAATATCAACAGGAAGTGGTCAGAAAAAAACTCAAAATCTACTGGAAATTACCAAGAAATGCGCTTAAAGTCACAAGAAATAGCTGCCTTAATTTCTAGCTGTCTTTAGCATCAGTACGCCGACACGATCAACATCAGACAATTTTTCTTGTTTTTCATATCCCAAAAACTTAACTGTATTTATTTGGTTTAGTTTTTATTTAGTCACAACTTAGTTTCTTTTCGTTACGAATAGCACATTGTTGTTTTTTTTGTACGTTATCATGCATTATGGTGACTTTTTTTGCTCGCCAGTGATCCTAATAAGTTTGTAAAATAAAATCAATCGTTTTAGATATTGTATGAGGAGCAACAGGGCACACTGGGTTTATCAGAAATGTGCCTTTTGCATTCACATTTCTGGAATTTTTGTTGTCTGAACATGCCTTCACTTGATGTGAACTAGATTTATTACTTTTGGTAACCACAACAACAATCTGCACAGCTGAATCTCTTATCATTTGTTTGATCTAACTTGTCTTCCTTTTCTTTTGTGAAATTAGGTCAATGCTTCATATTATTTTTTGGGGGGGAGCAGGAAGGGGGACATAATAGGCAGTCATGATGCAAAGCCATGCAAATGGCCCTTAAACAATTTAGCAATGCCACAATGTAAGGAAACCTTGGAGTTTGTTAGCCGTAAGCAGAGGTGGGAAGTGACGTGTTATATGTACTCCATTATATCTACTTGAGTAACTTTTAGAGAAAAATGTACTTATAAGCCATACTTTTTACTTTTACTTGAGTAGATTGTGAAGAAAAGACGGTACTCTTACTCCTCTACTTTGGGCTTTACAGGAGTCGTTACATTTTTCCTCTTTATTCAATACGTTAGATATATTTCTTTTTTTCCCAGCGATGCCAAGAGTAGCTCTACCAATTTCACTCATGAGACGTCGCAACAATAATCACATGACTATAATATACCAATCAGACGCAAGCTTGCCGTTCTATGATCACGCCAGCCTGTTCAATCGTGTAGCGTCTTTAAAGCACCGTAACAAATGAAGTATTTGACATAGAGCGCTGCCCTCAAACTGACTCGAAAGCACAGATTTTAACCTCTCTCCCAGTCTTTATTTGGCACCGATTGACCACGGAAAAGTAGAGATATGATCCTTTTAATTTCATAATGGTAACCATGAAGGAACTACAGTATCCATTATTCAAACCAGGAACTATTTTCTCCACTAGAGGGCACTCATGCTTTTTGGACAAATAATGCTTCATTTCTGTCATTTTTCTCTTGTCGGAATTCAATCAATTTTTTTGTTTTGTTTTGTTTTCTTTGGCTTAATGTGGTTATGCAATGGGTTATTGTACAGTATCATTGTAACAACAGTTCACATACATAACTGTTCTGAGAGAAAAAAAAACAACATTGTTTAAAAAAAAAAAAAAATCAAATTTGTAAGCAGTTACAATGTTACTCATTACTTGAGTATTCTTTTCACCAAATACTTTTTTACTTGTACTTGAGTACATTTTTTTGGACGACTACTCTTACTTTTACTTGAGTAATATTATTTTGAAGTAACGTTATTCTTACTTGAGTACAATTTTTGGCTCCTCTCTCCGATTATGGCCGTAAGCAAGAAAATAGCAGAAAAAAAACATGAATAACAAAATACTACAATTACCTTTTGACCTGCAAATATGGATTTGACATTAGTCTAAAAATATATGCCAATCTCTGTGCAGCAATAGCTTTTAAATCTCTATGCTAGTAACCATCGACATATTTTTGAGCAGTTAGCCATTTTCATTAATCAGTAGCCCTTCATAAAGGTTATAGACCTCTGAGTCAGATTGTAGGCATTTCTTTCTTCCATTCATAAATTTTCTTAACCTTAACAGATGAACCTTTCAGTATTATATTGTATCAAACCTCGATTAAAACAAGATCATGCCATAGACTTCATGAAGTCTATGATCATGCATCATTAAATGTTGCTCTGGAATTTGTCTGATGTAGATGCAAATGGGTCAGGTGTGTGCAAACTATCATAAAGACTTCATTGTTCAAGCCTTAAGAAATATGATATGTGTGTGTCAGCCTGAATCCAAGAGGGAAAAGAGTAGTGAGTGGACGATTGTAATGCCTGCATTGTTTTTAAAAGGTAAGCCAGCCTTCACTAGGGTGAAAAAGCAGATACATTTTCTGTGGGAAGTATCAATTGGGCAAAAACATTAACTTAGTAAAAATAAAAGTTGCTTTTAAAGGCATAGACGTCAAATGCATTTGAACTGAGATTGCTGGCGTTGAATGATTATTTTTTAGTGCCAAGGCGCGAGATGTCCAACGCATTTTGACTGGGCGGGGCAAATGAACGCATTTTCATTCAACGCTCCCTGTCAAAATGGATTGGACGTCTAGCCCTGTCAATGGATGTTTTTAATAGACATGGTAATCTTATTTTACTAACTACTACAACACATACAATGTGAATACCATACTGCAACAATTAATCGATTAACTCGAGTAATTTCATTAGAAAAAAGATTCAAATGAAATTTTTCTGCTTCAAGTATTTGTTTAATTAAAGTGGTGTTGTAATGGTTTGTTTTGAAAGTGTTTGCGTTTAGTTTTATTTATTTGGGTGGATGCACTGGCCTGTAGTGGTGAAAGTGAATATGACATAACTCATTTCACATGGCTGAATCCAGCTGCTCCCTGTTAAGACCAACATAAGCCAAGTTTATGTTTGAACTAAATTTTTTTTTTTAATGCAGTCGAAATTTTGTTGGTATATTAAGCCGTTTTTTGTTGAAATATGTGTTTGAACCATTTGTTCAGAGCATTGTAAAAAAAACAGTAGCATTTTATAATATTTAAGCTGGAGGAATTTTGCTATGTAAGTTAGCCAATTGTTCTTTTGTTGTACTTAGATCTTCATGTATTTATTTTTATACCTTTTGAGGCTCAGCTCAGGTATTTTAATTTTCTATGTTCCTTATCTGATAACTCGATTATTCGAACTAACTAGTTCATCGATTAATCGACTACTAAAATAATCGATAGCTGCGGCCCTATACCATACATAAATATACATAAAAAAAGCACTTGGGGAATGTATAGATGCATGATGATAATAACGATAAAATAATAACAATACTACAAAATATAGATTTAAATGAAAACATAACAAAAAATTGGAAAATACAAAATTATTTTTTAAAAAGATAATAGTTGAATAAATTAAAAAATGGGGGGGTGAATTTTCAAAAATATTTTAAAGAACTATTTTTAATACTAAAAAATTATAAAAAGGAAAAAATATTAATGAATAGTTCCTGAAATGTATTAGTAATTCATTTTAATACTTTTAATATTTTTTTTTTTAAACTTTTTTCTTTCAATTTGAATTTTCACATTTTTAACTGTATGTTTCAATGTGATATTAATTTGTAATAGAGTGTATATTTGTTAAATGTAAATTTAGGCATCAAGGGGTTAATATTATAGCTTCCAGTATACATTTTTAAAGCACCTTTCATCGGACGATCCAATCCAAAATGGATTGGATTGGATGAATCTATCATCGTCAATGGCAGTCAATGAATTATGTGTAAGTTAAAAAGGTTTTGCCCTTTAATTTTTTTCTGTGTTTGCCCCAGTATAAATTTAAATATTTTCCTATAACATAATGTTAAATAAACGCCTTTCTAAAAATGACACTCAGAAGTGAGAAATATTTTTGTACTAGCGTGAACATCAGAAGAATGCAGACGTTTCCTTGTTGTATTATGCATGCGGTTAGAAAAATCGTAAAATTATTCCTTCTTCATGCAACAATGTAACAAAAAAAAAAATCCTAACAACATTATTTGTACGAAGGTAAACAGACCAATACTGCATTTCACTGGACGATAGTCAAAAGTCAAACTGGGTTTACCTGAGATGTGAACGATAAGCAGTCAGTAAAGACGGGTGAAAATTAAAAGTCCGACGAGGCGTGCCGCTGTGTCTCTTTTAAAGTGCATATATGTTTTCATAACCAGAAAATGAGAAGTTCAACTATTGTCTGACAGTTTTTCTACAAAACTGTCAGAGTGAGAGAGAGAGAGAGAGAGAGAGAGAGAGAGAGAGAGAGAGAGAGAGAGAGAGAGAGAGAGAGAGAGAGAGAGCGAGAGAGAGAGAGAGAGAGTTCAACCGTTTCATTACAATATAAATATAATTATATATCTAAAAATTAGAAATACAATATTATTTAATAAATTACAGTGTAATTGACACCTGACGTTCACATATTTGTACACCACAATTTATGTTTAATTTACGTATGTTTTTTTTATTATTATCATTTTTTTACAAAAATAGTCACATGCTCTATAAAGGGTTAAATGCCGTATTTATGTATTGTCAACGATTGCGTTGACCCAAAAACGGAATCTGTAAAATCCTGTTTCCCGCCGGACTCTATAAAAAGTTGAACTGTTTACCTTCCGCTGCAGGCGGAAGTGTTAGCACGCTACCAAACTGGATAAAATGCAAAATGTATTCTCACGGTTCCGAAAGTTTAATTAAACAAGCAAGGTAAGTCTGTGAAACAGCTATTCCTTACGAATGTAATAGCCATATATCTTCCGTTATTGACACTTTTGCCACTGGTAATTTTTGTTTATGCCATTGCGAAATAGCTTCCGCATTTCCTCCGCTTTTTATAATATGAAAAACTAAATAAAATGCCACATACGAGCTTATTGATGAGTGTTTCACTGTTTCAGAGAGATTCAGGAGTCTGAGTTGCAAAAGTTTTATAACAGATTAATCAAGTTGCTGCAAGGAAAAGAATATGGGCACGAGACTGTGGACTCCTTGCAAAGGCTGCACCTAATTCTCTCTGCCACCAAGTACACAAGGACGTAAGTGTTACAAGTCTTTATTACAAGTGTCAGAGTATTCAAAGTATTTTAGGTTTATCCTCTGACTCGTAGTAGCTACAAGTACAGTGGTATGAAAACATATCTTAACCTTTTGGAATTTCTTACATTTCTGGAATTTCTAACATCTCGGCATGAAATCACCATCAAATGTGTTCTGATCTCTGTCAAAATCAGACAGATGTAAAAACTGTGTCTGCTTCAACTAAAACCACCCAAACATTTATAGGTCCTCATATTTTAATGAGGATAGTATGCAAACAATGATAGAAGGGGTAAAAAAAAAAAAAAGTGAACCCTCTACCTAAGGAGACTTAAAGAGCAATTGAAATCAATTTTTACCAAACAATTTAAGTCAGGTGTGTACCCAATCACTGATGAGTGGTCTAAAGCTGCCCTGTCAACTATAAAACACACACCTGCTAAAAATTGTCTTGATGAGAAGCATTGTCTGATGTGAATCATGGCTCGGTCAAAAGAGCTGTCTGAAGACCGGCGATCAAGGATTGTTGATTGTTGGGAAATGATACAAAACCATCTCTAGACTAAAAGTCTGGCTGTTCATCAATCGACAGTCAGAGAAGTTGTCTACAAATGGAGAGAATGGCACTGTTGCTTCTCTCCCAAAGAGTGGCCGTCCACCAAAGATGACTCCAAGAGTTCAGCGCAGATTACTCAGAGAAGTAAAAAAAGAACCCTAGAGTGTCTGCTAAAGACTTACAAAAATCACTGGCACTGTCCAATATCCCTGTGCACACAGCAACTATATGTAAAACTATGGCCAAGAATGGTGTTCATAGGAGGACTCCACGGACGAAGCCACTGCTGTCTTAAAAAAAAAAAAAAAAAAAAACGTTGTTCATTTAATGTTTGCAAAAAGGCACTTGGACACTCCACAGAAGTTTTGGCAAACAATTTTGTGGACTGATGAAACCAAAGTTGAATTGTTTGGGAGTAACGCACAACATCATGTGTGGAGGCAAAATTGAACAGCTCACCAACATCAACACCTCATCCCCACCGTGAAGCATGGTGGAGGGAGCATCATGATTTGGGGCTGTTTTGCTCACTCAGGGCCTGAACAAATTGCGATCATTAATGGAAGGAAGAATGAATTCAAAACTTTATCAGGGTGTTTTGTTGGAAAACCTGAGAGACCTTCTGTCAGATAGTTAAAGCTAAAGAGAGGATGGATGCTGCAACAAGACAAAGATCCAAAACACAGAAGTAAATCAACTTCAGAATGGTTTCAGAAGAACAAAATACAAGTTCTGGAGTGGCCAAGTCAAAGTCCAGACTTGAACCCCATCAAGATGCTGTGGCATGACCTAAAGATGGCGATTCAAGCCCGAAATACCCAGGAATCTGACTGAACTACAGCAGTTTTGTAGAGAAGAATGGACCAAGATTAGTCCTGATCGATGTGCCAGACTGATCTGCAGCTACAGGAAGCATCTGGTTGAAGTTATTGCTGCCGAAGGGGAGGGGGTACAAAATATTAAATTTGATGGTTCACTTATTTATTTTCATTTTCCCTCCTTTTGTCATTGTTTGCATACTTTCTTCATTAAAATATGAAAACTATAAATGTTTGGGTGTTTTTTTTTTTTTAGTTAAAGCAGACTGTTTTTTCATCTGTGCGATTTTAAAAAAGATCAGATCACATTTGATGGTGATTTAATGCAAAAATGTGAGAAATTCCAAAAGGCTCAGATACTTTTTCATACCACTGTAAGTGTATTTGCCACCCATGCTTTGCAAACCCCCAGTTTCCTCGTAGTCCAATATATAGTGTTTATTCATGTGTCTGATCCCATGTTTTTTTAATCCCAAAGGTTGCCACTCGAGCTTCAAAAGAGGCTTCTACCGCTCCTCTTTTCACCTGTGGAGCAGCTTCAGGTGCTGAGCTCAGCTGTGCTCAGAGAGGCACTGCCTTTCACTGGTCAGGCAGACATCTACAAGCAGGACAGCAATGGTCAGCTGAATAGCCATGCAGCAGCACTGCTGCTCTCTCAGGTATGCTTAAGTTCATTTGGCTAAATGACTCACTATTATACGAAATAATACTCATAGACATCATCACATCATAGGTTATGAAGTCTATGAAATACTGTATTAGGCAGTGGTTGTCCCTCCTGACTTAGTCCACCGTCTAATAAAAAAAAAAAAAAAAAAAGCACGATCACATTTTAACAACACCTTTGCTGCCATTGATGGCGATAGACTTCCAATCCATTTTGACTGGGGGGGCCGGCAGTGATTGAACAAGTCAAATTGGATTTAACCAATGTTTTTTTTTTGGGGGGGGGGGGGGGGGGGGGGGCTTTTGATTTTCATCTTGGTCTATCATTGTAATACACCAGGCACGTTTGTGATGAATTCAATTTGTATGTAGAGGTACCACTGTCCCGGACATTGAACGGGTCGTGTCCTAGTGTAATGTCCGGGACTTAACCGTGAAGCATAATGTGTGAAAGCAGCCGGTTATGACCAGTGTCACCGCGCGAAGGCGAATCATGTAAATATCATAGTGGGCCGATCGTCATTTCTTCTTTCTTCACAGTTAGATGAAAAGGGGCAAACAAACATCGCAATTATCAACATGGAAAAGTGGAAAGATGACTAAATTAAATTGGAAACATAACGAAATTAAATTGCTACTGGATCAAGGAGCTGAGGAAGAGACCGTCAACCGTCCATGTTTGGAAATATGTGGTTTATTTTGTTGCCGATGCCAACCAAAAATGACGTAATGTCTAGGTTGTAAAATTCCGTCCCCCGCCCTCCCCGCAGAGAAAGCGCTGCGTCGCCAAGACGGCACAAGTCTGAAAGTATCCAACCTGGGTAATTCCCTGTACATCTCTCCATGTCTGAAAGCCATGACACATGGAAATCCCACATCACATTAAACAGGAATTTAGCAGGTTACAAGTCCAAAAGGAGCTTAATGGACAACATATGAGTATACACACTACAGTATATGACCACCGTAATACACTCCCGATAAACAAAAACACCGCTGAGAGAAAGGGAAAAATGACACAAACGTGCACGGTAAAGACAATTTGTTCCATTATAAAGGGACCTATACCTCCCTTCTCATTTGGACAAAAATTTTGACTGGAATGGGCTTGATCGGGTTAGAATATGAAAACATTCTTTTTTCTAATTTATAAATGTATTTATCAAATTTTATATTTGTGTATTGTTCATGATTGGCCCAATTCCTCACTTTACTGAGCATTTGTCCACATTTTGCTCCAAACAGGCTGAATCCCGAGATGATTTGTCAGCTCTTTGCGCTCAGCTCCTCCGCAGTCTGGAAAACCGACCCTCAGAGGGGCCGAATTACTCATTCACACATACCCTGCCAATTGTCAACATCATCCTTACACACAGCCCTGAGAGTCTTACAGAAGGTAAGTTGCAAAGTTGTCAGTATAGCTTGGTAATGTTCAAAAAAAGAAAATTAAAAAAAAAAGCCCCTTTCAAATGTTCAATTTGTAGTGTTTGCTTTTACAAATAATATTTTTCTAAGCCTTGATTTTCCTACATTTGAATCACTACAGATAACATAACCCTTCTAAGTAAAAAGCTTGTTGATTGGCTGCGGTATGCAAGCACTACGCAAGGAGGTGGGGCTTCTTCAGGAGGATTCTTCACTGGATCCAGGTCACGTCAGGTGTGTATTTGATAGTGTTGCACCGATGCTCGTATCTGTAGTACCGATACGGCACTAAAATGACGTCAACGGAGAGGACTAAGAAATAACATGCCGACGCTGCGCAATATGCACAAGATCTAGTTTCCAACCGCCAGTCGCCCAACCCAAAATGGGCACCAGCTATGCACATTGCTGTAGAAAAAGGAGCACTTGTGGCCCTTCCCAGGTTGATTATAAACATCTAATAGTGTGGTGTCCATTCATCAATCAATCTGGGAATTTAAATGAGTTTATCACTAGAAGACGTCCAACGGTCCAATCCATTTGAAGTGGAAGGATGGCAGCGAATGAGTTCATTCGCTACCATCCTCCCACTTCAAATGGATTGGACGTCAAGCGCAGTCATTGGCAGCAACTGAATAAATACCTGACGCTTTGACATTGTTAAAATAATCTGTTAAGAATTGGTTGAGAAATAAGATAGTTGTAACTAATGCTGGAATGATTAATCGATTAACTTGAGTAATTCGATTAGGGGAAAAAAGGTTTGAATCAAATTTTGCTTTAAATGTTTGCATTTAGTTTTATTGATTTGCATAGATGCACTGCCCCCTAGTAGCAACAGTGAATATGACAACTCATTTAACATGAATGAGTCCAGCTGCTCCCTGTTAAGACCAACACAAGGTAAGTTTTGTTTGAGCTAATATGTTTTTTTATGCATTTGTAATTTATTTTATTGGTACTGTATATTGGGCAATTTTTGTGGGAATAGGTGTTATAACGATTTGTTTAGAGCACTAAAAAAATGCTACTATCTTATAGCATTTGAGCTTGCGGACATTTGCTATGCAAGTTAGCCAATTGCTCTTTTGTTATACTTAGATCCTCATTTATTTATTTTTCTATACATTTTGAGGCTAAGCCCAGGTATTTTAATTTATTTTAAACGAAAGTGCAATCCTGCATAGTTTGAAGAAACACTCAGGAATTTTATTTTTTATTCGCATTTAATCCTCTTTTGAAAGTGTAATCTTAGCAAGACTTTGTTTTAAATCTCCTAAAATTTATTCTGCAATGCATTAAGTGTTCCTAATCAGATTACTCAATTATTTGAACTAACTAGTTGATAGATTAATCGATTACTAAAATAATCAATAGCTGCAGCCCTGATTGTGCATTGACATTAAAAACTGGTATCGCTGCAACACTAGTATTTGAGTGATATCATTAACATTTGTCTTTCAAAAAGCCACTGTACTGTTTCAAACTTCCTGCCTTTTGTATGTTCCGTTAGCCGCTGCCAATAGCGGAGCTGGATGGGACGGTGTCAGGAGATTTCTTCACAGTGCTGTGTGTAGGTCAAGTTTTTACTGAAGACCAGTGGATGAATGTTTACTCCTTTTCCATGCTACGACATTGGCTCCTCACCTTCCACTCTGTGTCTGGTGGCACCATAACAGACGCTGGTATGAGCTCAACATTCAAAGCAGTTCACGTCAGGTCAGGATTGTACAAACTAGTGCATTGTGCTACTTATTTTTCATGTAGCTGGTTGGCAAGGCAAGAGAAATGAAATTTGTTTTAATTCTTCTTTGATTTGCAGTCACAATCCAGTAAGGACCGGGACACATAGTTGTGTTCCTCCCCCTCACACGCAGACAAAACAAGCAGTGAATTTTTCCATTTTGTTTATAGCAAATGTGTTGATCCGAGCAGACAACTGTTATTATCATTATACACAGAGCCTCTGTCGTCATTACTGATTGACAGCTGTTTGTCCCGCCTCCTGATGATGGCAGCTGCTGTTTTCAATTTTATTGCATGCAGTACTTACATATATTTGTTTTTTGTTTTGTAGGGAAACTACAGTAGTGGTACTACAATTGTATAATTATTTAATCCCATCTATGTAGCAAGTGTGTGCAAATTGGCCGCCATCTGCTGGCCAAATTGTGCATTGCAGGAACAGGTGTATCTTGCAACAATGACAATAGTAAAATATATACAGAATATTTTCCATCGTTTTGGCAATTATACTGTAGATTGTCACATCATACAGCACTAATTCAGCCTTTATTTAACCAAAATTAATGCACTTGAGTCCATTTATAATCTCCTCAATTTTACCTCAAGTCAAGTGTGAATATTTGGTGGGATGAAAGCTTTCAGAAAATTTCAGATTACATGCTTTTGTGTTTTTATCATTTCCAGCAAACAAGTTACAGCTTAGTCTTTCCCTCTCTCACTCATTTTCAAATGGTAAGAAGTGAATTTGGGAGCTGCACCTTGCATGTGTATCAAAGAATATAAATCGGTTAAATGCTCTCACAGCTTCTATTCCACTTTAAATCCTTTGTCTGATAATTAATAACCTCTATCTAAAGCATGAGCCATCCAGAAGCACTCGCAACTTGTTTCTCACTGTCTCAGGTTTGTTGTGGATTTAATATCTGCATAATGAAAAGTCATTTCATTAATCTACGTAGATTGTGTATTCATGTGACAGTTTCTTTTCTTACCCCCATTTTTATCCACTTGAGACCCTTAAAAAAACAGTATTCTTTACAATTTCTGTTTGACTGCCATTGATGATGATGAACAGCCAATCTTGTCTTTTTTCATCCTCCTGCTGTGAATTGAAATGAGTTTATCACTCCATTTGAAAATGGATTGGACGCCTTTTGCTGTCAATGGCAGCCATTGAGTTAAATGCTCATAAAAATACTTTTCTAAAGACTATTTCTTAGATTAATATCATTTTGTCTCATATTTTTCTCACATCTTTAGACGATCTTAATTCAAAAAAAAAAAAAAAATTCCACTTTGTGTAGTGAATCTACAGTATCTATGTGAAAATTCCATTTTGAACAAACATTCTCAAATACCAAGGATTTTCACACTACTACTACTACTTTTCACACTACGTTGATCTAGTGTTGATACTTTTGGCTCCTGATACAAAATTCCGACACTCAGCTGTGTGCTATTGGCCACTGCTGATACTGTACCGATAGGTTTTTTTGAAATAATATATATACAGTGTACATTTCTATTTTTAATACTAAACTGCTACATACTCAGTTGACTGTAAATTAATTCCTATCATGGCTCTGTCGGACGCCACTTAACTCATTGTTATTGACGTCGCTAGACGTCCGATCCATTTGAAGTGGTATGGTGACAGTGAATGAATGGATGGACATTTCCTTAGTGAAGAACTAATTGGTGGGAAGTTTATTTTTTTAACTCATTGGCTGCGATTGACAGTGCTAGATATCCAGTTTATTTGAAGTGGAAGGGCTGGCAGCGAATAATTGAATGTTCATTCACTGCCACCCTCCCACTTTAAATGAATTGGATGCCTACTAGTAATAAACTCAATCCACAGAAAAATTATTGGATGTCATTTGATTGGCCGTCTATAATCTTCAAAAGCACGACAAGCTCTGCTTTTTCTGTGTAGCTGGCATCTTGGGTAAACGCTACACAATACCCTTTCAGAAACAAAATTCAAAAAACAAATTCTTAGTTTGAATTTTTGTAAAATGACATTAAGCTGACAAATCTGATAATTCTGCTTTGTATCATAGCAAACTCTTCATCTGATTGCACTTTCTATTTCCAATTCTTTATCTAGCAACAACGCAATTATCTGTGGACATCTGTAGTCATCTCAAGCTCTGATCTGTGTCACGCTGTGTTACAGACGATAGGTCGGAGATTGACGGGTCTGTGGTTTCCATGGTTTCTGCCACATCCTCCTCCAGCCGCCTGCTTCCACCGAAGGAACGCCTAAGAGAAAAGGCCTTCCAGTACTGCCAGCGCCTCATTGAACAGAGTGATCGCAGTATGTGTGCGACTGTCAGTGCATGTGAATTTAATCCTTTCAGGCATAAATTATGATTATTTTTTTCCCCACTTATAGGGCATTCATTAAAGTCACTGGCTGCCATTGACGACGCTAGATGTCCAATACATTTTGACTGGGAGGGGCGATAAATGAACAAGCATTCACAGCCGGTCTTCCCGGTTTAAATGAATTGGATGTGTATCGCCATCAATGGCATGCAATGAGTTAAATACTCTGGGGGATAAAAAATCAATTTAAGAGTCATACTCGGGTTGGATGTAAAGCAATGATTTCTTAATATAGTAAATTTTTCCCTATTGCATATAGGTGAGCAACAGCTCTCTTGATAAACAGACTTTGTAGTGTTGTGTTGGTATTTCTATACACTGTGTGTACCTGGACGGCTGTAATGTTTCATTTTCAATCTTCAGAGGCCCAGAAGAGGACAGATATGGATCTACAAAAAGCTGTGAGCTTATCTTTATTTCTTCCTCAATCACACTACAGTTGTGTGGGAGATGGTCAGATACACTGTGTTCCGAAATTACTGTGCGACTAGTATTTTTGTGTTATTTATGTTGGAAAACTAATTTCTAATGAGTGTATTGTATTTGTGTCTTCCCCAGTGTCTTGTGGAAGCGGTGTCTATCTTGGACTGTGTGTGCGTAGAGGATGCGTCCTTTGTCTACCGGGTGTTCCCGTGTATTAAGGCGCTTTTTGGTCGTCTCAGCTCAGACTTGACATTCACCAGAGTCCTACTGCCCGTGGCACAGTTCTATCTCAATCATGGCAAGTAATATGCACAACATTATCATATGCGCGCATTTGTACGTCTCGTTGCAGGGGTAGACAATAAAAGAAATAAGCCACTGGCCCAGGTCAACGCGTCAGTTATTGATTCTAATAATCACGAAAAAAAGAACAATTTGCTTGGATAACATTAATTTTTTTTAGGTAGATTTAATGAAAAGGCAGTTTCTGCGCTAAAATGTTTTTATTATTTTTGTGTAACATCGGCTTGTAACAAACTGACATGTGGCGTAAGCATTTACGGGGCTTGTGGGATAGTCATGCCTGGGCAAAGCTTTCCTTTCTTCCCCCTACCGCTCTCTGGACGTCCCGGTCCATGGCTAACGATTTTCAAGCTAGACCATCGTTATGACGATATTTTCTCCGTAGTAACGCGGATAAATTATCACGTTATGTTTATACCATAGGTTTCATACTCGTTAACTTTTCTCGAACTTACTTGTCCGCATATGTGGACATTGATCAGTACACCTCACAGTAAACGTAGGTTTTTTTTGTCTCATCATAGCCGAACCAATTGAAGCGATCTCTTCACTGGGACTTCTCATGGAAAATTTTGGTTCCTTTATACCGATAACCTAATACAAAGTATCGTGATACTATTCCTTCTAAAAAAAAATTGGCATATTGTGATTAAGTTCAGTATTTTCTGTAATGTACTGATAAACATTAGACTTTTATATATATATTCATTACACACAACTGAAGTAGTTGACGGCTTTTATTGTTTTAATATTGATGATTTTGGCAAGAAAGTCAAGAAAAACCAAAATCCCTATCTCAAAAAATTTGCATATCATGAAAAGGTACTCTAAAGAAGCTACTAACCTAATCATCTGAATCAACGAATTAACTCAAAACCCCTGCGAAAGATTCCTGAGGCTTTTAAAAACTCCCACCCTGGTTTATTACTCAAAACCGCAAGACTGCCGACCTGACTGCTGTCCAGAAGGCCATCATTGACACCCTCAAGCAAAAGGCTAAGACACAGAAAGAAATTTCTGAGCGAATAGGCTGTTCCCAGCGTGCTGTGTCAAGGCACCTCAGTGGGAAGTCTGTGGGAAGGAAAAAGTATTGCAGGAAATGCTGCACAACCAGAAGAGGTGATCACACCCTGAGAAAAATTTTGAGGAAGGGCTGATTCCAGACCTTGGGGGACCTGCAGAAACCTGGAAATGGGCTACAGGTGCCACATTCCCCAGGTCAAGCCACTTTTGAACCTGAAAAAGCGGCAGAAGCGCCTGACCTGGGCTACAGAGAAGCAGCACTGGACTGTTGCTCAGTGGTCCGAAGTACTTTTTTTAGATGAAAGCAAATTTTGCATGTCATTCGGAAATCGAGGTGCCAAAGTTTGGAGAAAGACTGGGGAGAAGGAAATGCCTGAAGTCCAGTGTCAAGTATCCACAGTCAGTGATGGTCTGGGGTGCCATGTCAGCTGCTGGTGTTGGTCTACTGTGTTTTATCAAGGGCAGGGTCAATGCAGCTTGGTATCAGGAGATTTTGGAGCACTTCATGCTTCCATCTGCTGAAAAGCTTTATGGAGATGAAGATTTCATTTTTCAGCATGACCTGGCACCTGCTCACAGTGCCAAAACCACTGGTAAATGGTTTACTAACCGTGGCATTACTGTGCTCAATTGGCCTGCCAACTCTGGGATATTGTTAAGAGGAAGTTGAGAGACACCAGACCCAACACTGTGGATGAGCTTAAGGCCGCTATCGAAGCATCCATAACACCTGAGCAGTGCCACAGGCTGATTGCCTCCATGCCACGCCGCATTGAAGAAGTTATTTCTCCAAAAGGATTCCCGACCAAGTATTGAGTGCATAGCTGATATAATTAATTGAAGGTTGACTTTTTTTTTTTTTAATTGAAAAATACTTTTTTTGTATTGGTTGGATGAAATATGTTAATTTTTTTAGATGGGTATTTTTGGTTTTTCTTGACATTTTTGCCAAAATCATCAATATTATAACAATAAAAGGCTTGAACCACTTCAGGTGTGTGTAATGAATCTAAAATATATGAAAGTCTAATGTTTATCAGTACATTACAGAAAATAATGAACTTTATCACAATATGCTAATTTTTTTAGAAGGACTAGTATACCGTATTACCATATGTTCACACCTCTATTTTAGATTCATTCTGCTCTTTTTGTGGGAGCCAAACACCTCTTCAAAAAAATGTTTGTACCTAAATAGTAAATACCTGAGCACTAATTTTTGTTTGTTGTTGTTGTTCTTTATAGGTGAAATGGCTGCTGTAGACTGTGACTATGTATGGAACCTAGTGCTTGGTCGGTACCCAGCCGAGCTCTTTAATGACCCTTTTTTAGCCCACGAGCTTCTGCGCTTTTTGCGACTAAACCTCGAGAATGTGCAACTCCAAGTTCCCCAGTACACACGCAACTTTCCAAATATTCTTAAGGTAAAACAACTGGGAAAAAATTACAATCCTTAATTGTAAATGTACAGTGCTGGCCAAAAGTATTGGAACCCCTGCAATTTTGTCAGATAATGCTCAATTTCTCCCAGAAAATGATTGCAATTACAAATGCTTTGGTAATATTATCTTCATTTATTTTGCTTGCAATGAAAAGTAAAATAAATCATGATCATTTTACACAAAACTCCAAAAATGGGCCGGACAAAAGTATTGGCACCCTCAGCCTAATACTTGGTAGCACAACCTTTAGACAAAATAACTGCGAACAGCCGCTTCCGGTATCCATCAATTAGTTTTTTACAAGGCTCGGCTGGAATTTTAGACCATTCTTCTTTTGCCAACTGCTCTAGGTCTCTGAGATTTGAAGGGTGTCTTCTCCAAACTGCCATTTTCAGATATCTCTAAAGGTGTGCTAGGGGTTTCAGGTATGGACTCATTGCTGGCCACTTTAGAAGTCTCCAGTGGTTTCTCTCAAACCATTTTCTAGTGCTTTTTGAAGTGTTTTGGGTCATTGTCCTGCTGAAGACCCATGACCTCTGAGGGAGACCCAGCTTTCTCACACTGGGCCCTGTATTATGCTGCAATTTTTTTTGGTAGTCTTCAGATGTCATAATGCCATGCACACGGTCAAGCAGTCCAGTGCCAGAGGAAGCGAAGCAACCCCAAAACATCAGGGAACCTCCGCCATGTTTGACCGTGGGGACCGTGTTCTTTTCTTTGAAGGCCTCATTTTTTCCTGTAAGCTCTATCTTGATGCATTTTCCCAAAAAGCTCTACTTTTCTCTCATATGACCAGAGAACATTCCTCCAAAAGGTTTTTTGGTTTCTCAGGTACGTTTTGGCAAACTCCAGCCTGGCTTTTTTATGTTTCTGGGTCAGAAGTGGGGTCTTCCTGGGTATCCTACCATAGAGTCTCTGTTCATTCAGACGCCAACTGATGGTACAGGTTGACACTGTTGTACCCTGGGACTGCAGGACAGCTTGAACTTGTTTGGATGTTAGTCGAGGTTCTTTATCCACCATCCACACGATCTTTCGTTGAAATCTCGTCAATTTTTCTTTTCCGTCCACATCTAGGGAGTTTAGCCACAGTGCCATGGGCTTTGCACTTGTTGATGACACTGCGCATGGTAGACACAGTAACATTTAGGTCTTTGGAGATTGACTTGTGGCCGTGAGATTGCCCATGCTTCCTCACAATTTTCCTTCTCAAGTCCTCAGACAGTTCTTTGGTCTTCTTTCTTTTCTCCATGTTCAATGTGGTACACACAAGGACACAGGACAGAAGTTGAGTCAACTTTAATCCATTTTAACTGGCATCAAGTTGGATTTAGTTATTGCCACCACCTGTTATGTGCCACAGGTAAGTAACACGTGTTGTTAATTACACAAATTAGAGAAGTATCACATGATTTTTCAAAGGGTGCCAATACTTGTTTTGAGTTTTGTGTAAGTTGATGATGATTTAATTTTTTTTTTCCCATTCTCTTCTGTGTGTTTTCATTACAAGCAAAATAAATGAAGCTATTACTACCAAAGCATTTGTAATTGCAATCCTTTTCTGGGAGAAATTGAGCATTATCTGACAGAATTGCAGCGGGGTCAATACTTTTGGCCAGCACTGTATACATGCTGACGAGCATATGCTTTATGTCTCACAGTTCTTAGCGTGGGACAGCCCTGCGGTAGTGGATGATTTTGTTGATCTGTTGCCCTCTATGGTGACACCGGCTAGTGCGCTGGAGCTTCTGCATACTTTGTTGGACCTCCCCTGTCTCTCTGCTACCCTGCTCTTGCAACTCAGGTGCACATTTGATAGATGAACATTTGCCAGATTTGGGTGGGGCGTGTACTTGGGCTAATTTTTTTTTAACCAACATGTGTTGCAGGTCTATGTTCCTTCCCATTTCTGATTCGGGAGGTCGCAACCTGGCATTAATGGACGCATTCCGAAATCCGTCTTACAGAGGCCTATTTCTTTTCCTTCTTCGAAGTGAAGCAGGCTCAGGTAATCACACAATTTTATGTTTGAATTTAAAACATTGTAGGTTGGAAGTGATGTCACAATATTAACATTTTTAACTCGATACTCCAAAAAATGCTCTATGCCATTTTCGATGCGACATTAAAAAAAAAAAAAAAAAAAAAATTTTTTTATGTTTTTTTTTTTAAACGAAGTGTTGCTCCATTGGTGGTTGTTATTTTTCACCACAAAAACTTCCTCAAATTGCCCCAAAAATTAACAGGAAGTGACCTGGGAATGGCCTCAAGATCATCAGAAAGTGACCTGAAATCAACAGGAAATGATCCAAAATGTACAAGAAGTAATAATGTAATCTCCCAAAAATGAACAGGAAGTCACCTAGAAATACCCTAAAATTAACAAGGAAGTGACCCTTAATTAACTTATTGTCTGCCAATTCAGTTAATTTAAGCCGGCTGGCTGTGATGATTTTCTATTTGATCATTTGCCCCTATATGTCCAAAATGAATTGGACATCTAGTACCGTCAATGGCAGAAAATGCTAAAATCTACATTACCATAGTGCAAAATCAAATTTAACACATGACCGATTTTTGTTGTAGTGCAAAAACAGTAGTACAAAAAACTAGGGCTGCAGCTATCGATTATTTTAGTAGTCAATTAATCTATGAACTAGTTAGTTCGAATAATCGAGTAATCGGAAAAGGAACATAAAAAATGGAAATAGCTGAGCCTCAAATGGTATTAAAAATAAATGAGTATGTACAACAAAAGAACAACTGGCTACCTTACATGGCAAAAGTACGCTAGCTTAAATGCTATAAAATACGGGGTTTTTCCAATGCTCTTAACAAATGCTTCAGACTCATATTCCCACAAGAAACTGCTCAATATACATATAAACTTAATTATGAATGCATTAAAAAAACATTAGCCCAAAGAAAAACTTGGCTTATGCTGGTCTTAACAGGGAGCAGTTTGATTCAGCCATGTGAAATGAGGCAGACCAGAGGGCAAGGTATCCACCCTAATCAATAAACTAAATGTAAACACTTTCAAAATATAACATTACAACACCACTTTAATTAAACGAATACTCGAGGCAACAAAGTTTTATTCAAATATTTTTTTCTAATCGAATACTCGAGTTAATCAATTAATCGTTGCAGCACTACAAAAAACGAATAATTGAGTATCAGTACTTTTGCAATCAAATATCAGAATACAAACTTTCGGTATACTTTTGACAACCCTAGTGTGGAATAGGGATAAGTTATGACAACTTCTGTGAAGTTGGCCCTCCATCAGATGCATTTTTTTGCATAAAAATGATGTCAATCGTTTGTGCTAAGCCCCCCCCCCCCCCCCCCCCCCCATTTTGATTAAAAAATGGTGTCAATCGCACGCATCATTTGTGCTGTAAAAAGTTTTGTTTGTGCTGCTATCGTTTTGTAGTTATTGAGATATTAATTTCGAGTGATGACGTTACTCGCAGCTTTTCTGTATCCAACTCCCGCGGCTGAAGGAGCGTACCAAGTCTCTCAAATACAGAGGGGTGTCCCAACACCTAGCGCAAACGTAGAACTAACAAATGGCGCCCGTTCGGGTCCATTTTGCAGTAAATGGGGGGGGCTTGAGATTTTAATTTTGAATGATGTGAATCGCAGACCCCATTTACTGCAAAATGGACCTGGAGGGGTGCCATTTGTTTGTGCTACATTTACGCTAGTTGTTGGGACACCCCTCTGTTATTGAGAGAGTTAGTACGCTCAGTCAGCTGCGACGGAGGGGCTGCAATTGTCGTCATCACTCGAAATTAATATCTCAATATGTATAAAACGATAGCACAAACGAAAAATTTTACAGCACAAAACTAGCATAAACGAATGGCACCATTTCGGGTCCATTTTGCAATAAATGGGGGGCTGCGTGACGCCATCACTCGAAATTAATATCTCAGTGTCTCAAAAACGAGCACTAACAAAAAAATTTTACAGCAGAAACAAACCATAAACAATTGACGCCATTTTTATTCAAAAGGGGGGGCTGATTGACCTAAGATTGACCTATAAAATAATTGTAAATATCTTACAAACGATAGCAGCACAAACAAAACTTGACATCATTTTTATATACATTTGCATCTAATAGGGGGCGAACATCACGGAGGTGTTATGACAACACCAGACCAGACTATAGGCAACATTTAATTCTGCACAAATATTACTAACAACTGTGTCTGTGTCATTTTTGCACAGGTGACACGATTGACCGACTGAGCACACTCCTCGAGCTGTTATCCGAGGCTGCAGATTGGCCGAGAGTTGTTCAGTGTGCCCAGATCGTCCCTATTCTGCTCCACATTTTCTTCAACACAGTCGTCAAAGTGAGGAAAACTAATGTTTTGGGGGCGTCTTTACCAACCTTTAGTAAGCCAGTTAGGTTACGTGACTACGAAGTGAAAAGTGTGTGCTCACAAATGCTTATATGTCAAAGGTGGCTGACAAGAAGCTTTTAGGCCAAGTGATTCTGGTACTCCTGGAGAGAAGTAGCCTCCTCCTTAACATTCCTAAGTACATCACAGAGATACACAGGTAGCACGTACTAGAAGAAAAAAGTGCTAATCCTCTGTGGTCAAGTTGGCTTGTTTCAACATGGTTAATTTGTCTCTGCAGGGTGTTCAGCCTACAGCTTACGAGCTTGTGCAAACTTCACCCCTCTTTGGTTATGGACCAATCCCACGAGCTGCTGGAGTTTGCTGGAGCCACGTCCAATGTTTACAGCAAACAAGAAATTTACACACATGTGGTAAAAAAGATATTTTTTTAAATGGTGGTTTCTGACTGATATTGCAATAGCTGCATAGATTTGAGTGTTAAGATGTTCTCCAAATTGATTTGATTTTAAATGTGTCCGTTTTCAGGTTTTGGTGCTTGGCGAGTACCTTTCTGTGTCATATGACGCTCGTTGCTCCGTGAAGCTCATCACTTCCTGTTTTGAGACTTTAGAAGCAGTGTTGTTTGAGATCACATCATCTGCCCCGCCTCCTGGAGCCAGCTGCCCCGCCCCTCGCGTCATCACCACTCTGATAAGCGCCCTTGCTAAGCTGGCATCACGATCACATGACCTAATACCCAGGTCGGCTCAGGGAATGTTATACAATATTAACTAACTCTAACTGCATGTCAATCTATTAGGGTTGTCACAAGTATTGAAGTATCGATACCGAAATGTTGCATCCAGAATGATATTTGATTGCAAAAGTATCGATACTCAATTATTTGTTTTTGCACTACCACAGGTCACCAGAATTTGTTCTCATGGGGGTAAATTTGATTTTGCACTACTCTTGATAATAATGGAGAATATCTTTGCATTTTCCTTGTTAACTCACTGGTTGCCACTGACGTGAGAATGAACAAAAGTTCATTCGCTCCTAGTACAAAAAAATTGGACGTCTCGTGCCGTCAACGGCACTAAAAGCTGAGCATTCACAGTTAGTCCTCCCAGTTGAAATGAATTGGGTGTTGTCGATGTCAAAGGCAGGCATTGAGTTATTATAGTACAGGTAGTCCCTGGGTTAACTTGGCTTGATTTTGATTTTACGACGCCAGAGTCTCGTCCGCCACTTTGTCAACCAACAGTACCTTATTGTACATCACAGTATCTTATTTTTCATTTACTTTATTAATAGGACTGTTTTGACCTTTAGAGAACTGTGTATTCGATTATAATGTTGACTTTTGTTTTGTGATGCATGCTTTTATTTTGGCGCAGGAAACGTACAGCTACGGTGGCTGAGAGGTGTCAGGCGAAATGCAAAGTCCAAACACTTTGCCAATAGAAAAAAACACGAACCCAAATTGCAAACGCTTTGCAAAAGAAAAAAGCACGAATGCAAACTGCCACAACACGATCCCCAATTCCTAAAGCGCGATTGCAAATTGGCAAAAGCACGAACCCCAACTGCAACAACACGACAGCAAATGGCTCGCAGCACGAATGCAAATTGTCACAACACGATCCCCAATTCCTAAACCGCGATTGCAAATTGTCAAAAGCACGAATCCCAACTGGGGTGTCCTAAGAACTAGCAAACACGAACGTAGCACAAACGAATGGCACCACATCGGAACCATTTTGCTGTAAATGAGGGGCTTAGAGGGATGTCAGCACTCGAAATTAGTATCTCAAGCCCCCAATTTACTGCAAAATGGACCCGAATTTGTGTTATGGTCGTGCTAGTTATTATGGCACCCCTCTGTTATTGAGAGAGTTGGTACGCTCCATTAGCCTCGGGAGCTAAACTGAGGAAAAGCTACGAGTGATGTCACCACTCGAAATTAATATCTCAATAAAAGCATAACACTGGAGCTACAAAACCGTTGCAGCACAAACGATTGACATCATTTTTATATAAATTTGCGTCTGATGGGGGCAACTTCATGGAGGTCCGTATAGATGGTCACAAAGCACATTTAAAGTGTATAAAGTGTCGTCTTTTTTTTTTTTTTTTTTTTTTTTTAAACTTCCGGGTCATCCTCTTGCCGTTGTGTTGCGTGATTTTGCTGCTGTGCTGTGAGCCGTTTGCTGTTGTGCTACGAGCTATTTGCTGTCGTGTTGTGGCAGTTGGGATTCGTGCTTTTGCCAATTTGCAATCGCTGTTTAGGAATTGGGGATCGTGTTGTGACAATTTGCATTCGTGCTGCGAGCCATTTGCTGTCGTGTTGTTGCAGTTGGGGTTCGTGCTTTTGCCAATTTGCAATCGCGCTTTAGGAATTGGGGATCGTGTTGTGGCAGTTTGCATTCGTGGTTTTTTCTTTTGCAAAGTGTTTGTAATTTGGGTTCGTGCTTTTGCCAATTTGCAATCACGCTTTAGGAATTGGGGATCGTGTTGTGGCAGTTTGCATTCGTGCTTTTTTCTTTTGCAAAGCGTTTGTAATTTGGGTTCGTGCTTTTTTTCTATTTGCAAAGTGTTTGGACTTTGCATTTCGCCTGACACCTCTCGGCCACCATATAGAGCAGATAGTACTTCCGTACGCGAGTAAGAGCGCATGTACACACAAAGAAGACCGTATTTGCGCACACGAAGAGCAAGAGAGGGGAAAGATTACAGCTTAGCTCGCTGTCTAGCTAAGACTTAGCTGGAACGTCTTGGTAAGGACAGTACAATGACGTATAATACAAGTTTTTACATAGTTATTTTGAGATTTAGGGTGAATTTTTGGGGTACTTAAAAGGGTTCATTCCGCCTTACGAGGAAATTCTGGTTACATCGCCAGCGTGAGAACGGGACTCATTTGTAACCTGGGGACTACCTGTACTTTCTTGTTAATTTTACAGTACTTATGGGTCACTACTCACTTCTGGTACATTTTTGGGCATTATGGGCAACCTTCCATTGGTTTTGGGGTACTTACGGGTCACTCTCGGTCTCTGTTGATTTTGGTGTATTCCTGGGTCACTTCCTGTTTGTTCTGGGTCACTTTCTGTTTATTCTTGGGCAGTTCGAGAATTTTATTTTTTCACAATAATAATGACCAGCAATGGAGAAACACTGTTTTTTCTGTGTACTATCAAAAATTGAATTATATTTTTGAGTATCAATATCAAGTTGAAAATTTCGTGAGAACTGTATGATCTGTAATGTTTTTGTTTTTTTAACATCCATAGGGTGTCCCTGTTCCTTTCTAAACTGAGGAAAGTATCTAGTGGTGGATCTGTTTCATGGTGCGAGGACGAAGAGGACCTTGCTTCCATAGTAACTCTTGGGGAGGAGTTGTGCGCTCTCCTGAAGACTCCTGGTGTTGCACAAAGCGTCCTGAACCCACCACCGCACGTCACTACACCGCAGTGGCACCAAGACGCCAACGTGGCCATGCCGCTCCAACTGCGAGCGCTCACAACACTCATGCAGGGGCACACGTCACGTTCTCAGCAAACGCCTACTTCTCCGTCACCCTATACAAGCATGTAAACCAACATCAGTGTCCAAGCTGTATACCTGCTTCTGTTTAGAGTTGAGGGTGAGCTGAAATCTTTCACAACTGACTTTTCGCTGAATGGTCCTTGAGATTTGAACTTGGGAGCCTTTGAGTAATCCATGAACAAAATTATCCACCTTTATACTGCAGCACTTTTTGTAAATACATGCCTAATCATGAGAGGAAAAAAGATGAAAAACACATCTGTTTACAGTAATATATTATCTTTTTTCCTTTGCTGCCGTTGACAGCGATAGACGTCCAAGTCATCTGAAGTGGGACAGGTGGCAGTGAGTGAACAAATGTTAATTTGCTGCCACCCGCCCCCTACAAATGGATTGGACGTCTGCTAATGATGAACTCATTTCAATTCACGGGAGAAGGATGAATGGAAATCTATCATTGTCAATAGCACTGAAAGAGTTAATGCAACTTAATTTCATTTTACA
This sequence comes from Corythoichthys intestinalis, assembly GCF_030265065.1. Classification (NCBI taxonomy): domain Eukaryota; kingdom Metazoa; phylum Chordata; class Actinopteri; order Syngnathiformes; family Syngnathidae; genus Corythoichthys; species Corythoichthys intestinalis. The sequence goes on from NC_080410.1 coordinate 11,738,874, forward strand.
AATCATTTTGATTTATAGAAAAATGTGGGGGAAAAAATATCTCCAGAGCCTCCAGATTTGCCGGTCAGAGGTGTTTGCAAAACATTTGGGGAAGTTTTTGAAGTATAGGGATTTATTAGTAAAAAGTGCATAAAGTTTTGACAAAAATATGGCAACAAAAAAAAATAACAGTTGCAAGTGACATTTTACCTCATCTGTAAAGGACTCGAGCGTCATCAAATCAAAGAACCTTCACTTCAAATGAGCATTGATATTGTTCATACAAATTTGAACTGAACTGAATGATGAGACTACTGCTGCATAGTAGTGCTGTACAGTACAGTATGTGTAGCCAAAATGATATAAAACTTCCTATTTTATTTTGTCATTATCGCCATAATTAGACCTGTTCCTGCAATGCACATTTTGGCCAGCAGATGGCGCCCAACTTTGCTGACTTGCTGAAGTTTGGATTCCATATGCCAGGGGTCCCAAAATTATTCCATATCGGGTCGCAGTGGATGCTGGATTTCTTTTCAACAAAAAGGGATCTTTCCACCAATCTGGTGTCTAACAAGTGTAATCAGTTGATTGTAGTCAGGTGCTGCTTGTTTTAGCAGAAACCTCATTGGTTAAACGGTATGTGCTCAATTGGAACAAAAACCAGGACCCACAGCGGCCCTTAAGTTTGGACACTATAGATGTGACCGAAAATTCTGCACCAAAAATAGCTAAAATTGCATTCTCAGTTTTATATTACCACCGAAAAGTGTGAAAAACCGTACTCCTCTTGTGATGTGATTCATTGGAAAATAATGAAATTTTAAAAATTAAAAAGTTGAATTGTATAGGCCTACATGAGTATTATTCGTTTATTCGGCCAAGTGTTTCCGATATTCAGTTTTGGCCAAGAATTTTGCTTTCATTACATCTCTTGGACACCCCTGCCGTATGCCATATTAGCACCAGCAATCAGACACCAGATATGCCTATCGCCACGCAATAGCAAATTGGCTTCCCCTGTTGACCGTACATGAGTAATGCATGCAAGACAAAAGTAGTAGCACATTAATCAACACAGACAACACAATTCGTTCCAATTTTATAAGTAATTTATTATTGCTATTATTCTAACTTAATACACAGCTGTCTTAAAATTCAAAACCACACATAAGTATTAGTAAATAATGAGCTATCTTTACATTTGAGCAAAAGTATGTGTGCTACTGTGCTGCTCATGCTCACACCGGATAGTTTTAGGTTTCATCATTACTTGATGCATTTAACATTTGTTGCAGGTCAATTTAATGGCAAGTCAAAAGTGTGAAAAGCTATCATAATTGATAGTTTTTCACCAAATGTATTATATCAAGGCATGTCATTATTGTGATAAAAAATGGATTTTATTCAATATCACACGGCACCACGGCACCAGCTTGTGAACTTGAAGTACTTTCATTTTTCATTAACAAAAGTGAAAAAGTGAAATTTGATGCATTGGAACAGAGGGAAAAAAATGAAAAACATTCTAATTAGGCTTGATTTCCTGCCTTAAAACTGCCTGAATGTACAGTGTAACATAACCTTGGGTATTCCACCTAGTGCAAATGATGCAAGCTAAAACCCAGGAGAGTAAAATATTCTTTTGCTGTTAATATTCATCTCAGAGTTCTCATTTAACCAAATATTGGTCATCTAAACGTTGTTGCAAATCAATGTTGTACCTATAAGGTAATGAAAATAAAAGACTTCTACTATGACTAGTCCTCTCAAAATGATTATAGAAGCATATTTAGTGATTTAGTGCTGCCTGAATGTACGCGTAACATATACTGTATACAGTGATCCCTCGCTACTTCGCGCTTCAAACTTCGCACCCTCAGTCCATCACGGATTTTTCAATTAAAAAATTAAATACAGATGAGCCGTCCCGAGCCGATCGCGTTGTCTCACTCTCCCTCTACCTGCTCTTTAATGGTCAGGCAGTGTACTGGAGTTGCTTATTAGGGTGAACGATGATTGACCAACAGTTAAGCTTTGATCTTGCCAGAGGCGCTGGTAGGCCGAGATTTCAAAGTTTAACTTGCTGTGGCAACTCATTGTGTGTAAGTGAGCAGCTTGAGTAGTCACTCAATAACGCATTTAATAAAGACAAACACTTTTCAACTTTTTTTTTTAAATAGATTGGGCGTCAACATTTTTTCTTTCAGTGGGACAGTAACATGTTTAAAACTTATAATTATTACATTTGAAGTGCATAAAAACAATTTATTGAAATTATATATACATTAAAGTTTTTTTTAAATATATATTGAAGAAAAAAGTCTTATATGTATCTCTTTCCAATGAAAAATCTGAATAAATACAGTGAACACACAAAAAAAAATTAGAGCGGGGGGGGGGGGGGGTGCGCTACTTCATGGTTATTCATTCATCACTGCTGGTTCTGGTCCCCATTAACCGCGAAAAACGAGGGATCACTGTACATCAAAAAGCATTGACGGAAAAAAAATAAGAACATTATAAAGATTTTTTTTCAATGTGACAATATAAAAGTAAAAAAGGATGAATTTATGAGAACAATTCCAATTTATTCATAATGTTTTTTTAATTATACCCAAAACATTTATTGTTAAATACAATTTTTATTTAATTTTCTATAATTACTTCAACTTTTTAAAAATATATCATTTTAATTATTTTAAAAGATTTTCCGATTTTTCGCTGTATTTTTTTCAATTTAATTTTCTATATTTTGTATTAATACTATTCGTATTCCACCAATGCTTTATGTAAATTCAGGCATCAAGGGTTTCAACGCTGTGCTTTACTATCATCAAGGACTTGTTTAGAGTAGTTACATTATCGTCTCTGACCTATCAAATAGCAGCTATTTATTTAAGACCACTTCTTTTTCTGCCTCAGACATTGTGTTTTCTCAGCAAGCAACTTGGAATGGATTCTCTCAGTGTGAGAGAGGCTCGCCATCACCTGGAGGTCTCCATGAGGGTCTGAGGCAAGTAGAGGTGCCTCCAGATGGCGTAGTAGTGAATTCCTGCTCCGGCTGCCACGAAAAGATGCCAAATAGCGTGAGCGAAGGGGACGAAACCATCGCTCTTGAAGAAGACCACACCCACTACGTAGAAGACTCCTCCCATGGCGAGTTCACACACACCTTCGTGGTCCACCTGCAATACGGAAAGCAATACTAGGTGACATTTCAACCTTTATAAAATATTTTCGTAACATTTGTGATATGTTGACTGACTACTAGTTGAATGACACCTCTTATATATTTTGAGGGGGTCTGTACTGCTTTCACCGGTGCTAATTCACTTTGAGAAGGGTGGCAGGAACCCTGCCACACAAAAAAAACTACAAATGTGCTGACTGCTTTACGGCTTATGCCACTTCCCCTCTTTCCCCATTCATTATTAAGATGGAAGTCAATGCGAACGCTTTGACGCGAATTCTGGAAATATGGCAGAGCAAAAAAAGAGACAAAAAGTTTTGTCCGAGGTGGAAAAAAAGGGAGGCTACCAGTACACTCAAGAATAAACATTGGGCCGGCGATCACTCGCTGGCGTGAAGCCCCAACTGAACCACACTGACAAGTTTTACTTTTCACCAGGTTTGCACAGACTGCACACGGATCTTTTCTAGATCAATCAGGTTTCTGGACTGTCGTTGAAAAACACTGAGTTTGAGCTTCCTCCAAAAATTTTCTATTGAGTTTAGGTCTGGAGACTGGCTAGGCCCCTCCAGAACCTTGATATGCTTTTTACGAAGCAATTCCTTGGTTATTCCGACTGTCTGCTTCGGGCCACTGTCATGTTGGAAGACCCAGTCACGACCCATTTTCAATGCTCTAACTGAGGGAAGGAGGTTATTCTGCCAAATCAAATCACAAATACATGGCCCTGTTCATCCTCTCCTTAATACAGTGCAGTCGTCTAGTCCTATATGCAGAAAAACACCCCCAAACCATGATGCTACCACCCCAATGCTTCACAGTAGGGATGGTGTTCTTGGGATGGTACTCATCATTCTTCTTCCTCCAAACACTATGAGTGGGATTAAGACCGAAAAGTTCCATTTTGATCTCATATGATCAAATGACCTTCTCCCATGACTCTTCTGGATAATCCAAATGGTTATTGGCAAACTTAAAATGGGCCTGGACATGTGCTGGTTTAAGCAGGGGAACTTTTCGTGCCATGCATGATTTTAAAATGAAGCACGGACATTAAGACTTGTAGTTCTTAAAAGAATGTTGTATGAGTTACGCCCTGAAAATATGCCCTGTAGCAAACTCAGATCACCAATCTGCTCGTGCACGTGCCTGCTGTGTGATCTCAACAACCGTACAATGGAGCTGCTTGATTGGACGCTAAGTTCACTGGACAGAATTTTTTCAACAATGCGACCTACACCTAACCGACGGCCATGTCCGGCCAACACCTTCACGTCTGGATATGCGGAGGATGCCTGGGGAAAATGGAGGCCCATATGCTTGACGGCTCTCCAGATTGAGGACGTGGAAGACCTCTTTATCTTCAGCTCACTGCTGGCGCTCGCCCTCCCGCTGCTTATTGGTGCCCTCTGGATACACCGATTCTCGGTGAGAGTGATGCGGCAACACAAAGAGGCAATGGAGATTGCTCGTAACACCGGTGACCCTGTCAACAAGGCCTGTGATTAATTGTCCCAGGTGAAGAAGGAACAAGCAGCATTTAGTGATGCCGCCGCTCAAATGGTGACGAAAATCATTACGGAGATCCGGGATCAAGAAAGGTTCGCTCACGGGAACAGGGCCAGGGCGGATGACGATTAACCCACCTGAGCGGATTGCAGCGGATGTGGGCCTCCATGACTCCCTCGGCTATCCCTCCCTACACAAACTTGACAATCACCCTAATCAATGAACTCACACTAATCGACAACATTGCTTAAGTGCCATGGCAATTAATAACTTTTGGGAAGATTATTCATGTGAAAAAGAAAAAAAAAAAAGAAAAGCTCATGTAATGTGATGTATGCAACTCTACCATGTTTGACTGTGCGTCCTTGGCTGTAGGGGGACGGGTATTGATAAGCATATGCTTCTCCCGTCTGCCCTTGTCTTTCTTCGGTTCTTTCTTTCTTCGGGCTAATCATATCACATTTTGTAATTGTCAATGATACCGATGATGATGACAATAAAAATTTCATTCATTCATTCATTCATAATAATTTGATATTCAAACCTTTCTTAATATTTTCGTTTTCATCCAATTTTGAAAATTAGTTTAACTAGTAGGTCGCCATTGTTGTTGACTACGCAATGCACTCTGGGCGGTAACGTCACATGGCAGCGCTGCCGTACTTCCACAGTGTCACTCGTTTGCTACACCAACATGTCATCGGTTCTGCCCTTCCAATTTGAGACGGAGCGGAAAAATGATGAGCAGGACAGCACTGTCGGTCATTCACAGGACGAGCAGCAAAGGCAAAATTCAGAGCGGGAAAGACTGGATGAGACAAGAGTTGGGCAAAACTGGTGGTGAACTTGCAGCAGTGCGTGTCAATGACAACGAAGCGAGAGCCTGTGTGCTGTCTAGAACTCCAGTTTTTGTTAGCAGATCTTCACGGTGATGCCCCGTAACCCTGTCCAGCCTTGTAGAGGTCTACAATTCTGTCTCTGTTGTCTTTGGACAGCTCTTTGGTCTTGACCATGTTAGCAATTGGCGTCTTCCTGATTGTATGGGGTGGACAGGTGTTTATATGCAACTAACCACTTCGAACAGCTCAAAAAGTCTGATGAAATAATAATAACACCTTCATTTCACTTATTTGTTGGACTTTTTAAAGGCAACTAACAGGTATTTGAGCCTCACAATTCTAGCTAATAGACAGGTGTTCAAATGTGTATTTGCAGCAGTATAATACAAATAAATTGTTTAAAAATCACACTGATTTCTGGATATTTTTTTCTCTCTAGATTGTCTCTCACAGTGGACAAACACCTACCATGAAAATTTCAAAACCACCCATCATTTCTAAGTAGGAGAGCACGCAAAATCGTAGGGTGTTAAATACTTGTTTTGCTCACTGTATTATCTTTTGTAAACTGCGCTTTTTAATGAACCATGTGTATTTCGTTATTTTGTGAAATTGTGGCTGTTGTTGTGGTTGGATGATTACTCATGGTATGTTGTGGAGAATCAATTTTCCTCTCCCCAAAATTTTGTGTACTTCTTATTTTTTTACAAGTTTTTTCAGGTAGGGACAGATGTCAGGCCATATTTGTCAGCCTAAGCTTTGGAGTTTTAGTGAGCATATCCTTCCCTTGCCTACGACCCATCAGTTGACCTTGCAACAAAAAACTGAAGTGTTGCCACCTGGCAAGACGTTTTGCACTCCCAGACTGCTCCTCAGTGCCTGCACAATGGCAGGAAGCACGCTACCATGTTTACAAGAGTTTTTTTTTTTTTTTTTATGCAGTACAATGCTTCAAATTACTTGCCATAGACAGGATGACCAGAGCAGGAACAGCTCCCATGGCCACATACCCCAGCAACTCTACCAGCTTGTACCTGCCCACAGAAATTGACAATGCCTCAGTTGACAGAGTATTTGATACTGTAGTTTTTTGGTTTGATGATATTACCTCTCATGGAAGAAGAAGACATATATTGACCCGAAAAAAGCCATGACCCAAATCAGCCAGCGCATGTGGCATGCCCACGGGCCCAGTTCCCTCAGCATCAACCTGTCCACACACGTCAGGCAAACGTCACAGCAACTCCGCCGTGACCTGGGTCACCCGTCACACCACATTATCATCTTATTTGTCTCATTAACAGACCTACCAGGGAGAGTATGAAGCCGCTATGAAGAAGTAGATGGCCATCCGGTCACACATGTGGAAAAGTTGCTCCACCTTTCTGCAAAAAGGGGGGAAAAAGGTTAAAAAAGAAATTTCCAGGATGAAACACAGTCAATACAACAATTGCACATCTAATACTACACAGCAATAACTAATATTTAATAAAACGATGAAAATATCTACACATACTGTACACACATCTAGAAGGAGCTGCACATTTTGTTCTGCGAGTTTAAATCCTTTGAAAAGCGATGATGCTGTTATATAAGGTTAAAGCAAGCGGAATAAGAACAGTACTTTAAATACACACACAATGGCACTGGGATGATTCACAATAATAATCCACTCAATCCTCCATAATCACTGAAAGAAAAGAATGTGGGACTTCAAAAATGCTGTCAACCGATGGACTATTGCAGTCAGGTCTACTCTATTGAGTCATTTAATCACTTTAATCATAAGCGGAAGTGTTCTAAGATGCAATGGAACCTCCAAAGTTGAATGCTATCTGTTCTGCTTCCAAGGTATTTCTAACTACAAAGAAACCTAAATATATTCATAATACTGTACGAACTGACAATAGAAACGATATATGGCGGAAAACACAGACAAGGCTGAAAAAGCAGTTTCTGCTGTTGCACCCCTCTTTGAAATAAACTGCTGTATTTTAAGCCAATAGAACTGTTGTGTTTGATAGAACAATATGTCTATATGCTGCCAGAGCAGATTAATGACTAAGTCCCCGAACTAGTTTTAATTTGTCCGTTTTACCCTGGAACCCCCCGTTTACAGACGTCGAGCAACCGCTTTTGTTTCAACCTAGCCATAAAAAGAAGGTAAGTAATCGTATTTATTAGGGTTGTTCCGATCATGTTTTTTTGCTCCCGATCCGATCCCGATCGTTTTAGTTTGAGTATCTGCCGATCCCGATATTTCCCGATCCGATTGCTTTTTTTTTTGCTCCCGATTCAATTCCAATCATTCCCTATAATTTTTCACGATCATATAAATTTTGGCAATGCATTAAGAAAAAAAATGAATAAAACTCTGACGAATACATACATTCAACATACAGTACATAAGTACTGTATTTGTTTATTATGACAATAAATCTTCAAGATGGCATTTACATTATTAGTATTCTTTCTGTGAGAGGGATCCATGGATAGAAAGACTTGTAATTCTTAAAGGATAAATGTGACTTTGTATATTGTGACTAAATATTGCCATCTAGTGTATTTGTTGAGCTTTCAGTAAATGATACTGTAGCCATTTAACTGTTCTGCCCAAATGCATGATGGGAAGTGCAACCATGACTGTGCGTAGTGGCACCAATTGATATATCTTCTCTGCGTTGGAAATTAACATAGGGTGTTAAGAAAAAGATCAACTACTACCTTTCTTCCCCACATTGCTTCCCACGATATTTCTAGTTGTTGAGAGAGGGATAATAAGGCATTAGCCAATTAAAAAAAAGCTCCAAAGGCTGCCAGAAATTCACTCTACTCATTTTACGCTGCCTTTTAGCTCTATACATAGGTAAAGCGGCGCCATTATAGTTGAACGCGACAATGCGTGAGTGGGTCGTGCAGCGCATGCGTTAATTGCATTAAATATTTTAACATATTTAACAATTTCACTATTGAGGTCAAAAGCCAAAAAATAAATTCAACTAGGGACAATCTGGAGTAGTGCTATCGTACTTCATATTTATTACATATTATATATGTATGTAGTGAGAGTGCTATCGCTAAACCATATAAACATTAAAAGCCCTAGCTCCATTGACAAATGACATGAAATACATTAGACTTGACAGTGGATGTTAGCAAGAACAAAAGATTTTGAATTGAAAATTTCGTAACTCACCTTCCGAGCACAAGATTCCTGCCGAATTTTCGTGTACGAGGACCTGTTTCACCCAACCAGCAACGTAGCATTTATAAGCCTCCAAGCTCTTAAAGTTTTTCAGACTTTCGTGAGAATAGGCGGATTTTGTGTGGACAAGATAGTTGTAAATATCAGGGTCAGGCAAAGACGGTGAAGACAGCGGGTCGAAAAACATCGATTTAGGCATGAAATATGGATCTGGCGAATGGATAAACTGAAGCTTTTCCACATAACCCCTTTTATGCAACGCATCCAATGAGTTTACGGCGTCAGATAACACCGGGGCTTCCATGAAATGCATTATAAATTGCTCGATCAATTGAGACCATTGATAATACAGACACAAAATGACGGACAATGGGGCGGAACAATACAGCGATCACGTGATTTTGTGACGTCGGTGGGTAGGGTCTATTCTCGTTCTCAGAATATGCAGCACTTGTGACGTAGGACAATAACAGGACTGGTTGCTATGGGAACGTACGCAGCGGCATACCGCATACCCAAGGAACCTTGCTAAAAGGAGTATTAAAATTGCTAATAAAATCGTTTAGGATTATTTTAGATGCATATATGTTATATTTTTCTTATGGAGTATTCAACGAGGAATACGATAGACCCATTAATAGACTTTCTTGGAAAAATCACCATTTCTTGACATGACTAATGAGGTGGCCTGTGAAAACCAATATTACAGTAAAGACTTTTCTTAAAGGTCTTAGTGTACCACTCTTTGCACATACTTACAGTGTCAAAACTGACTGGAGTAGTATACACATGCATACTCTTTGGGACTGATAACAGAATTGATAGATAATCTGCTAAATAATTCCATGGTATTTTATCACACCCAACACTTTTAGCTTCAACAGTGCGCGGAAGCTGAGTATGCCAAATCTTTGTGTGCCAAATCTCGTGGCCCTCTGGGGGCCCCTGCGGGCTGGGGACCCTAGGCAATTGCCTGCGTATGCCTAATGGGACGCGACGCCTCTGGGGGCGCCCTAGCGCCCACTCTACTAACTAGACGTGTAAATGAACGGTATTAGTCTAGAAAACTAGCGGATTTTTTTTTTTTTTTTTCCCCTCGAGGGCGCTTGTGCGCCCCCAAATAGATTGCGCCCTGGGCGGTCGCCCACATTGCCCATAGCAAAAACCGCCTGTGCCGACGCCAACATCAACATGGAAAAAAAGTAAAAACTTCCCACTCTACCGCACCGCTCTCTCTCATGAGTCACACAGTGCATTCAGGAACAGCATGCAAACACATCAGAACCCATTTCGTTACATTATTATGATTAGGTTTGGGCATCGGCTGAATTTGAACGGATCCGATACCACGTTTCGATTCCGGTTCCAAACGATTCTTGATTCCGATTCTTTTAATAGCCAGGGTAAAAAAAATTGCGTAGTTTATATTAACTTCTCGATTCTTTTTTAAATTATATGAACTGACAATTAACTATGAATTTCTCACAGAGCTATTTTTAACTTGTATAAATATCAGTCTTTGAACTTAAATATGATGAAGTTTCTTTCCACAGGAGTGCACTTTCACAAAGATGTTTTGTTTTCAAAGGCTCACGGAGAAAACACTCACACATTATCTTTTGCCTATGTTTTAGAGTGTCTTATGATGCAGGCAATTTTACATGTTATTGAGCTCCCACTAATTGGCTAACCTGGTGCAGGATATGAAACAAAAAAACAAAAAAATAACTTGTAAAACCCAGTCCAAATTATTCTTGTGGGAAAATCCCACTCGACATACGACCATTTCGACTTACAAACCAGGTCCTGGAACAAATTAAATTCGTACGTAGAAGTAATACTGTATCTATGGAACCACAGGAGTGCCAAAATGAAAAAAATATGAATAAATATAAAGAGCTATAAAGTAATTGTATCATGTGCGATTTTTGATTCATCATTCATGGAAAAATCAAGTTTTCACAACTGCTTAGAGAAGCAGTTGTCAGGCTGGATTGGTCGCTTAGCCAGCTACCGGTCACCAAGACAATGACATGTAATGCAGTCGATAAGTAACCCTTTCCTGTTTGGAAAGCCGCACTTTCGAGTCATGTTGACGGCAGCACTCTGTGTCAGATACTTCAATTTTTACAATGCTCTAAAGACGCCACGTGATTGAACAGGCCGGCGTGATCATAGATCGGCAATCTTGAGTCTGATTGGTATACTAAAGTCATATGATTGTTGTTGCAACGTCTCATTTGTGAAACTGGTAGCGCCACTGTTGGCATCTCTGGCAAAAAAGGTATATTCTAATATGTAGAATAAAGAGGAGAAATATAACGACTAGTGTGGCCCAAAGTAGTGGAGTAAGACTAACGTTTCTTCTTCACAAATCTACTTAAGTAAAAGTAAAAAGTATGGCTTAGTAAAACTGCTCTTAGACGTACATTTTTCTCAAAAAATTACTCAAGCAAATGTGTAACGTATGACTACCCAGACTTGATAACGTGTGACGGTGTTCTACACGTCTCATCATGAGTCATTTGGGAGAGGCTCCTTTTTTCTTTTCTTGACCATTAGAGCGGTCGGGAATGAACGAACGCTGATTCGCACAATCTCAAATAGATTGGACGCTACTTGTGATAAACTCATTTAAATTCACAGCAGAAGGATGAAAAGAGCCACATGACTGGATGTCTGTGATGTGTGAATGTGTTGAAGAATCTTTGCAACCAGGTCACATCTGTTGTTTACTTCGACACCTTTGGCTATGTCATAATTAACAGTATAATGAACAAACTGTGTTTGCAATTGGGAGCACAAACATTCGCATCTGGCAAATCATGACACACATGTACCACACGCACTAACACCTGAGGTGGCTGATTTTCCAGGCAGCAGCATGGAAGAGTGTTGAGGTGACAAAGAGGCCTGTGAGTCCGCTGCCATATAGCCAGGCAGCAATGCGATGCCATAGGTCCCCTGACAGGAAGTACAGCACAGAACCACCCACCAGGCTCGGTAGAATCCATAACTGTCAAGAGACCAGTAGTTTTTTTAATTGTACAAAAAGGCATCTGAGTAAAGCAGTTTGGCCATTTCCCCCCATATTCTTTATATGTATGTATGTATTACATTAGTACACTTTTTCTTCACTCTAAAAAGAATCCAGCGCATTATTAGTCCCACTATTGAGGACAAAGTGTGTTGGGGTTGTGAAACATATTGAAGTATCAAAACAGAAATGTATCTGGGGGATAATATTTGATTGCAAAAGTATCAATACTCAGATATCTGTTTTTGCATGACCACAGGTTTGTTTTCTTGTAGAAAATTTGATTTCGCAATAGACTTCACTATCAGTTGACGAGGCTCGGGATCCGTAGGGGGCCTATTTTCAGAAACTTAAAATCATAGACTTCATAATGATATTGACTGGTCAGATTCGACCTTCACTGCGCCACGCCTTCAAGTAGGGGGCCATCCCACAATCCACTTCAGTTATTCGCAGTCGGTCGCAGCGACACATGCAGCAATCAACGCCAGATTATGATTGAAAAAGTACGAAAGCTGCACCACATACTGTAAAAACAGAAGGATTTGTTCGAGGATTCAAGTGAATTATTATTTTCGTTTTTTCACAAGAATTTTCAACGTTAAAGCTCTTTGTTGTAAGGCTGCCGCCACATTGCGGAACTGACTAGCATCATTCTTCGACATATTTATGTAAAATAAATGCTAACTGCCCAGTTTTTTGCTCTTATCCCAAAGATTCGAGACTGTTTTTCATTCATATTTATAAATAATTCGGGGATTTAAGCATTTATTCACAAGAATTTTCAACGTAAAAAGCTCTCTGTTGTAGGGCTGCCGCCACATTGACTAACAGACTAGCACCTTACTTCGACATATTTACGTAAAATAAATGCTAACTGCCCGTTTTTTTTGCTTTTTTAACAAAGAGTCGAGACTGTTTTATGTCTATATCTATAAAGAATTCAGGGATTCAAACATTTATCCACAAAGATTTTCACCGGAAAAGCTCTGTTTACATAAGGTGGCCGCAACATCGACTAACAGACTAGCATCATACTTCAACATGATTAGTTAAAATAAATGCTAACTGCCCGTTTTTTTGCTCTTTTAACAAAGAATCGAGACTGTTTTATGTCCATATCTATAATGCATTCAGGGATTTAAGCAGCTATTCACAAGAATTTTCACCGGAAAAGCTCTGTTTACATAAGGCGGCCACCACATTGACTAAGGGCCCAAATACACCAGATGCATGATCGTTGCGGTTCCAGTCAGGCTCCGGTAAAAAAATAGCGCCGGAGCCAATCCGTTCCCATTATATCCAATTCTTCAACGTATACCGCCCGCGTCAGTGCTCCGGATAGTATATGGTATATGGTATAGGCTATTTTCTATTTTTGCCGGACACGCATCTGACAAAATGGGCGGAGCTGGGCCTGGACGTAACAGCCCAGTTGCTTATTCACGGTTTAAGCACCAGCGAACATGGACGAAGAACGTTTCATCATGGAGGTGGAAAGTCACAAAGTGATATACGATGCAGCAGATCGTTATTATAAGGATAGCATTAAAAGCGAAGCTGCAAGGTGTCCTATTATGTGTGTTTTTCTGGCAATGATATCAAACACACGACATGCTGACAACTTTGAGGGGGGAAAAAAAAGCGTATCTGGAAGTGGTTCCACTGCAGAAATTCTCGTGCCCGCCGCACGCACAATGTCGGTTTGTATACAGAGTTGAGGGGGAAAAGTACGAAAGAGAATAAAGAGACACCCACAAGTTTCGACCTGGTGGTCTATTAAAGACGTTTCTCTTTCTTTCCTACATTTTACTTGACTTTTAATTGAAAAACCAACAGTTTGCGCTGGGCACAGGAATCTGTTGAGACACCAATTCCAAATACGCTGTTTTTAAGTTCGTGTAGTACAGGGGTGGGCAAACTATTCCACAAAGGGCCGCAGTGGGTGCGGGTTTTTGTTGCAAAAGAGGACACCTTTTCACCAATCTGCTGTTTTACACGTGTAATCAGTCGACTGCAGTCAGGTGCTTCTCATTTCTGCTGAAACCTCATTGGTTAAACTAGCTGTGCTGGGTCAGTTGGAACAAAGACCAGGACCCACTGCGGACCTTGAGGACCGGTTTGCCCACCCCTGGTGTAGTATATAATTCGCTATCCATTTTATAAATATTACAGAATATTTAACAGTTATTTATAACAGCTCTATGAGATGTTATGTGCCTTAAATTTTAAATGTGCACAAAGATATAAACCCACCGACACAACCAAGGGCATAATAGGGCCCCGCCCCCCTAGCCCCCACACATGGAGCCCTGATCTCAACATGATGCAGTCAATCTGGAATTAAGAGACAGACATAACTAAAATATCAATATGCAAAGAAAAATGTGCTCTCTCTCTGCTTCTCTGATGAGTATAGACTCCGTGTGTTTTTCGTTGTTTTAAATGGCACATTATAGCGCGCGATAACGCGAGCGGAGTTGGCGGACCGCAGCCGTGCACAGCCGGTATGATTTGCCTGTTTTTGACGTACTGCATGGCACGCAGTCAGCATTGAGCCGGACCGGAACCTATCATGCATCTGGTGTATTTGGGCCCTAAGAAACTAGCATCGTACTTTGACATATTTATGTAAAATAAATGCTAACTGCACGTTGTTTTGCTTTTAACAAGAATAGAGACTGTTTTGCGTCCGTATCTATAAAGAATTCAGGGATTTGCACATTTATTCACAAGAATTTTCAACGAAGAAAGCTGTTTGTCTGCGATTCCACTCAGTCAGTTTTGACTGCCATGCCAACAATGCAGCCCTCCGATTAATCGGCCCGGTGCCCGTGTCCTGTCAATATCATTATGAAGTCTGTGCTTAAAATTCAAATATTTTCAAAACCAACGCTGCTAGCGACCCAAAACCAAAACAGGCAGCTCCCTTAAGCATATACAGTTGTGGTCAAAAGTTTACATACACTTGTGAAGAACATAATGTCATGGCTCTCTTGAGTTTCCAGTTATTTCTACAACTCTGATTTTTCTCCGATAGAGTGATTGGAACAGATACTTCTTTGTCACAAAAAACATTCATGAAGTTTGGTTCTTTTATGACTTTATTATAGGTTAACAGAAAAAGTGATCAAATCTGCTGGGTCAAAAATATACATACAGCAACACGAATTAGCAATTTCTTGTGAGTGATTATTGACTTGAACAATCATTGACATGAACAAGTCAGGAAAGTCACTTGGAGCCATTTCAAAGCAGCTGCAGGTCCCAAGAGCAACAGTGCAAACAATTGTTTGTAAGTATAAAGTGCATGGCACTGTTTTGTCACTGCCACGATCAAGAAGAAAATGCAAGCTATCACCTGCTGCTGAGAGAAAATTGGTCAGGAGGGTGAAGATTCAACCGAGAATCACCAAAAAGCAGATCTGCCAAGAATTAGAAGCTGCTGGAACACAGGTGTCAGTGTCCACAGTCAAGCATGTTTTGCATCTCCATGGACTGAGAGGCTGCCGTGCAAGAAGGAAGCCCTTGCTCCAAAAGCGGCACCTTAAGGCTCAACTGAAGTTTGCTGTTGATCACATGGACATAGATAGGACCTTCTGGAGGAAAGTTCTGTGGTCAGACGAAACAAAAATCGAGCTGTTTGGCCACAATGCCCAGCAATATGTTTGGAGGAGAAAAGGTGAGGCCTTTAACCCCAAGTACACCATGCCTACCGTCAAGCACGGTGGTGGTAGTATTATGCTGTGGGGCTGTTTTGCTGCCAATGGAACTGGTTATTTACAGAGAGTAAATGGGATAATGAAGAAGGAGGATTACCTTCAAATTCGTCAAGATAACCTAACGTCATCAGCCCGAAGATTGGATCTTGGGCGCAGTTGGGTGTTCCAACAGGACAATGACGCCAAACACACATCAAAAGTGGTAATGGAATGGCTAAATCAGGCTAGAATTAAGGTTTTCGAATGGCCTTCCCAAAGTCCTGACTTATACCCCATTGAGAACTTGTGGACAATGCTGAAGAAACAAGTCCATGTCAGAAAGGCATCAAATTTAACTGAACTGCACCAATTCTGTCAAGAGGAGTGGTCAAAGATTCAACCAGAAGCTTGCCAGAAGCTTGTGGATGGCTACCAAAAGCGCCTAATTGAAGTGAAAATGGCCAAGGGACATGTTACCAAATATTAGCGTTGCTGTATGTATATTTTTGACCCAGAAGATTTGATCACTTTTTTCTGTTCACCCATAATAAAGTCATAAAAGAACCAAACTTCATGAATGTTTTTTGTGACAAAGTATCTGTTCCAATCACTCTATCAGAGAAAAATCAGAGTTGTAGAAATAACTGGAAACTCAAGAGAGCCATGACATTATGTTCTTCACAAGTGTATGTAAACTTTTGACCACAACTGTATGAGTCTCTATGAGCAGCAACATTTAAAAATTCAGTCATTCCCTAATAAAATACTGCTTAATTATTTTGTTTATACAAGCATAACATAACCTAAAATGGCTATAAAATTCTCCAATTTTACACTACATGCACAAAAATCACCAAATGCAGGGATAACCACCTATATTTTCAGGATCAATAGCAATATTTAGTTTTCTAGTTTTTGCCCGAAATAGCAACATATTTTTTTTTTTTTTTCAATTTAGTGCAAGTTTTCAACAGCTAATAAATCACTCAATTTTCACATCAGAAACTTAATACTTGATGGAAGCATGCAGAATCATTTTAATATGGCTCAACAAAAGCAAAATTAGCCTTTTTCTACATACAATCAGTTATTTAGGTTGAATTCCGCTATTGTGTAGAGATACAAATCCGACATAGCACCCGTCACAAAACAAAGAGCTTTTTAAGTTGAAAATTCTTGCAAATCGCGGAATTTCTATACATATGAAAATAAAACAGTCTAGATTCTTGGTTTAAAGCAAAAAACGGGCAGTTATCGTCCATTTTACGTAAATATTTCAAGCCAAAGTTACGGTATTGTGTAATCCAACATGGCTGCCGTCACGAAACAAAGAGCTTTTTAAGATGAAAATTCTAGTAAATAAATGCTTAAATCGCGGAATTTCTATAGACGTGAACGTAAAACAGTCTAGATTCTTGGTTAAAAGCAAAAAACAGGCTGTTACCGTTCATTTTACGTAAATATTTCAAGCCAAAGTTACGGTATTGTTGAATCCAACATGGCAGCCGTCACAAAGAGATTTTTAAGTTGAAAAGTCTAGTAAATAAATGCTTAAATTGCAGAATTTCTATTGATATGGACGTAAAACAGTCTAGAATCTTGGTTAAAAGCAAAAAATGGGCAGTTAGCATTCATTTTACATAAATATTTCAAGCCAAAGTTACACGAATTTTATCCATTGATTTTTTTCACAATGTTTCAAAGTGCATGCATGGTGCTATTTAATATAATAATTACCTTGATTCATCGACCAAATCACTCTTGAGACACTCCTGCCTGCTTGTATGCAGTGAAACCTTCATCCTATTTTAACGTAAATCCAGCATTAGAACGCAGCGTGTGTTTGAGTTTATCGCAGTGAAAGCCAACTCAATGTTCTGCCTGGGTCGGCACCCTTCGTGGTGCAATGTCTGCGGGAGCTGTCTTGTCAACTGATGGTGGAGTCTATAATTTTGCACTATTACTAGAAACTATTGATAAGAGAGGATATTTTTTAATTTTCCTTGTCAACTGGATCAATT
The DNA here is from genome assembly GCF_030265065.1 of Corythoichthys intestinalis. Classification (NCBI taxonomy): domain Eukaryota; kingdom Metazoa; phylum Chordata; class Actinopteri; order Syngnathiformes; family Syngnathidae; genus Corythoichthys; species Corythoichthys intestinalis. The sequence goes on from NC_080410.1 coordinate 11,756,358, forward strand.
AAACGGAATTGGACGTTGAAATTTTCCATAGTTAATTGTATGGATGTGTATGGGTGTGTGTACGTGTATGCTGTCCAACTGGGCCCCTACTCAAAGCTTTAAATAGCTTGTTTGGAGTATCCTGTTCGCGCATCTTAACAGATGAACTGTTTGTATATGACCATGTATTGTGTGTACCTTGAATGATGTGTGAAAAAACTGGTAAAATGAAACTGAACATTGTCAATGGAAGACAATGAGTACATTTTCGGTTGCTTCCTTGTTAATTTGTGGGGCACTTCCTGTTGATTTTGTGTCACTTCCATTACATATTGGGGCATTCAGGATCTCTGTACATTATGGATAATTTCCTGTTAACTTTAGGGCAACTTGAGGAAATTTTGGGGGGCGTCAGAAATATCAAACACCAGTGGAAAAATACTGAAATAGTTCATTTAAAAAATTAACGTTTAATTGTGTTTTTTTTATTTTTATTTATGTAATATCGATAATAGTATGGAGTATCTTTGGAGCATCGGTATCGAATTGAGATTTTTTTGTATCGTGACTAAGCCCATCGACGGGGGGGGCAACCGGGTATGTTGTCCCGGGCCTCAGGACCATAGGGGCCCCTGAATGACCCTTAATTTATTTTACGTAACATTCACATATTTCTTTTTTATTTAAATCATTAGCCACGTTTACATGCTGACTTTTATTCATACCGATTCAAATCATTCCGAATGTTAATTTCACATCAGCTGTTTACATGTCACTTCATCTATTCTGATCCAGCGTTTACATGTGACTGCCTTTATTCCGAAAGGACGTTTGACAACTGCCGTCTGACATGCGCAGATTAATCAAAACAAAGCGTCACGTTGCAAAACATGGAGATCGATCGTCAGATCAGCTGCTGTTTTAACTTTTCGAGTGGAAACAAAACTTCAGAATGATACGCCGTTCATTTAAAAAGTTGTGTGGGTGCGCTGTGCGTGTGCTTGGAAGCCATGTTGCAAGTGACGTTACTTACGTCACCAAGTGACGTCACCACGTCAGTACGGAGCATGCGCAGAAAGAACGCAACCAGACACCATTCCGCTTCCCTGTTTACATGATATAATTTTACTTCTAATAGGTTTGGGAAAAGGAATATTCCACCCCTGTGAATCGGAATGAAATTCCATTCGGTTTGGGCCTGTTCATTCCGAATGAGGTGTTTATATGGAACACATTTATTCGGTTTGAACAAATATTCCGATTGTAATTGGAATATTTGGCTCCATGTAAACGTGGCAATTGTCTGATTAAATATCATTTTTACTCGATATATACTTAAAAACTTTAACATATTTAATATTTCAAATATTTTTTTTCCCTTTTTTTGCACCACGTCCCCCCCCCACCCACTCTGTCTTAGCAGAGAATGGTTTGACCCCGCTCTGGCGCACTCAAGGCTACACTACGTACGTGCCCTGAAGCGGTAAATTAAAATCTGTCATTGTTATCAACTCTAAACATGGCGAGTCATCATAAATCAGGTGTGCAGAAAAGGAAAAAAAAAAAAGAAAAAGATGAAGATATAGAGGTGAACGAGAAAAAAATTATGAGGTTTTTAAAAGGGGGACCAGAAGCCAGAGAATTAGGGCTAGAGTTGGCTGTGGACAGTGATGTCGGTAAGTGAACAACAGCCGCTAACACTGAACGTTTACATACGCGATCACCGTGATCAAAGCCTGATTCGAGTCTGTCACCAGCCGCTTGTAGCCTATTGAGCTGTGGTATGACAAGACATGCTGCTCATGTTGAGCCAAGGAGAGAGAAGATGATGGGGGATCAGGGATATATGTTAGTCTGTGGGGAGCAGGTGCGCGAGGCTGAACAGACTCTGGTCCGGCGGCTGAATTTATCTTGGGTTTACAACCTACTGTGTATTATAGCAAACGCTATAAATGTTTAGTTATACTGTTTTGTTGCTTAGCAGGCAGGCGTAGCACTCTCAGTTGTATTGTATTCTAGCCTACATGGGACAATAGATGGAAATTGTTTATATTGTGTCACATCACATTACAGTCTGTTAAATGTAACTGTCCATCTCAAATAATTTGAAAATTTACACTGTCGTTGCTTGCAAAGCATTAAAAGTACTGCGGATGTTGTCGTGACAAGCCGGTGGCAGGGATGGGGTGGGTTGGGGGGGGCCCTATAATGGTCTCTTGTCCCCGGGCCCCTGCAAGTTTGTTGACAGCCCTGATCGTGACAACAGTGAAAGCATGTCCGAATACGTGGATTTAATGTGGATATCGAGCATATTGAATAAAGGAATGGATATCCATGATACCCAGTAAAAGACACTGTTATTGTGAATGTAAAAGGTTTAAGTTTATTGCCCCTCCATTCCAAAAACATGCATGTTAGGTTAATTAAAGGTGTTAAATTGTCAACCGGTGTTAATACGAATGGTTGTTTGCTTATATATGCTCTGCAGGTGAGCAGTCCAGTCCAAAAAATCATTTGGTCATCCAACACACCCATTATCCCAATGATGAAAGCATGGATGAATGGCCAATAAAAATTGCATGCATTTTCTGAATTTAAACTTAACTGCTCTCTAAAGCAAGAAAATAAAATGTGGCTTGTTTTACAAGTGCCATCAGCAGAATGTTGGAGGAAACACAAAACTCTCAAAAAGAATAGTAAGATAAGGGAATCAAACTAGGCATTTTGTGTTAAGGTCTTAAACTATAGTAATTTTGCTTTACCATACGAAATAATAATACAGAATAATGTAGTAACTCAAGTGTTCAAATCATTCAAATCCGTTAAAAAATCTTTTGTTGTATTTGTGTCTGTTTTTCACTGTGCTGGGTGCGAGAACATTTGTTTTCCTCTCAGTCGTCTTTAACTCATTGGCTACCTTTGGCATCCACTAGAGATTAACTCATATAAAGTGTTTTAATGCAGTTTTTACAAGCCACGTGATTAGACGCCACTCATCATTAATGGCACTGAAACTGACATTATTAACATTCCTGCCCGGATCCTTGCACAACTGCAACCTCTGTTGAATGATGTCATACTTTACGCAAGGTGAACATGCATGTCACTGCTTGTGATCCGCGGTTCGCCTTTCACTTGTTGCGTGAGGCTTAACTGTCAGCATAACCGATTTCTCCCTGCTCACTTCCATCTTTCATTCACTCATTCTACCCGCAAGGCCAAAAGCGTTCAGGGATTACAGCAGATTAGGGAACGCCACAGGCTGAATCGCGGATTATGGTCCAGTGTCCCTAGCAGAGAGCCCCAAATCCTTGCTGTTTTGCCTCAATCCTCTGCATCTTTTTCAGGGATTTCACTTTACAGACATCACTCAGCAAAAATATACTTAGTAGTCATGGAAATAGAGGAAATAAAAAACAATGAGTTGCAACTATTTAATTCCGGGATTTTACACGTGCTATGTTTGTTTTTGTGTGACTCACCCCGTGTGTAGCACAGTTAGCAGCATGTTCATATTCCGTCGGCTGGTATCTCTTATTGGCCGGAACCCTACAATTCATAAACCTGACAACACAAAGAAAATATGTGGTTGTTGTTTTAGTAGTGAAGTTAGTTTATTACTTGATTATTTTATCACATGCATGCAAGGATGTGATTGTTGGGCTCATTCTTGCAGGATTTAAATGCTGCTAATCCACATCACACTGTTGGAATTTTACCATGCCCCATCGTTACTTTGGAAAATGTGTTGCCATAGTGACTGGTGATGTCACTGTCAACTTCTGACATAATGTACTTAAGAATATGTTCATTATTTTGCAAATAGATATACACACACACGCATATATATATATATATATATATATATATATATATATATATATATATATACATATATATATATAATTGCAGAGATATATAGAATTTATATACATATATATATATATATATATATATATATATATATATATATATATATATATATATATATGTATATGTATATATATATATATATATATATATATATATATGTATATATGCATGCATACACCGCTTGGCCAAAAGTATTGGCACCCCTGCAATTCTGTCAGATAATGCTCAGTTTCTCCCAGATACTGATTGCATTTACAAATGTTTCGGTAGTAATATCTTCATTTATTTTGCTTGCAAAGAAAAAACACAAAAGAGAATGAAAAAAACAATTAAATCATTATCATTTTACACAAAACTTCAAAAAATGGACCGGACAAAAGTATTGGCACCCTCAGCCTAATACTTGGTAGGACAACCTTTAGACAAAATAACTGCGAACAACCACTCAGGGAACCATCGATGAGATTCTTACAAAGCTCTGCTGGAATTTTAGACCATTCTTCTTTGGCCAACTGCTCCAGGTCTCTTGAGATTTGAAGGGTGCCACTACCTTCTCAAACTGTCATTTTCAGATCTCTCCACAGGTGTTCTATGGGGTTCAGGTCTGGACGCATTGCTGGCCACTTTAGAAGTCTCCAGTGCTTTCTCTCAAACCGTTTTCTAGTGCTTGTTGAAGTGTGTTTAGGGTCATTGTCCTGCTGGAAGACCCAGCTTTCTCACAATGGGCCCTACATTATGCTGCAAAATTTGTTGGTAGTCTTCGCACTTCATGATGCCATGCACTCGGTCAAGCAGTCCAGTGCCAGAGGCAGCAAAGCAACCCCAAACATCAGGGAATCTCCAACATGTTTTACTGTGGGGACCGTGTTCTTTTCTTTGAAGGCCTTGTTTTTTTTCCCTGTAAACTCTATGTTAAAGCCTTTTCCCAAAAAGCTCTACTTTTGTCTCATCTGACCAGAAAACATTCTGCCAAAACGTTTGTGGCTTTCTCAGGTAAGTTTAAGCAAACTCCAGCCTAGCTTTTTTATTTCTCTGGGTCAGAAGAGGGGTCTTCCTGGGTATCCTACCATAGAATCCCTTTTCATTTAGACACTGATGGATAGTACGGGTTGACACTGTTGTACCCTCGAACTGCAAGACAGCTTGAACTTGTTTGGATGTTAGTCGAGGTTTATCCACCATCTGAGCAATCTTTCCTTGAAATCTCTCGTCAATGTTTCTTTTCTGTCCAAATCCAGGGAGGTTAGCCACAGTGCCATGGGCTTTACACTTATTAATGACACCGCGCACGGTAGACACAGCAACACTCAGGTCTTTGGAGATGGACTTGTATCCTTGAGATTGCCCATGCTTCCTCACAATTTTGCTTCTCAAGTCCTCAGACAATTCTTTGGTCTCCATTCTCAATGTGGTACACACAAGGACACAGGACAGAGGTTGAGTCAACTTTAATCCATTTTAACTGGCTGCAAGTGTGATTTAGTTATTGCCACCAACTGTTATGTGCCACAGGTAAGTAACAAGGGCTGTTAATTACACAAATTAGAGAAGCATCACATGATTTTTCAAAGGGTGCCAATACTTTTGTACGGCCCATTTTTGGAGTTTTGCGTAAAATGATAATGATTTAATTTTTTTCCCATTGTCTTTTGGGTTTTTTCATTGCAAGCAAAATAAATAAAGATATGACTACCAAAGCATTTGTAATTGCAATATTTTTCTGGGAGAAATTGAGCATTATCTAACAGAATTGCAGGGGTGCCAATACTTTTGGCCAACAGTGTATATACATACAGTATACTGTGGTTCTATACATACCCAAACATGTATTCTAATATTAAATTATATGTCAGTCAACCAAAAAAATAATTAGTGCATTTTTATTCCAATATTAAAAATTACACACCATCCCCAAGACACACACACACACACACACACCAACACACACTGCAATTAACTGACAACCAGATTACCAGGGTCCAAAATTAGATTGGATAGTTCCCACACAACCATGACCTAGGTGAGGACAATGGCTTGATGCAAAATTAATTCCTATATACTGTAATATTCAGACTAGAAAGTGCTACTTTTTCCCCCTGCTTTGAACCCTACAATTTATGGTTTAGTGCATCATATATATAGATTTTTACAGGCTAATGAGCTTGATTTTGTACTACCATCACTTCATTATTGTACTTATGGTATACTTGATACTTCTTCATAGATTTATCCAATTTCCGGAGCGGCATGACTTTTGTTTTGAATATCCCTACGACCTATTTGTGAACAAATAACATTTTCTTCGAGATTTGATGGCAGCGGCTCCTCGTCAGGTGCGTCTTCAAATTATACCGGACGCGTTTGCGGTCCGAGTCCGGCAAGATGTTGCGCCAGAAACAAGCCGTTTCATTCTATCCTATTGTTCAAATTATACCGCCCGCGACAGCACTACGGATTGACTGCGGACCTTCTCCAACGTGCCAGAGCCTGCCAATGGTTTTAGCTATTATCTATTTTTCCCAGAGAATCATCCATCAAAAAGGGCGTAGCCAGGCCTGGAGTCAACAGGCCAGGTGCTTATTCACGTTTTAAACACCAGCGAACATGGACGAAGAACGCTTCATAATGGAGGTGGAAAGTCACAGAGGTTATTTATGATGCAGCACATCCTTTTTATAAGGAAAAAATGAAAAAGGAAGCTGCATTGAACGCAATAGCAGAAGCTATAAGGTCATCAGAATCAGAAAATGTATTAAGATAATTTATTTCTTAATGGTAGGGTTGTTCCGATCATGTTTTTTTTTGCTCCCGATCCGATCCCAATCGTTTTAGTTTGAGTATCTGCCGATCCCGATATTTCCCGATCCGATTGCCTTTTTTTTGCTCCCGATTCAATTCCAATCATTCCCGATAATTTTTCCCGATCATATACATTTTGGCAATGCATTAAGAAAAAAATGAATAAAACTCGGACGAATATATACATTCAACATACGGTACATAAGTACTGTATTTGTTTATTATGACAATAAATCCTCAAGATGGCATTTACATTATTAACATTCTTTCTGTGAGAGTGATCCACGGATAGAAAGACTAGTAATTCTTAAAGGATAAATGTGACTTTGTATATTGTGACTAAATATTGCCATCTAGTGTATTTGTTGAGATGTCAGTAAATGATACTGTAGCCATTTAACGGTTGTGACCAAATGCATGATGGGAAGTGCACCCATGACTGTGCGTAGTGGTACCAATTGATATATCTTCTCTGCATTGGGAAATAACATAGGGTGTTACGAAAAAGATCAATTACTACCTTTCATCCCCACATTGCTTCCCACGAAATTTCTAATCATAGGGAGAGGGATTGTAAGGCTTTAGCCAATTAAAAAACTGCTGCCAAAATTCACTCTAATCATGTTACGCTGCCTTTTAGCTCTATATATAGGTAAAACGGCGCCATTACAGATTGAATGCGATAATGCGTGAGTGGGTCGTGCAGCGCATGCGTTAATTGCATTAAATATTTTAACGTGATAAATTTTTTTTTAAATTAATTACCGCCGGTAACGGGATCAATTTGATAACCCTACCTTAAGCCTATGCTAAAGACTCTGGATGAGTGTAACATATGATGTCTGTAACGTTAAATACAATTAGAAAACGATTTAATTAAAAAATATATATACAGTGCCTTGCAAAAGTATTCGGCCCCCTTGAACCTTGCAACCTTTCGCCACATTTCAGGCTTCAAACATAAAGATATAACATTTTAATTTTTTGTCAAGAATCAACAACAAGTGGGACACAATCGTGAAGTGGAACAAAATTTATTGGATAATTTAAACTTTTTTAACAAATAAAAAACTGAAAAGTGGGGCGTGCAATATTGTTCGGCCCTCTTGCGTTAATACTTTGTAGCACCACCTTTTGCTCCAATTACAGCTGCAAGTCGCTTGGGGTATGTTTCTATCAGTTTTGCACATCGAGAGACTGATATTCTTGCCCATTCTTCCTTGCAAAACAGCTCGAGCTCAGTGAGGCTGGATGGAGAGTGTTTGTGAACAGCAGTCTTCAGCTCTTTCCACAGATTCTCGATTGGATTCAGGTCTGGACTTTGACTTGGCCATTCTAACACCTGGATACGTTTATTTTTGAACCATTCCATTGTAGATTTGGCTTTATGTTTTGGATCATTGTCCTGCTGGAAGATAAATCTCCGTCCCAGTCTCAGGTCTTGTACAGATACCAACAGGTTTTCTTCCAGAATGTTCCTGTATTTGGCTGCATCCATCTTCCCGTCAATTTTAACCATCTTCCCTGTCCCTGCTGAAGAAAAGCAGGCCCAAACCATGATGCTGCCACCACCATGTTTGGCAATGGGGATGGTGTGTTCAGCTGTGTTGCTTTTACGCCAAACATATCGTTTTGCATTGTGGCCAAAAAGTTCAATTTTGGTTTCATCTGACCAGAGCACCTTCTTCCACATGTTTGGTGTGTCTCCCAGGTGGCTTGTGGCAAACTTTAAACGAGACTTTTTATGGATATCTTTGAGAATTGGCTTTCTTCTTGCCACTCTTCCATAAAGGCAGGTTTGTGCAGTGTACGACTGACTGTTGTCCTATGGACAGACTCTCCCACCTCAGCTGTAGATCTCTGCAGTTCATCCAGAGTGATCATGGGCCTCTTGGCTGCATCTCTGATCAGTTTTCTCCTTGTTTGAGAAGAAAGTTTGGAAGGACGGCCGGGTCTTGGTAGATTTGCAGTGGTCTGATGCTCCTTCTATTTCAATATGATGGCTTGCACAGTGCTCCTTGAGATGTTTAAAGCTTGGGAAATCTTTTTGTATCCAAATCCGGCTTTAAACTTCTCCACAACAGTATCTCGGACCTGCCTGGTGTGTTCCTTGGTTTTCCTAATGCTCTCTGCACTTTAAACAGAACCCTGAGACTATCACAGAGCAGGTGCATTTATACGGAGACTTGATTACACACAGGCGGATTCTATTTATCATCATCGGTCATTTAGGACAACATTGGATCATTCAGAGATCCTCACTGAACTTTTGGAGTGAGTTTGCTGCACTGAAAGTAAAGGGGCCGAATAATATTGCACGCCCCACTTTTCAGTTTTTTATTCGTTAAAAAAGTTTAAATTATCCAATAAATGTTGTTCCACTTCACGATTGTGTCCCACTTGTTGTTGATTCTTGACAAAAAAATTAAATTTCTTATCTTTATGTTTGAAGCCTGAAATGTGGCGAAAGGTTGCAAGATTCAAGGGGGCCGAATACTTTTACAAGGCACTGTATATTAAAAAAAGGCATGTCCGATATTTTTTTGCCGATTCCGATACTTTGAAAATGACGTGATCGGACCCGATCGGTCGGCATCGATCGGGACTTCTCTACTTAATAGGATACTTACCCATGGTAAAAGAAAAAAAAAAAATCTGGAAAAAATGTTCAGTTAAATCAAGTCTACCTCTCTCTGCTTCTCTGTGGAGCACAGACTCCGTGTGTTTGTCATTGTTTTTAATGCCCGCCATCAGGTGAGAGCTCACGACGGGACAGAGCTGCCACACCGCAGCCGGTGTGTTTTGTCCTATTTTTGAGGTACTGCGGAGCACACAGTCAACACATAACTTGGCGGACCAGGACTGCAAACGCATCCGGTATAATTTGGTCTTTATAGTCCAAAAATTGCTGTTAGAATGCAAAATCCTAACCTAAGAACAATTCAAAAACAATGCTTCAGATGAATATTAAAATCAATTTCCTGATGATCAGTATATCATAGACGTCATCTACACCAAATCTCATCAGTTTTTTATAATCAAAAATGTATTACGATAGACTGCATTAGTCAAGTCTTGCCCTGCATTTGCGTGTGCAATTTAAGCCTATATAAATCCCTGGGAAAAGAATCACATCTGGGGATGTTACAAAACCACACTTAATGCAGCAAGATGAACACACATCCACAGCGCAAGCTTTACCCAGGGCCACAGGTGCGTCTGTGTGGGTCAGCTGTGTTATTTAATTACACACTGAGAGCACTCCAACGCTCACAAACATGCTGGCAAGCATCCTTCTTGCCCCTGGCACACCTACAGTACATCTGTTTGTTGTAACCATTGATTCCACTAAATTCAGAGAGCACTCAATTCTTGTATTAAACACAAAACCCCTCTTGTATAACTCCTCTTGTATAACACCTGTATACTATGCACTGAGTGGAAAGCCTTTACGGATGAAGGAGTATGCTACACTCTAGACAAAAAGTTTAGAATTCGGATTTTTTTACTGGCCTTCCTGCACTTCTCTGTCAATGTGTCATTGCAACACATACTCACTGGCACCTTTACTGAGAGGAGGGTGACAAGTGGGTGCAATGTTGTGCGATTTGGAAAAAATATCAAGATATGGGTCCTTGTAAATCATGATGTCGATATGCCACCATACTGTACATTTTTAATTATTAGGTGAAAAAATAATACACAACAATTATGACAGCTTTGCCCCACTCAATTTATTTTTGAATTGACATTACACAGAGCTGCAACAAATGTTAAACATATCAAGTAGTGCTGCAACCTAAAACTATCCAGTGTAAAAAGAAGCAGCACCGTAGCATACATATTTTTGCTAAAATGTCAAGATATCTAATTATCTAATTCTAGTTGGCATTAGATATGTGCCGATTACCGGTTTCAAGGTATTCCGTTGTATAAAAAGGTCACAGTTTCAATACCGCAAAAATTTGCCATCATACTGTCCCTAAGGTATTAGCTATTATTTTATGTCCCAAAAATGTAGGGAGAAATCCCTAGCTTGCAGCTGCAAGGCTCAACCCTCTTCCACCATTTTCTTGCACAGTGTCAGTGAGACAGCCGTGCGACACGATGGCTGGAGGAGGTGAAACTCCTGAACCTTTTCTCCCCATCGAAGAAAACAAATTCGCTGGTATGGGAATACTTTGGCTACAGAAAAGTTACAGACGGCCGCGACTTAGGGGAGGAGGGAAAACCGATATGTAAAACATGTTTGCGAAGGGTCGCTGCCGAGGGGGCAATACCTCTAAATATGATTTTGCATTTATACAAAATTAAAGGTTAGCAAACATTGTCATGAACGTTTCCGTGTTGTTAATAACGGCATTAGAATATAACGGCGTTACTATCGGCGTTTTTTTCTACAGTAGTGAGTAATCTAATCTTTTCTCATCTTGGCAACGCCGTTACCGTTACTGAGACGGGAAAGGCGTGCGTTACTATGCGTTACGATGTTGGTTAGGGTGGCGGGCATGAAAAGTAAAGCCACTTACTTTTCCAAGTGACTAATTACTCTCACATTCAGGTAATTGAACTCAATTACTTTTTGGGAGAAGTAATTTGTAACTGTAATTAATTACTTTAAAGTAAGATTAACAACACTGGTCACAACAATAACCACATGACTCCATTATAACAATCAGAGGTAATAATTGTTTTTTTCTCCACCCAAAGGGACTCATGCTCTTTGGATGGGTGAGTTTTCATATTTTTGTTTTGGCCTGAATTCAGTTATTTTTGTGTCTTTTTGGCCTAATATGGTCATGTAATAGGTTATAGTACAGTATAATGATAACAGTTCATATAGATTAAGTTGTGCTGAGAAAAAAATTACCATTACAGTATTTGAAAGTATCAGACATTGTAGGCATTTACAATTTCACTCACTACTTTGAGTATTCATTTCAACAAATACCTTTTTACTTGGACTTGAGTACATTTTTGGATGACTGCTTTTACTTTTATCTTAGTAATATTATTTAGAAGTAAACATGTGGCAATTAACGGTTTCAAGGTGTACCGTTGTATGAAAACGTCAAGGTTTTAAAACCGGAAAAATGTTCTGTCATACCGTCCATAAGGTATTAGCTATTTTTTATGTCCCAATAATACAAAAAGAAATCCCTCGCCTGCAGCTGCAAGGCTCAACCCTCCCCCACCGGTTGTTGCTGTAGATATATATTTATGTTACATTATTACATAGCTCTGTGTCAGTGAGTCAGCTGTGCTACACGGTGGCTGGAGGAGGTGAAACTCCTGAACTTTTTCCCGCACGAAAAAAACGAAATCGCTGGAATGGGAACACTTTGGCTGTAGAAAAGTTACAGACGACCGTGGTATAGAGGAGAAGGGCCAACTGACATGTAGAACATGTTTGCAGAGAGTAGCTGTCGAAGAAGATATACCTCCAATAGGATTTCGCATTTATACAAAATTAAAGGGTTAGTAAACACTGTCATGAACGTTTCCCACAAGCTACGAGAGTTAACTCCAGCGTGTTAGCGTGTCTAACGGTAGTAAAACGTTTTTTCCTCTCTGGCAACTGTGTTGAGAAAGAGAGCGTGTGTATCATGATACACATGTGCGTTTACGGAAAATAATTCAATTATTTTTGTTCTGATGGTAACAATGTTGAGCTGTTGCTGTGGGTTTAGGCTCACCTAAAGAACTGAATTTATTTCTTCTTTAGAATATTTTGTTATTTTTTAAAATATATTTTAACTTAACACTTCACTTATGTTCCAAACTGCTATTATGTTTTGTAAAATAAAATTCATGATCTTTTTTTTTTTTTAAACCCAGATGTCTCAAAGTAACACATTTTAGAGCTGTATTTGCAATGCCGTGATACCATGAAACCGTGATATTTTGGCTTAAGGTTATCAGAACGTCAGAAAATCGTAGCGGCACATGCCTATTTAGAAGTTACGCTACTCTTACTTGAGTAAAATCTTTGGCTACTCTACCCATCTCTGCGTACAGAACGATATCAGTATGTGTTTCTTTAACTCACTGTCTGAAAAACTGCTGCCGAACCTCCCAGTTAAAATGGATTGGACGTCTACAAGTGATAAACACATTCCAATTCACAGCTCACAGTTCAAACGAATTGAAAGTCTATGGGCGTCAGTGGCAGCCAATGTCAGGCAATGAAGTAATTTTGGGCCATTAAAGGTCATTAACCTGATTTTCAATTAAAGTCTCTTGATTTGGGGGTATTTTATCGGTCACTTCCTGTTTATTTTGAGTTACAGAACAAGAAGTGACCTGGGAATCACTCAAATGAATAGGCAGTGATTCGAACTCAATAGGAAATGACCTGTAAATGCCTTAACATGAACAGCAAGTGACCTGTAAATGCCCTGAAAATCGGACAGAATTACTGTGAATGCTCTGGTTTCAAATGAACGAACGTTCCCGGTAGGGGTGGGACCGTGGGAACCTCTTGGTAACTGACCATACGATATGATATACGATACAAAGCCCACAATAACGATGATCTCACGATATGGCGATACAACAATTATTGATACATTGGACAGGAAATCATTCTACAAAACAACTAATAAACAGAAAAACAAGCTATTTTCATCCTCCTGCTGTGAATTGGAATGAGTTTATCAAGAGTAGATGTCCAATCTGTTTGAGCTGAGATCCCTCCCGTTTCAAACGAATTGAGCGCCAATGGTGGTCAAGCTGTAAGCGCCCCAACGATATATCGATTCTTGGCAGGAGTATATTGATAACCTTTTGGGAGACAAAGTATCACGATATATCACAATTTCGATAAATTGTCACACCCCTAATACTAGCAGTCAATAAGTTAATGAAGGCAAATATTTACCTGTGTCACCAGAACCTCTTGGCTAAAGAAAACTCAAGTGTGGGCTTTTGTCTTTCGGTACAGCCCTGTTTTTCTGGGCGCTGTTGTAAGGCTATCAATGGACTTGAGTGTTGCACTGTGATGTCCTCTAATTGCTTCTGACGGAATTGTGCGTGTGAGTGTGTTTGTGTAGTTGGACTGAAGGGAAGCAAAGACTGATCAGAGGAGACATTGTTGTCATCATCAGCGAGACTATTCTCCTCTCTGGTTTGGGCACACACTGTCCCTTCTTTTGTACCACACACACTGTGTAAATGCCTATAGGTGTGCGTGAGTATGTGTGTCTTTCTCACATTAAGTTGAGACTTTGGCTGTAATAAGGCATTTCAGCACATTCCATATGTTAATAGGATCGGTTACATTTAAATGTGGTGTACTTGTATGTGTTTGTGTGTTTCCTGGGTGAATACTTTTTCCATTAATGCTCAAGTTAATCTCCTTTGGGACTCCAACTCAGATTCTCACGACCGCTGTATTGCCAACTCCCATGACTGTGCACGCACCCACAATTTTAAGTGCGTGAAATTGTAATATATTGTTTTTTTATGTATACACATACATACATACATACATACATACATATATGTATATGTATATATGGCGGAAAACACAGACAAGACTGAAAAAGCAGTTAAAAGCCAAAAGAAGTGTGGTGTTTGATAGAACAATATGTCTATATGCTGCCATAGCAGATTCATGGCGCATTAAAGCAATAATTTGAAGTAAGGTAGGCCAACCATGTTTTTGAATAATATCAATGGCTACACAGTTATAAGCATATTTTCGTTATATTTTTTTAACGCAACCCTTCCAGATTCTTTGTTTAACCCATAGCAACGCCCTTGACAACGAAAATGCTTTTCTTCGGCAATCTTCGGAAATCTTCGGAAATGACGTCACACCGGGAAGTGCAAGGGAAGTCCGCCATAGAACAGTATTGTTTGTTGCATTGCTTCTCGGTAAGATGCCACGGCGGTGTGTGGCGATGTTTTGTTCTCACTCAAACGAAAAGTTGTATGAGTGGCCAAAGGATAGCAGGGCACGTAAATGGACATCTTTCGTTCGCACGAAGCAAATGAATTTCACGCCATCATTGAGTAGTGTTCTTTGCTGCAAACACTTCGAAGATGCCTGCTTCCTTAACCGATCTGCTTATGATCAAGGATTTGACAAAAAGTAAGTGTGATTTTTGGATAGATGACTGATGACTTTGTCAAAGCAGAGCTGCCAACTGTTGTGGAATGAACAGTATAAGCTAGCGACGTTAGCTGAAAGTTAACTCGTGGCAATCCCCGATCATAGTTGTTGTTGCACTCGCTAGGTTAAGCGTGTTTAAATCGTGCGTCATCTACGATCTTGTCCGAAAGGGTTAATCCACTGTCAGTCGGGAAAGGGGTGTGGATGTGCATATAAGCGGGTCGGCGTCGCGGTAATTCACGGTCACGTTGCCGACACACACCGCCGGTGAGTTTGTGCACATTTATTTGTATTTGTATTATGTATTTCCACCTTCATGCTTCAAGCATTGCATTGCATTTGTACGGTTCGGCATTTCTTTCACGGTGATCGCTTGATAGCCGTGTAGTTTGTGTTTTACTGTACGAGAGCCGCTGACAGGTGACAACAACAAGCGCGTTGCTTTTAATGTCTGACAGCGAATCAGCGAGCGCGCAGGTCACGCAGTGAATCATGGGAAATGTAGTCTCGGGACAACACTGAAGTGGTGCTTTGTAATCTGTTCGCTTGTGTGAAAAAACTACATTTCCTCACGCCATCAGACGCCACTTCCTGCCGAGAGCCCCGATCCGTGTTGTACTGTTAGCTCCATGTGGTAATAAAGAAACAAATTTGTCAGCACGTCGTGTGTTCGATACATTTGTAAACAAAAAGCTCATAACGAGACACTACGCACGATCCGTTTAAGAGACGCTGGAGTAGTAGGAGGCGAGGAGGAGATCAGCGAGAAGCAAAACTTCGCGGTCGAATGTGGCGGCAGTCCGCTATTATTTTGTTTTCTTATTGTTGCCACAATAAAGTGGAGAAAGCCATCAACGACTCATCTCCTTCTTTCCCCCCAACGTTTTTATATTATTATTTTATATTCACGAGAGCTGCCGGATCTGCCAAAATGAACATGAAGTCTTATTATTATTTTTTTTAAGAATGTCATCAGATAGACAAAAACATAAAATTATGTGCAAATGCCTGCATCTTCAAATCATGAAAATAATAACAACCTATATCTTACCAATCTTGTAATCTCGATGGGTCTTGTATCCATTCCATGTCAGGTAGTCTAGGCACATTATTTGCATCCTGGCGTCTGGCTAATACATGTTAGGTCCAACATAAAATTCCAACCTCCTCTTCTTCCTCCAACTCTTCAAAAACTTGGATCTCCTCCCTGGCGCTCGATCTATCGCTTATATCGCTATTTGAATCATTGTTTGAAGGGCTTTGTATGGCGGCCGTATGGCTGCCATCGCTGTTCCCGGTGTGACGTAGCACTTCCGGGTTCGTCCCCTTTCAGGCTCGAACTTCGGAAACGCAATTATTTTGTCAAATATACAACATATAAATTATTTTTTCATGCTTTATTTGTTGGACAATGTTTAATTACTTTAATTGTGACCCTATTTGGCATGTTATGAAATTACTTCACATTACTGCTTTAAGCCCCAGAAATATTTTAAATTTGTCCGTTTTACCCTTGAAACCCTGTTTACAGACGTCGCGCAACCGCTTTTGTTTCAACCCATTCATAAAATGAAGGTAATTAATTATATTTATTAGTCAAAATGTCCATCATTTTAAGCTTAGAATCATTAATTGATGTCTAATATTTCGTTTAAAAAAAAAAAAAAAAAAAAAGACTTTAAAAAATTTTTCACTTGCATATTTTAAACTTTTAAACAAATTACGTCACGATGAAAAAAAATGGCGTCTGTAAAAAAGTCACGGATATCTACCTCATAACTGTCGCCTAATTGTATTTTTTTTGTTACTGTCGCATTTTCTCCGAAATGTTAGATGATAAAATAATCAATCCAAACAAAGAAAAATTAAGAAAAAAACGTTTAAAAGGGTAAATATATATTAAAAAAAAAAAAAAAATCTCGACCACTCCTTAATGTCTGCGATTTCTGCATCGCGACCCTTGTTTTATTACTATGTTTCACCCATAAAATCCCCCAAAAATCTAGCTGAGGGCAGCTGCAGCGATCATGCTAACGGGCAGGACCTGGTGCCAGCCAAACCAGGGCAGGAGGCTGCTACTGTGGCAGCAGCTGGTCAGGTTCAGCGCCACCCGGAGTGGGGGCCAGCTACAGCGCCAGCAGTCAGACAGGTGGACCACCAATAGCCAGAGCAACAAGTGCTTATGGGCTTATGGGAAATTCGGGTTTGTAAGGCGGTGGGAACTTTGGGGCCAGAGAAAATGGGGGGGATGAAACTCGCAAAAGAATAAGTTTTGGAATGGGAATTTGTGTTATTTATTGTAATCTCAGATTATTTATTTATTTTTTTAATGTTTTACAAGTTAGACTTGTTGAGAAACTACCGTAATTTCCCGAATATAAGGCGCACCTATGTATAACACGAACCCAAAATTGACTTGTAAAATCTAGGTAAAATTATTGTACCCGTGTATAACGCGCAGCCTAATTTTAGCATCAATAAATAGAAGAATACAAGAAAACAGAGCTCGTGTACAGATACAGAAATGTCATTTTACTGACTGGTGAAACACAGCACAAGCATAGCACATTGGTAGTTCAGAACATTACCGTAAACTGACAATATGCACTCTAATAAAATCTGATAACTTCTTCAACTTACCAGAATCCAGGAGAAAACAAAACAGATGTGACTTTTCTTTTAAAGGCTGCTATATAACTTACTCGTTTCATCATGATGAATAAATGTTTCCTCCATGGATTGATACGGTAAAATGAAAGTGAGAACATAAGTCGGAAATCCGAGAGAGCTCATCGCTGTCGACACGACAGCAACAATAGGAACTATTGTTATTTGGGTTTGAGTTTCCCGAGGAACAGATATAGTTGACGGACACAGGAAGTCTGTGTTGTTACGTTTGTTATGGTTTGAGTTCCGGAGCTGCAATAAACGTTGACTCAAATGGGTTCAAGAAACTAAATTCTGTGCTTTATGAAGAGTGAAAAAAGCAGAATTTAACACAGACAAAATAATTCGAGCGATCAGAGTGAAGTATTACTGAAACAAAATGGTGACGTCACGTACCGTAATGGTCAGCAACGGATCGCCGCATGCGCTTTTTCAACACAACATGGCCATGTCAATTAAAAAAAAAAAAAACGGATTATATATATATATATATATATATATATATATATATATATATATATATATATATATATATATATATATATATATATATATACCGTACATAATATGTACAGTGGGGAGAACAAGTATTTGATACACTGCCAATGGGTTTTCCCAATGTGAGTGTATCAAATACTTGTTCTCCCCACTGTATATATTTCTGTCTCCATCCATGTACCCGTTTATAATGCGCACCATGATTTTACAAGTTGATTTTGGGGGGAAAAAAGTGTGCGTTATATTCGGGAAATTACGGTAATTGCTGACTGTGTATTGTAAGCCCCACCTGTGGTTATGTGGGCAATTGCCCGTGCTGTGCAGAGTATAGCCTAAATAATTGTAAATTGATGTCATAACATTTATATTAAACTGAAACTTAGGTGTGTTGTTTTCAGCACCATTTTCTGCGTATGTTCCGGGACTCGTGCCCATCTCATCATCCCTGCGCTGTCAAATGTACTTTGCGTTCTGGCACCTTATGATTTACAAATTAAGCACTGGCCTGCGCAGCGCTGCTACTAAACATTGAAAACAACAAACATGGCGGAATGTCACCTTTAATTTACTGTTTTTATAATATGTTTAATTTAAATATGTTTGTTTGCATTTTTGTGCCTTTTGGAGCAAAATTAAAATGCCACTGCTTGGAGTGAGCGGGTATGTTGTCTTCCGGGCTGAGGAGGTTGATGGTGTCAAGGAAGTGCATAACTGACTGTCACCTTGTAAATCTGCACTGCCCCCTAGGATCTGGCATGAATACTACATCTTTTTCCACATGTAATTACGACATCTTTTGAATGGAGACGGAACCATATTAACGGAAACATGTATTTTGTCGTATTCTCAGAGCGTCACCATGTAAACGGCCCCTTAGTATCTTCCTCAAGGATACTTAGACGAGGTCATCAGGGCGGAGAATCGAACCCACAACCTCCGCGTTAGGGAACAACTAATCTACCACTTAACCATACCACACCCTATTATTAGATATTATTTTCTATTGGTGTGATTCATCAAAAACATGCTTTAGTCATTTCAATGAAGTTCAGTGTTTGCATTATTCATTTTTTTCACGCCAATTTTTACACTTTTACGGCAAAAAAATATATGCTCCAAAAAGTAGTTATCGGCCCCTCTAAATACTAATAATCGTTATATCATTAGGTATCGGTCCTGAAAACCCATATCGGTCGATCGCTAATATGTTTATATAATGTACAACTGTTGTTTCACCTCAAATTACAAATAAAGTTTGTATGTAATCTAACCATTCTGATGGTGGTGAAATCACAGTGTTCCGTTTCTTGCTCTCCAACTACAGTTTGAACTCAAACTTTCACTGTGGCAGTCAGGTGTGCTAACTACTGTTTAGGCTACCTTCACCTGCCAGTACACTCTTTAAGCTCACACAGACTCATGTTTTCATAATATTCTAAACACCACAGAACCCCCACCAACTGGTCAACAGTAGCTCAAAAGTTAGCATGTTTGACTGACAAAATAAGTGTGGGTTCAAATCAAGGGCATATGTTTGGTCTCAATATTGGGAGGGACGATATAACAGCATAACCTGCATGTACAGTTTTTGCCGGGTATGGGTCGTTCATAATGATCAGTGCAAAATAAATCTGGATTGACTTACTGTATACCAACTTTTATGTGTATTGGTTCAACCTACAGTACACCGTTCAATTCAAACTTTTGTTTTCAAAAACTACCAAAGAAACATTTTTGAAAACTTTTGAAAAATGTCCGGATTTCATGAGCAAATTTAAATTGCATTATTTGAAAATCACTTAAAGTATATTAAAACACACAAAAAATACAAGCTTGTAATTCATCTCTTAACTATCCAGGAATTGGGGAAAAAAATCAACATTTGTCTGAAGGTCACTTAACATTGTCTAAATAAAGACATTACTGTAAATATAACTGAAAAAACTTTGTCAAGGAATAACAAAAATAAATAAAACTGGAGCCGTCCTTCAGGTCGAACACTACTGCTTTTGTCCACAAGCACAGCCAAACTCAACAAAAAAATGAAAGCTCCTGTGGGCTACTTTAAGACAGCATGAATAAAATAGGGCAAATTGGGGAGAAAGGTTAAACCTCAGTTCACTACATTTCTCAGTTAATTTAACGTTTGCAGTAGAAAACACATACAGGAGGACTCCTCTCTAAGCAACTTCCTGCTTGAGTTTGCCAGGTTAGCAAGTTCACACAGTTTAATGTTATGCTAACTGATGCAGGTCGGACTTTCAGTAGCAAAATTAGTGGTATGTTCCCCACTTCCACAACATTGACGTCTTTTTACATTTCTCATCGTGGCTGCTGCTGGCTGAAAAAAAAAAACATTTAATATGTGTGGGTGTGTTTCAAGTCCTAAGCCAATCAAATGTGCGTTTAGGAGTTTTTTTTTAAAAAAATGGACCGGCACATTCAGCAAGTGAAAAGGGGTACTTGTAAGTCTGAACATAATGAAAATAATTCACTTAATAATGGTGGGGTCATATACAACCATCAAAACATATGGGAAGACAATCTAAATGACCTATATAACTGAAGTCATTAAATAACACAAATAAGGTTGCTTAGAAGTTGGTGGGGACAAATTGAGCATCCTGAAAAGTTGGTAGTGTTTTGTCCCTACCGTCCCTATGCAAACCCACGCCCTGAGTTCAAATCCTGACTGGTGCAGTGGGGGAAAACACATCTCCTTAAGACTAGTTAAATTCCCTTGTTTTCAATGTAAATCTACTAGAAATCAGTGAAATTATCGACCACCACTTCGAGTAATTTTACTCACTTAAGACTTCTTGAAATAATAGCTTGCTGAAAATAAGCTTGACTTATTTTAAGCAACTAATTAGTGTATTTAATCTTTAAAAAAGCTTGTTTGTCAGAAATGTTCCTAATTCAAGAATAGATATTGTTCAAAACATTATTTGAAAGCATTTTCTTTCTTGATTTTGGTGATAAATGACCAACTTTTAGATGTATGGGTTTAATAATAAGAAGTAGTAATATTTACTTAAAGCGGAATAGTATGACGCCAAATCTGTTAACAAGTCTTTAACAATGAAAACAAGATGGAGAAATTTTTTTTGACTAGATTTAAGAAAAATAATCTAATTAAGACGTTATAAATTTGCAGTGCAGAAAAGGAGTGACATGATACCACCACCATCAGGAGTAGTTACATCCTAATTACCGAATAAAACATAACAATGTTAAATTTATACTATTTTGATTTTCAGTTTAAAAAAAAAAGAATAAGAAATCTAAAACCTTAAATTGACGCTTACTGAAGCACTAAACCATTTTTACATTATTATGCTTTTCCAGTTTTTTAATGATTACATCCTGGCAACCACACCTGCCAAACTTTTACCGTGAATTTGAGGTTTGAGGTTAGAATTTTTTCCTCACAGGTTGTAGGCGTGCCTTCCTGGTTACGTCAAGACACCCAACAGACGTGGTAGGAAGTTACAGGCAGCTGTATTATGTGCGAGTGTTTGTTTTTCTTAAGTGTTTTTACTTAATTTATACTCCCTACTTTTAAATACAGGTCGTCTATCTGTAGATTTTAATAGATAGAATAGATTTGGTGTTTCTTAAGTGATGTCAGTGAAAGATGAGATGACAAATGTAACCAAGATGTAAAATGAGAGCTGCAATGTCAATTGATGTCAAACTGTTTTTGGGTGTCTCATAAGAAGGAAAATACAAAGACAGGAATGACATGGAGGGACAGGAAACAAACAGCGGTAACTATAATGATGGAACAGATTTTGAGAAGCAAGCTATTCCCCATCTATTGTTTAAAGTTGTCATATCCAGGAATTACGATGGTCAATGCATTGTCTCTTTTGCTTAAAAACAACAAACACTTCCGCCATTAAAAAGTCTCTATCTAATCTGTCTGAGAGGGGCAAATGAAAGCGCGTTCATTCGCCCCTCCCAGCCAAAGTAAATTATACGTCTAGCGCCGTCAATGACAGCCTATAAGTTAACAGCAGTGGTAGAATGTAACGAAGTAAAAGTACTTTGTTATTGTACTTACCGGTAAGTATATTTTTGTGTATCTGTACTTTACTTGAGTACAAATATGAAGTGGTACTTTTTACTCTTACTTCACTTCATTTTACTGCAGGTATTTGTACTTTCTACTCCAACACTTTGCCTGCGTTACACGTTATTTTGTTTTGTTTTTTTTGTCTCATTGTCAATTGCTAGTTTCATTTTCATGCCTGGGGCGCAATCAATAAGCCCCGTGCAACTATATCGTAACTGAGCACTAGAGGCAGCAACACAAGTACAAGCAAGATTAGGCAGGTGAACAAGATATTGACAAATTAAAAACCAACACACTCTTGTACAGTAGATGGCGGTATGCACCTGATAGTTGCTTGCAATCCGCAATTAAGCCTTTTTTGTTTTGTTTTTAAGCTTGTTAAGATTCTGTTTACAGTGAGGTCCATTTTATTGTTTGTTTTATCCATTCTGCATAGTTGTAAATAAAACTGAGCAGTCAATGATTTTTCTGGTTCTTTCCTTAATGTTGACTCAGATCTCTGTATGTATTAGAGCTGTCCCGACTAGTCGACGTTGTCGACGTCATCGATGACGTAAATGCGTCGACAGGCAAAACATACCGTCGACGGGTAATGACGGGTTTAAAAAATTACATGCGGATAAAGTTTAGAATGGCAGGCGCTCGCGATACAAGCCGTTGTTACTATCTAACATATCGGAGAAAAAATACAGCAACAACAACAACAAAAAAATACAACTAAGCGATAGTTATGAGGTAGATATCCGTGACTTATTTACAGACACCATTTTTTTTTCAGTGTGACGTAATTTGTTAAAAAGTTTGATATATGCGAGTGAATAATTTTTTAAAGTGAGTACTTCATCCACCACTGGTTAAAAGATCAAACTTGTTCTTCCTCTGGCCAAGATGCACCATCCCACAAATGAGTTTAGCACTAGTAGACGAAAAAAGTTGTCGACAGAAAAATAAAATAATAATAATAATAACTTAAGAGTGTTCAAGTTTTTGACATTACATTAATTTATAAATGTAATTACTATTGTAAAAAAATAGCATAAAACAATTATGATTAATATATTTTAAATAATATCGCATAAAACACAATTATGATTAATATATTTTACATAATGTAATAAGAAATGCATTTTAATGGCCAAAAATAGTAACTTGCCCGATAAGAGTTTAAAGATCTTCATCCACCACTGGTTAAGAGACCAAATTTGTTCTTCCTCCGACCTAGATGCACCAACCCACAAGTGAGTTAAGCACAAGTAGACAAAAAAGTTGTCGACAAAAAAAAATAATAATAACTTTAGAGTGTTACTTGGGGTCTAACCAGTGTGGATTGTTTTTTTTTTATTCATTTTTTAAGTTTTTGACATTACATTAATTTATAAATGTAAATACTATTCTAAAAAAATAGCATAAAGCACAATTGCGATTAATATATTTTCAATAGTATAGCATAAAACACAATTATGATTAATATATTTTACATAATTTAATAATAAATGCTTTTTAATGGCCAAAAAATAGTAACTTGCCCGATAAGAGTTTAAAGATCTTCATCCACCACTGGTTAAGAGACCAAATTTGTTGTTCTTCTGGCCTCAATGCACCAACCCACAAGTGAGTTTAGCACAAGTAGACAAAAAAGTTGTCGACAAAAAAATAATAATAATAACTTTAGAGTGTTACTTGGGGTCTAACCAGTGTGGATTGTTTTTTTAAATTCATTTTTTAAGTTTTTGACATTACATTAATTTATAAATGTAAATAGTATTCTAAAAAAATAGCATAAAGCACAATTGTGATTAATATATTTTAAATAGTATAGCATAAAACACAATTATGATTAATATATTTTACATAATGTAATATTAAATGCTTTTTAATTGCCAAAAAATAGTAACTTGCCCGATAAGAGTTTAAAGATCTTCATCCACCACTGGTTAAGAGACCAAATTTGTTGTTCTTCTGGCCTCGATGCACCAACCCACAAGTGAGTTTAGCACTAGTAGACAAAAAAGCTGTCGACAAAAAATAAAAAATAAAATAAAAATAATAATAACTTTAGAGTGTTACTTGGGGTTTAACCAGTGTGTATTGTTTTTTTTAAATTCATTTTTCAAGTTTTTGACATTACATTAATTTATAAATGTAATTACTATTGTAAAATAAAATAGCATAAAACACAATTGTGATTGATATATTTTAAATACTATAGCATAAAACACAATTATGATTAATATATTTTACATAATGTAATAATAAATGCTTTTTAATGGCCAAAAAATAGTAATTTGCCCGATAAGAGTTTAAAGATCTTCATCCACCACTGGTTAAGAGAACAAATTTGTTGTTCTTCTGGCCTCGATGCACCAACCCACAAGTGAGTTTAGCACTAGTAGATAAAAAAAGCTGTCGACAAAAAAAAAAAAATAATAATAATAATAACTTTAGAGTGTTACTTGGGGTTTAACCAGTGTGTATTGTTTTTTTTTAATTCATTTTTCAAGTTTTTGACAATACATTAATTTATAAATGTAATTACTATTGTAAAAAAAAAAAAAAATAGCATAAAACACAATTGTGATTAATATATTTTAAATACTATAGCATAAAACACAATTATGATTAATATATTTTACATAATGTAATAATAAATGCTTTTTAATGGCCAAAAAATAGTAACTTGCCCAATAAGGGTTTAAAGCTCTTAAGTGTCAACTTTGGAAAGCTCTCCACGGTCGTGACGACTGTCCTAAAATAAATGGTTAAATTCAGACTATGAGTACTTTTACAAATGAAATAACACAAATTATTTGGCTAGAACGAAATTGTATACACTGCAAAAAAAAAAAAAAAAAAGTTACAGAATGAGGTGCAGTTCCCACGCACAATAGCGAATGCCCACACACATACCTAATCATTCTGCTCCATTGCTTGGGGGAAAAGAGCATTTTTCCTCTATCATTACCTTCCAAAAGTGGTCCCCTTCAAATCCATTTTGTGCGCGAGCGCGTGCGAGTCTCCGTCTACGGGTTCCCCATTCCGGATGTCCCACCGCTGTGCACTCAAACATAAACACATAAGTCCAGCCGGGCCCACAACAACCTGTAGGCTCGGTTCGGTTCAGTCCGGCGCACGACAACTGCAGATCCAGGCGGCTACTACAACACTTGAACGCAACTTTTCACCAGCGTGAGAATGGACACGTGCTGCATTCCTTTTAGCAAGCTTGTGCGTTGGACTTGTGGGTCTGCGCAGAGTTCTGTGCAGTCTCAGATGTGCTTGCAGGATGTTCCGCCGGACTGGGCATGTAATCCCTCCTCCCCTCTCTTGGCTGATGATAACGCAGCAGCCAACCACCACTCCTCCCCACGCAATTTATCTCCTCCCTCAAGTCTGAACTGTATTTTAGCTGTAAATATTTGTAGAGGAAACACAGGGCAATGGACTGACAATACAGTGCGAACGACCCCCAGAAGTGGAACACAGGACCTACAGCCAAATTCAATCGGTCACCATCATAATAATTACATGCACTATTTATGGTTATTAGTAGGGTTGGGAATCTCTGGCATGAAGCCGATTCGATATGTATCTAGATAAACAGGTTACGATTCGATTAAAAAACGCTACATTCTTACGGCCGAACGATTCGATACGATTCGATACAGTTTAAGAACGATACGGTTCGATACAGAGTGAAAAAGATAGATAGTAAACATTTGTTGTGTGTGTTCAGGGGGTTAAACATATAAAAAAAGATTACAAATTAAATTAAATTAAATTTCATAACAATGTCATGTTTTATTTTCTTATGAAAAATAAATAAATAAAGCTTACTATATGACCGTCATTTTGTTGGATGGGATTGATAATAAAATAAAACTCATGTGACAGACAACAATAAAGTGCAGTAATTTAATTAATGTATTTCCTGGTGTTTTGAACACAATAGGTAAGTAATTTAAGTGCAAAATTTCAACATAAACATCTTACAAGCAAAAAATACTAGTTATATGCAGCAGCTCTAGGGAAAAAAAAAAAAAAAAAAAAAAAAGAATTAAACCTGCTAGTGTTATCATAAATAAATAATAAATTGTGCTTTACCACTGGTATAACTGGGGGAATAAAAACATGGCATTTTAGACGGACAGGTCTATAGACCCTACCCACGTGACGTCACAACTCCGCTCTCCTGAATGGTACCACCCAATTGTCCGTCAAAACATAGTGTTAACCTGTTACGGCTACGTACATTCCTCCTATTTACGGCGTGTTTTTCTGCTCCTTAACATTAATAATCAAAATGGTGAAGGCGTGTGTGGCTGTTGGTTGCACTAACAGAGAAGATGGAAGGAGAGACTTGAAGTTTTACCGTATTCCGAGGGATCCAAAGAGGAGAGCGAAATGGACGGCTGCAATTCGACGTGAAAACTGGGCACCAAAAAATCACCACAGACTATGTAGTCATCATTTTATATCCGGTAAGATGCATTTAAGATATACTTAGAGGGTTTTGGGCTGACAAATAACCACAATTAAGATCATTGCTAGGCTAATCGCCGACAACATACACGTATGTATGTAGTGAGAGTGCTATCGCTAAACCATATAAACATTAAAAGCCTTAACTCCATTGACAAACGACATGAAATACATTAGACTTGACAGTGGATGTTAGCAATAACAAAAGATTTTGAATTGAAAATTTCGTAACTCACCTTTCCAAGCACGATAGATTCCTGCCGAATTTTCGTGGACGAGGACCTGTTTCACCCAACCAGCAACGAAGTATTTATAAGCCTCCAAGCTCTTGAGGTTTTTCAAATTTTCGTGAGAATAGGCTGATTTTGTGTGGACAAGATAATTGTAAATATCAGCGTAGCAGATGTCAGGCAGACAGGGCGAAGACAGTGGGTCGAAAAACATCGATTTGGGCATCAAATATGGATCTGGCGACTGTACAGAACGAAGCTTTTCCACATAACGCCTTTTATGCAACACATCCAGTGAGTTTACGGCATCAGAAAGCACCGGGTCTTCCATGAAATGCATTTTAAATTCTGCCATCAATTGAAAACAATGCTAATACAGAGACAAAATGACGGACAAGTGGGCGGAACCATACAGCGATCACGTGGTTTTGTGACGTCGGTGGGTAGGGTCTATAATCATTACTTTAACCTTATACACAACAAAGTCATTCACTTATGCCTGTGCTTCCACATTTTTTATTCCTCATGACTGTCTATACCTTTTTTGAAGGGCAGATTTTTCTTAAGGAAGATCAACTGATCCACATGATCATGTTTAAGTAGACTGCGTTTTGTGGAAACAATATGCCGCCCTTTCCACCATTGTAGTGGGTTATTTTTCAGGGTTAATAACTCACGATGTCTGTACCGCTTCACACTAGCTCTGTCCCATTCGAACAGATCTGGCTGCCTTCGTCACTTCAAAGTCCGACTTTAGTTTTCCTGGGTGCGTTGAAAATCAGTCGCTGCACGTCGCTGGCGTGGTGTCCATTGTTTTAGCATGTTGCTTCGTTGCCACTACTAGTTTCGTTTTGGGCTGTGAAGAAAACGCTACGGAGCGTGCGTTACAGTGGTTTTGTTAGCTCTCGCGTTGTTATGACACGCTCGTGACGATCGAGTAATGACGGCGACTACCAGCGGTTCTGCCTAAATGAATGGGAAGTTAAAGCAACCATGACGATGGCCGCCGGTCACCATCTAAGTGCGCTGTGTGGTGAATGACTCAAGCGCAGCATGTGAGGTAAAAGCTAAATTATTATCATATTAAACAATGCATTGAACTAGGCATTAGAAGCCGATTCTTGTGCTCGCGATAGCCGAATTCTATCTCTACAATCGGTTCATTGAATATTTAATGGCGAATTACTGTCGAATGGTAACTTTACTATCGATACAGCTGTATCTCTCTCCTGTAAAACCAGATATCCGGTCGTATCGGTTTATCGTTCCCAAGCTTAGTTATTAGGTGACAGCCATTGTAGGGATTCTTTGCAAAGCATAGCGCTATATAGTGCTGGCCAAAAGTATTGGCACCCCTGCAATTCTGTCAGATAATGCTCAATTTCTCGCAGAAAATGATTGCAATTACAAATACTTTGGTACAAGGGCGTAGGTTTGCATAGGGACGGTAGGGACATAACACCACCAACTTTTAGGGATGCTCAAATTGTCCCCACCAACTTTTAAGCAACCTTATTTGCATTATATAATGAGTTCAGTTACATAGGTAATTTAGATTGTCTTCCCATAAATTGTAAGGATAGAATTGACCCTACAATATGTTCAGATTTAAATTGACCCCAGTGGCGCCTCCAGAAATTTTTCATAGGGGTGGCCAGATGGGGCCACTTAAAATCTTGGGGTGGCACACCAAAACTAAAAGCCATAATTTCAGGTTTTCGTTATATTATTGCAGTGAAAAGGTCAAGGGAAAACAATCAGAAAGACTTAAGGACACGGCTATTGATATACTTAGGTGTATTGTGTAATATTTGATGTTACTAATGATTTAATGCGCATAGTCCATAACTGTCCAGTCAACATTTTGAGTTCAATTGTGTTTTATTGTGTTATGTATATATTAGGCATAAGGTGTACATTTAACAAAACAAAATAATCACTGGGGAAAAGCAGGTGCTGGCAGATACAAATAAAAGCAAGTACAGAGGCAATCATGTCTTAACTGGATATTTTCCAACACAATGTTAACGTGACACAAAAATAATTATTACTGAATGAACAAAACATAAAAAGTACTTCCCAACAGGGATCAACACATTACCAGGCTATAACGTATATGAAATGCATAACTGATGCTACAACAATCTAATGATATACTGGCAAGAGGAGTGGCCAGTGGGGTGGCCAACAAATTTATAGGGGGGGGCCGTGGCCACCCCCTGGGGGCGCCACTGATTGACCCCTTTTCACTTGCTGAATGTGCTGGTCCATTTTTTCCTCCTTCAAACACACGTTTGATTGACTGATGACTAGAACCCCCACATTCACACAATCCCGACAGAAATCCATGTCGACATCCCGCGTCCTCCGCCCCCTTTGGAGAGGAGGGATATTAGAATTTTTGTTTCGGCTAGCAGCAGCCACTTTAAGTAATGTAAAAAGACGTCAATGTTGTGAAAGTGGGGAACACACCACTAATTTTGCAACTGAGAGTCTGACCTGCATCAGAGTTAGCATAACTTTAAACTGTGTGAACTTGCTAACCTGTAAAACTCGAGTAGAAAGCTGCTTAGAGACATGTCTTCCTGTATTTTTTCTATTGTTAACGTTAATCCAACTGTGCATTTTGTGCATTTATTCCCTCATTAAATGTATGTATTTTCTATCTCTTATCATTAAAAAATATTTTTATTTGCAGCCGATGCACACTTTTTTAACCCCTCTCCCCCCAAAAAAACACAACCACTGCAAATTTCCTTTAAATGAAGCAAGCATTTTGAAAAATGACTTTCTCCCATGAAAATAATTTTATTAACTGTAGTACTCTAGTAACTTTTTTTCATTTATACGTAGGAACCAGCTATATTTGAGGAATGTACCCAATCTGTTTGGTCTTATTAATGTCCCGTCCCCAGCAAAAAGTGTACATGCAGGTTACACTGTTTTAGCGTCCCGACCAATGTTGAGACCAAACCTACGCCCCTGCTTTGGTAGTAATATCTTCATTTATTTTGCTTGCAATGAAAAACACAAAAGAGAATGGAAAAAAATATTAAGTCATTATCATGTTACACAAAACTCCAAAAATGGGCC
This sequence comes from Corythoichthys intestinalis, assembly GCF_030265065.1. NCBI lineage: Eukaryota > Metazoa > Chordata > Actinopteri > Syngnathiformes > Syngnathidae > Corythoichthys > Corythoichthys intestinalis. Next base: position 11,786,170 of record NC_080410.1, read on the forward strand.
GGACAAAAGTATTGGCACCCTCAGCCTAATGCTTGGTAGGACAACCTTTAGACAAAATAACTGCGAACAACCGCTTCCGGTATCCATCACTGAGTTTCTTACAATGCTCTGCTAAAATTTGAGACAATTCTTCTTTGGCCAACTGCTCCAAATCTCTGAGATTTGCAGGGTGCCTTCACCAAACTGTCATTTTCAGATCTCTCCACAGGTGTTCTATGGGATTCAGGTCTGGACTCATTGGTGCCCACTTTAGAAATCTCAATTGCTTTCTCTCAAACCATTTTCTAGTGCTTTTTGAAGTGTGTTTTGGGTCATTGTTCTGCTGGAAGACCCATGACCTCTGAGGGAGACCTAGCTTTCTCACACTGGGCCCTACATTCATTCATTCATTCATTTTCCATGCTGCTCATTCCTCACGAGGGTCGCGGAGGTGCTGGAGCCTATCCCAGCTAACTTCGGGCAGTAGGCAGGGGACACCCTGAATTGGTTGCCAGCCAATCGCAGGGCACAAGGAGACACACAACCATTCACGCACACACTCACACCTATGGACAATTTAGAGTGTTCAATCAGCCTACCATGCATGTTTTTGGGACGTGGGAGGAAACCGGAGTTCCCGGAGGAAACCCACGCAGGCACGGGGAGAACATGCAAACTCCACACAGGAAGGCCGAAGCCCGGGATTGAACCCTTGATCTCAGAACTGTGAGGCAGACGTGCTAACCACTCAGCCACCGTGGGGCCCTACATTATGCTGCAAAATTTGTTGGCAGTCTTCAGACTTCATAATGCCATGCACACGGTCAAGCAGTCCGGTGCCAGAGGCAACAAAGCAACCCCAAAACATCAGGGAACTTCTGCCATGTTTGACTGTGGGGACCATGTTCTTTTCTTTGAAGGCCTCGTTTTTTTTTTTTTCCTGTAAACTCTATGTTGATGCTTTTTCCCAAAAACCTCTACTTTTGTCTCATCTGACCATAGAATATTCTTACAAAACATTTTTGGCTTTGTCAGGTAAGTTTTGGCCAACCCCAGCCTGGCTTTTTTATGTCTCTGGGTCAGAAGTGGGGTCTTCCTGGGTATCTTATCATAAAGTCCCTTTTCATTCAGATACCGACGGAAAGTAAGGGTTGACACTGTTGTACCCTCGGACTGCAGGACAGCTTGAACTTGTTTGGATGTTAGTCGAGGTTCTTTATCCACCATCCGCGCAATCTTTCATTGAAATCTTTCGTCAATTTTTCTTTTCTGTCCACATCTAGAGAGGTTAGCCAAAGTGCCATGGGCTTTACACTTATTGATGACACTGGGCACGGTAGACAAAGGAACATTCAGGTCTTTGAAGATGGACTTGTAGCCTTGAGACTGCCCATGCTTCCTCACAATTTTGCTTCTCAAGTCTTTAGAAAGTTCTTTGGTCTTCTTTCTTTTCTTCATGCTCAATTTGGTACACACAAGGACACAGGACAGAGGTTGAGTCAACTTTAATCCATTTTAACATTTTACCATCCACCACCTGTTATGTGCCAACGGTAAGTAACAGGTGTTGTTAATTACACAAATTACAGAAGCATCATATGATTTTTCAAAGGGTGGCAATACTTTTGTCCATCCCATTTTTGGAGTTTTGTGTAAAATGGTAATGATTTAATTGTTTTTTTCATCTATTTTGTGTTTTTTTCCATTGCAAGCAAAATAAATTAAGATATTACTACCAAAGCATTTGTAATTGCAAGCATTTTCTGGGAGAAATTGAGCATTATCTGACAGAATTGCAGGGGTGCCAATACCTTTTGCCAGCACTGTAAATACAGTCATGTGGAATAAAAACATTAATATCAATTTAACTACATTGAGAAATTCAAGTAATAGAACTAAACAATTAAAGCTGAAAAAAAAAAATGTTTTTTTTAATTTCTGTAAGATGGTATTTTAAATAAATTCAATTACTGTTGAGGAATAAATTAGGACACCCCAACTTTCAATCCCAAAATGGCTAAAATCACACACAATGGTATTAGGTGCACATGATTAGAACATTATTACACAGTGTTTTGAAGAAAGCTTGCCTTATTTAAACCTCACATTAAGTTTGGTGTGCCCCTGACTGTTGAAGTGAGGAAAAACACAATTTTATTCGTCTCCCAAAACACGTTTTTAGCTTGTTATCGTCTCAACATCGTCATGAAAAAAAGTGTTCGTTGACTAAATATTTTTGTTATCGTTGACGAAAACAATACTGGTTGCACAAAAATTTGAGAAAAACATTTATTGCCAATGGCCCCATTCATTTCCAATAGGGAAACAATGACACGATATTAACATGAAGTGACCCAAAAAAGCTTCAAAATCTAAAGGAAGTGACCCAGAAATGCCCTAAAATCAACAAGAAATGATCCAAATTGTACAGTAAATGACCCCAGTATACCCCAAAAGTGCAGGAAGTGACCAAAATCAACAGGAAGTGACCAATCTCTAAGTCTAATTACTTGCTTAGTCAAGGCAAGGCAAATTTATTTGTACAGTGGTACCGCTACTTATGAAATTAATTGGTTATGGAAGTAATTTCGTAACCTAAAAATTTTGTAAGTAGTAAGACGTGTTTTCCATGTAAATCCCCTTATCCATTCCAAGCCCCCCAAAATTCATATCTAAATCTCTTGTAATGCATAAAAATGCATCAGAACATGTAACAAATGCATGTTATAATTAGATTAATGCACAATAAACATAAAATCTGAGTTGTGCATAATGTAAAAACAAGAACAAAGAATAAAAGTTAATACACACACCTAAATCTGTTGGAACATGAATAAGACGCTGGGATAATTGGATGCCAGGAATGCCTGGCAATAGCCAGTGGCAGAGCAGCTATAGTATAAGTACAGTATGTCACGTACAGTAAACTCTGGGAGCTGCGAGTACCAACCATACTGTATTTTTGCTTTCGTATCCTGAAATTTCTTTCGTAACAAGAGGCAATATTTTCCCGTTGAGACGTGTCGTAACCCGAAAATTCTGTATGTAGAGACGTTCGGAAGTAGAGGTACCACTGTATACCACAATTTAATTCAGCAAGACACAATTAAGAAATACGAAAAAAATAACACAAATATATTGATACACAAGATCAGTAAGATAGTTGAAAACAGGAAATAGAAAAAAAACAAATAAATGGATGAAAAATAAAAGTGTGCAACCTTAAAGTGCATATGACAGGATAAGAAAAGTCTTATATAGCATTAATATGTGAATAAAAATCATATTTTGAGACGATTTGACTATATACAACAATTTGGCAAAGCGCAGATGACGAGAAATTAGTCTTTTAATCCGCCGTTTAGCCACGCCTACATTTTTGGGGCTCTAGCTTCCCCAACAGGAGGATGACATCGTCAGGGTCATGGTTTCTTCTGATTTAGAATTCAGCCCATTGAGGGTGGATTATTCAGAGTGAGGAAAATGCGACGAAGGGAGACGCAAAATGTCATTGTTTCAGTCTCTCTACTCAATATATATTAACAGGATATTCTTTTTATCAAAGTATTTTTCCTCAATTGCTAAATACAGTAAATGGTATGGTCATGACAAATAACAGCCTTGTGCTAAATGAAATATAAAATAATAACAATGCATTTTTTCAGTACAACATGGCAAAATTACTCCCTAATGGTCAAAACTGTCGACTTCACCTTTACTGTCGCACCTACCGAATGATATTTTATGCCACCGTAGTTATTCCGGCCTTTGTCATTTCTCGGCTTTGGAGAATGTAAACCACAAACAAACCAAGAGGTGTGACAGCTAGCTGACATACTAACCCGAACCGAGTGACATCTCAAAGTCTTTTTTTCGCTTTTCGAAGCGAAAAATCACACAAAACTAGCCCGGTCATGTCACAAGGCGGCGGGGTTGCCGATTGCCTTCGCCGATCAGCAACCCGCCCAGCAGTGAGCAAGTTACATCTCGTTCCCCTGCTGCGGACAGGAGAGCTCGCCGGGGAAGCAGCTGGAGAGTACCGTCTGGCAAACCGGCCGACGTTGGAGGAGCGTGTAGCTGCCACATGGTCAACAAAAACATGGCGTAAAATAATGCATTACTACTAGGGCTGTTAAAATTATCGCGTTAATGCGCGGTAATTAATTTTTTAATCACGTTAAAATATTTGACGCAATTAACGCACATTTCACGCTCAGACACTTTTCTGCCTTTTGGTAAGTTTTACAGCAAGGCTTTTTGTGCTGTCTAACAGCGAACTCTTGTGGTCGCTTTGCGACATGGTTTATTGTTGTCTTGCCAGTTCAATATGGCTGCACGACGTCTCGGGCTGACGCCTACGTTGTAATGTTGTGCTTATATGATCCTTGGACAAGATTTGTCCGTAAGTATGGTTGTTGTAAATAATGTACATATTATGTTAGTAAGCAAAATTTTATATTTTTTGTATGAGACGCTTTTTGTTTATGTTTAGCGTGTATAGCGTGCTAAGCTAACGTTGTTGCTAATGCAATGCTTTTGTACTTATTTTTGTAGCTTTACGACGGTCTAAAGAGGACAATGGTTTGAGGCCATTTTATTAATAAATCAGATGAAAAAGGAAGAAGTCTGATTATTATGGCGTCGTTACTAGCTGTCTAGCTTTGGAAAAAGTAGACACTTCGGAGTGAGGACAGCAAAGACAGATTTAAATGACAGTAGAGTGAAATGCCCACTATAGTCCTTATGTACCGTATGTTGAATTTATATATCCATCTTGTGTCTTATCTTTCCATCCCAACAATTTATTTTACAGAATATATATATAATTTACAGAAAAATATGGCATATTTTATAGATGGTTTGAATTGCGATTAATTGCGATTAATTAATTTTTAAGCTGTAATTAACTCGATTAAAAATTTTAATCGTTTGACAGCCCTAATTACTACACTGCAAAGACGTAAACAGTGAGAGAGCGGCGTGCAGCTTTTGTGCAGCTAACATGGCAGGATGTATCTGAGGGGAACTTCTCCACATGTCCGCCCATGATCTAATGTAAGTAAATAGTCCTTTATTTAAAGAAATTTTGTAGTGTTTACCTTGTAATCGCTGTATTCGCGGCCATTTTTAACACAAAGTTGCAATTTGTGATGGGGTTGAAAATTTGAAAGAACACCGGGCACACGAAGAGGGCAATAGTATAGAGGGAGAGTATGGGGGGGGGTTGAGAACAAGCCACTGGTCGTCCGCCAAGTGGCATTCTCGGTAGAGAATCAGCCACAAAATGCAAGCCAACTCCGTATTAAAACGTGTGCCATGATCCCAGTATTTGACATAATACAAAATACGATGTTTACTCACTTCCTTGTAACTCCAATGATCCCACAGTAGTAGGGCTTGTTTTGACCAATATCCACGGTGAATGGGAACCTTTTGAAACCCAAAAAGGCTCACACGCTTCTCCGTGGTGCAGCAACAATTTTCTGCAGCAGTTTGGCTGGCGTGATGCGGAAAATAAACAAATTAATCCGCAAAATCAGCTGAATCTGGAGTCCATCTGCATGCTATAAAGCAATGCTGTAGTGTGAAATGCTGACCCGGGTGACTTGAAGCGATCATTCAATCCCTAATTTTCCGGTTCTATGTTTCTAGTAAAATTTGTCATATTCAATTTTTGTGGTTCCAGCACATTAATGATTTTGCAAATTTAATGTGGGGTTCAGCCCAAATTTCCCTGCATTCATTCAAATGCCCTCAGTCATGTGTACTCTTGAAATATGCAGACTGCAATGGAAAATTAAATATTATCCAACAACTAAGCGAATCCCTTGTGTGAGGTTGGTGTGCAAGGCTTAACAGACACATTATGCAAAGGGCTGTATGCTTCAAACAAATCAGGTTACACATTTAACTCTGACTTTTTACTGATAAAATACGCTTTGACAAACAGCGGGCAAACGAGTATGAAGTATCAACTGTCATAGTTAGATGGTAACAGTGTTATATCGGCATATTTATTCATGGAGATGCAGTTATGGTTTGCACAGCTTTGCTTTCTGTTTCAGAAGACATATTTACCTGGAAGAGAATGTAAACCAACATGTTGGAAGTTTGCCAGTGCCTACAAACCTCTGGAGGAACCATAACATTCAAATGGTCCAAAGGACACAGCTGTCACAGCCTAACATGATACAACAGTCGACACACTTCAAGGCTAATAATTGCACGCATTTATGAATAAGAAAACTGAAAATACAACAGTTGTATAATTTCGCAATGGAGGCTGTGAAGAGTGTTTGAATCTCTTATTTTTCTTCTTTTATTGGTATTTGTAGTGAAACCATAGGGTGTTGAATATATGATGTACGTATAGCACTATTATGGTCAATGACAACCAATGTTTTAAGTGGGTTTTCCAGATACTTCATGCTGTACTTTAATTACTTTTGAAAACAACTTTTCCCTTTACTCTCGCCATTTATCAGTACTTTCTAATTTGAATTTTGGTTGTTGTTAGCCATTTCTAGAGGAGGCTACTAGTAATATGTTTCATTTACTTTGTGACACTTACTAAGAGTACCGTAAGTGAGACTCATCTTTGAGATGAATTATAATGAATTATTAAAGATTCGTTTTAGACTTCTGCCTAGGGTCTCTCACGTAAAGACAAGTTACTCAGGACAGGAGTGTTAAATAGGCTATTTACTTTACTATAATTGTAATTATTATTATTATTTTACTTTAGTCATATTATTGCAAAGTACTAGTGCTCCTGAGTAAAACAATAGCTGGTCTACACACGGCTCATAACGTCAGCAAAGCAGGAATATATATATATTTTTTCAGCATAGCCAAGTTATTAAAACAGCATAGGCGGAGTTTGACTTGTGGGTCAGGGGGGCACAACATGTTTATTACCCCGAAACGCAGTGCCAGCAATAAAATTAACTTACAAGAATATTTATAATAATAAGTTGACGATGAGCGTTTTTTTTCCCCCCATCATTCTTGAGGGGAATTCTAAATCAGGCTGCTTAGGCAAGACTTTTCGCCAAGATCGGCATCCATTGCATATGGTACACCCGCCGATGTCGTGCCAATGTAGTTACACCAGTCAAAAATTGTATCCCCTGGGTGGAGCCATATGGAGGTAGATTTGTGTCTTTATTATTCAACCAAAAAAATGTTGCTTCAATAAAGAAAAAAAAAGTGTTTGAATGCAAAAATAAATTTAAAACTAAAAAAAAAAAAAATGCATGTGAAAGCTATTTTTCTTTGTTTGTTTGTTTGTTTTTTAATTTTATTTTTCAATTTTTTTGATTGAAATAATGTTGATTTTTTGGGGGGGGCACATTTTGGGTAGGACATTTTTTGTCTTTATTATTCAATCAAAAAATAAGTTTAAAAAAATACAGATTTTCAAAAGAAAATCACTCCAATCAAAAAAAAAAAAAATCAATCATAGAAAAAGTTTTTGAATGCGAAAAAATATTTGAGATTGAAAAATTTGCATTTGAACACTTAATTTTTCATTGAAAAAGTTTTCTTTGATTGAAGCAATCCTTTTTTTGTTTGGGCCACATTATGTTTAGGACATTTGTGTCTAAATTATTCAATCCTAAAAAAAAGTTGCTTCCAAAAAAAAAAAAAAAATCGATCAAAGAAAAAAAAATCATTAAAAATATTTTTTCTAGCAAATATTTATACATTTTTTTTTTAATTATATGCAAAGCAAATGACCGTCTAAGATCCTAGAAAAATAATTTTGACCATTATAATTTTTTTTTTTTTTTTGTTGTTGTTGTTAATTTCATTTTTGTTGCAGTTTTATTGGTTTACAACTTTTATATATATAGGAAAGTCAATTACATGCAATGACACTTTTCGGACACCAGGGGGGGCCTGGCCCCCTGGCCCATCCATAAAATCGTTTTATGTAAAACAGATATTGTACAGATGAGTGATAGTTTAAAAAATACTGCTTACTTCGTGATAGCGCTGCACACAAACACATATATTGAGCGTGAGTATTTTCCGACTCCCAACGCAAAGTTATTGTACTGGATGTCAATACTGTATACAGTTGTGTTCAAAATTATTCAACCCCCACAGTAGATAAGAGTTTTTGCAAGATTGACTTTTATTTTTCATCCTGTTTATAATCACATTAAATAATGACATGTCAAATAGAAAAACAGAACTGAAATAACCAAAATATTTTTGGAACATTCCAATTTATGGCCTTTCTGTGATTACTTAATTGACAAAATTATTTAACCCCTTAGGTATTTATAACTTTAGTACTTAGTACAACATCTTTTGAGACAATAACATCCTTTAGACGTGAAGCATAGCTTGACACAAGTTTCTTGCAGTGATCCACAGGTATCTTTGCCCATTCCTCACGGGCAAAGGCCTCCAGTTCATTAACATTTTTGGGCTTGCGTGCTGCAACTGCCTTCTTCAAGTACCACCAGAGGTTTTCAATGGGATTTAAGTCTGGTGATTGCAATGGCCACTCCAGAATCTTCCAGCACTTCTTTTGCAACCAAGATATGGTAGATGTTGAGGTATGCTTAGGATCATTGTCCTGTTGGAAGGTCCAACCTCACCCAAGCCTCAGGTTTGCCAATGACTGCATGACATTTGCATCCAAGATCTCCTGGTATTAAACTGAATTCATAATGCCTTGCACATGCACACTGAGGATTCCCAAAACAAACCCAGAACATGACTAACCCCCCCACCGTGCTTCACAGTAGATAGGGTGTTCTTTTTTTTATAGGCATTTTTCTTTCACCTCCACACCAGTCGTTGATCCATTGGCCCAAAAAGTTCCAGTTTGGTCTCATCGCTCCAGAGAATAGTATCCCAAAACCTTTGTGGTTTGTCCACATGGTTTTTGGCATACTTCTTGTGCTTTGGAGTCAGCAGGGGGTGCGCCTGGGAGTTCTTGCATGGAAGCCATCATTTCGCAGAGTGCGTCTTATTGTCTTGGATGAAATCGGAATACCTTCCTATGACATGTCCACTCGTAGTTCCTAAGCCGTCACCCAGGGATTTTTCTCCAACTTTCCCTTCAGGTATCACTCAGCAGTTGCACACAGTAACCTCTATCTACCAGACCCAGGTAGCGTTTCCACTGTGCCTTTAGCTTTAAACTTGCGGAATATGCTCCGAATTGTGTCTCTTGAATTTTTTGAATCCTTTTGTTATCTTTTTATATCCATATCCTTGCTTATGAAGTGAAATGACCTCCTCTCTGAACTTTTTGACCATTCCTTTGACTTCACCACGTTGTAAAGATGTCATTAACTGCCAAGAAGAGCCATGTGTCACAGTCCTTTTAAATCTGCTTAATTGCCGCTCATTAGGGTTCCATTCACATCTACAGATGTTTTCATCAGCTGTTTGACAACACCTAATGGAAACCTTTGTTCTGAAGAGTGGTGGACTTGGGGCAGTTGAATAATTTTGGCAATGAGGTAACGACAGAAAGGCCATTAATTGGAATATTCCCTAAAATATTTAGTTATTTCAGTTGTATTTGTCTATTTGACATGCCATTATTTGATGTGATTATAAACAAGATTTTTTAAAAAATGAATGTCAAACTTGCGAAAACACTAATCCCTGTGGGGGTTGAATAATTTTTAACACAACTGTAGTTATGGTGCACATAACTGTAATACCATATGTTGACGGCAGACGACGCTGTAGAATGAAATCTTTACACTTAGTGGTCTTGTGTCTGTACTTTGTACCCATATGTTTACACACTCGAGCTGTTATTTTCTGTCATAATGTTTTTTAATCAGTTTAAACGGACACTCTGCCAGCAACAGTAATCTAACAATTCTTGTTGTTTATGTTTAGGACTGATAAGGACAAATAAAGGTGCTTCGGTTTCTTTAAGGCAGCCCCATGCTTTTGCTTCCGCGCATGCGCAGAAGCGTGAAGCAGCAATTCCTCAATGAAAAACAACAACAATCCTTTTAGCATTGCTAGTGCTACTCTGGCCAAGGCAATGGTTCCCTAAAGCTAAACCTCAAGTTTTTGCCCCAAACACTACCATTACCAGGCCAGCTGCTTCAATCCCCCCAGTCATTTATACGTCGATGGTGCCGGGCTCATGAACTTGGCCAGCCTAAGCGGGGACGCGGGCGGAAGCCAGCTCCTCTTCGCCAACTTTAACCAGGACAACACGTAAGCCAAGGCCGTGCCGAATGCAGGGCAGGGCGGGGAAGAACATAGGCAGGCTCCGGGGAACGTTCAGTGCTCCGGCGGGCCGTGCTACTTATCTCGCTAGCGTTATCTTGCATTGTGTGAGCTTTCAGGCTCATTTAAAGGCCTGACACTGCCAAACGCCGCCTCGCCTGGCTTTCTTTTCTTTGAATGTCAAAGTAAATACACGATTTTCCCCCGTTATTTGATTCCAAAGCTGAAGCTCGCTTTATATTGGTCGTTAGGCTAGGCTAACGCGGTGTTGTGCTGTCACGCTAACTTTAGCAACATGTATCTAAGTCAAAACGTTGAGTGTTCCACGTGTATTTATTCAATGATTCTTTCGCCAGCTGTTTCACGTAATTGTTTTCCACATACTATGATTTTGTATAATCATGTTGTTTGACAATTTCGTCGGTTGAAATGTAATTTTTATTTACTTGACATTTTTTCCATCAGGTTAGGCTATTAAGAACAGATTGTCATGTACAATTCCGACAAGTGTTGTGTCGGTTGCGAACGATTCGTTCAAAAAGAACGAATCTTTTGGAGGAACGACACCGAACGAATCACCTTCTGCACCGATTCGTTCTTAAAGTGATCCTCGATCTTTAAGACAAGTAATTCTTAAAAGATAAATATTAGTATGAGTTATAATAATTTGATATTAACACCCCTCTTAATGTTTTCGTTTTAATAAAATTTGTAAAATTATTTTAAGTGATAGGTCGCCATTCTTGTTACGTCGCAGTGCGTGATGTCACCGGGCCGAACTTCCAGCGTGTCACTCTTAGCTACCCCAACATGTCGACGGTTCTGCCCTTCCAATTTGAACTAGTCGGAAAAGTGAAGAGCAGGACAGCACTGTCGGTCGTTCACAAGACGAGCAGCAAAGGCAAAATGAGAACAGGAAATACAGTCCGTTGTAAGAGAAGAATTGGGCAAAACTGGTGATGTACTCGCTGCAAGTGCGTCTCAATGATAACGGAGCAGAGAGTGTATGCTGTTGAGAACTCTGGATTTTGTTGGCTGATCTTCAAGGTAAAATATTGCGTTTTCAAACTTATCCCAGTATAATTATGTAGATTGTTAGTGTCCAGAGCTGTCGTATGCTTTTCATACAGTTCAAGCCAACAGTTTAACGGGAACAAATCCTGGAATCGAGTGTAATCCATGTCTTGTACATTGTAACGTAGAGCTGGGAATCTTTGGGCACCTAACGATTCGATTACGATTCAGAGGCTCCGATTCTATTGTAAAACGATTATTGATGCACCCCCCTCTTTTTTTTTTTTTTTTAAATTAATTTTTATTTTATTTTTTTTTATGTTTTGTACATTAGTTCCAAAATTGTTCAAAAATACTCTCAGGCTAAACCAAACTACTATTTCAGTATCAAGTTAACATATAGCAATAAACAAATATACAAAAATAACAGTAAATAAAAAACTCCAGTCCCCATTCTGTATCAGCAGCTTTAAACTACATTCAATTAATTTAATGTTGTGAATCAACGGTTAAAGTTGTTAAAATTGCTCCCGTTATTCCATAATTTCCCTTTTGTCTACTTTCGACATGTGAAAGTTTAAAACTATTTTAAAGATAGATTCAAGTCAATATTTAACCGATTTAGGAGTATTTTAGATAAAAAGTTAATTAGGTTTGCTTGGAAGGTTCGCTACAACAGCCTTGCAGAGAAGTGTACTGCTTTAAGATGGCGGCCGTTTGCTACGTCTGCATCTAGCTTTTTGAAGATGTGCTTCTAACGCTTCCCAATCTATATTGCATCAAGTCCTATATAAATGACATGTACCGTAACATTATGTGGATGTACTTTGTAGCAGCTTTTCGGCAGCAGTCAGGTATGTTGTTGTGTTTTTTTATCTCGTGGCATGAGTTGAGCTAGAGCCGTGAGTTGAGCATTGGCATTACCCGAGGGGCCGGGTAATGAGAAGCATGATGTTTAGCTACTCTCGCGCCGTTCTTCCTCATTGCGTCCCGAAGACCGCGCGGCGCGCTGAGTGTGTTGTACTTCCGCTTTACTTGGTATATTTCAATAATCGGAATTTGGATGTTTGTGAATCGTTCTCGAATCTTCCTCGGCCGAATCGCGAATAATCTAAGAATCGGTAATTTTGCACACTTCTATTGTAACGCGTGGTAGGTAGGATACATGCATAAAAGTACCAAAAAGGGGAGAAGCTTCCACTTATGCACATTTATTCACACAAATAAATTATATTTTCACCTTGACCACTCGTCACTCGGGAGCTCAGCGGTACGTACACACGCGTTCCCAGACGAAGTCCAACATAAAAGTAAGGTCCATGTCAGAGTCACTGTCGTCACTGTAGCGTGCCATAGTGCTTTAATTATATGGTATGATTTGGGGAAAACTCCCACGAAGAATAGTCAGCAGAAAAGATAGCAACAGTAATCCAAATCCGCGTTTTTTCACTCACTCGAAGATCCAGGAATTAGACCAATCTCATGGCAATGTTGCAACCGCGATCAGGCAGTCGAATCAACAAAATAGACTGATCCCAAAAGCTGCTGTGGGACCGACGAATCCAGAAACTAGACAGATCCGAAACCAATATTGCAGCCGCGGTGGGACCGTCGGATCCAGAAATTAGACGGATCCCTTACTTGACTGAGGATCCAGGAAAAATGTTCAGGCGCCAGTTGTAACGCGTGGTAGGTAGGATACGAGCATACAGGGACCAAAAAGGGGAGAAGCTCCCACTTATGCACATGTATTCACAAAAAAATAATAATTCCACCTTGACCACTCACATCACTCAACTTGTTACCATTTGACTGGAAATTGCATCCAAAAGCAGCACATCGTGGCATTTTACTAAGCGAGTTTAGGCAACAATACGCAATTGTTGTACACGCTACACATTTGGAAACATCCCATTTACATCATCACTGCGAGCCCGCAAAACATGGTGCCAACTGTCGGTCAAAATATGTACTAAATATTAGGCCTGAACGATATTGGAAAAAACTATTGTTGCGATTTTTTTTAGGTTTGCAATATATTGCGATATTATATTGCGATATTAAAAAAAAAAAAAGATCTATCTTTTTTAAAGAAATTTTCACTAAATGACTTGAATAGCTGTTTGGAAATACTTTACATAACACACCGTGACCACAGTGTATTCATATAATACCGTTTAATTTGTGAATGATGAAGATTTCTGTATGAAGGTATCCAGGAAGTCATGTCTGCACAAAATAGATCATTTATTGAATACAATATTTTACACTTCAACAGCAGCAAATACATTAAATGATAAATAAAAGAGCAGGTGCATTAGTCCCCTAAGTTTTTGACAAAATATAACAATAAATAAAAACTTCTGTAAAATAACAACAAAGTTGTCAACATATTTGAACAAAAATATTAAATATGACAAATAAAAGAGTTCACAAACTATAACAATAAATAAAAACCTCAGTAAAACAACAAAGTTGTCAACATATTTGAACAAAAATATTAAATATGACAAAAGAGTTCACAAACTATAACAATACATAAAAACCTCAGTTAAACAACAAAGTTGTCAACATATTTGAACTTAAATATTAAATCTGACTAATAAAAGTGCAAGTGCATTAGTCCCCTGAGTTGTTTACACAAAATATAACAATATAAAACTGCAAAACGGCAACAAAGTTGTAAAAATATTTCAACAAAAATATTAAGTATCAAAACTTTATGTGCAGCTGTACTATATATAGTTATTTGAAAAATACGGTTTACAATAAATTTAAATATAAAAGAAACAAACTCAATTGAACTTGTAAATAATTGAACTGAATAACTGCAAATAACTGTGATGAATAACAGAACCATTTTAACTCCCAAATTTCCTGCCTTCCTGATAGCTGTCACATGAATAAAAAGAAAAGACATTCCTTCAGCTGTGTTATGTATTTGTCTGCATATCGTCCACCTTCCTTGCTCAGCAATTCTCAACTGGGTCTCATAGGTTTTTGGCCAAGACTATTAGTTTATCCACTATAGCAGGCTTGAGACAAGAACGTTGGCATTTAACAATGTTCCCACCTGTGCTAAAAAGCCTCTGATGGGGAGCTCGTAGCAGGAATGCATAGATACCTGCGTTTTAAATGGTCCCACATGTTTGACAGATTACTTCTTGTTGAGGCAACCATGGCGAGGCACTGTCGACAGGGCTGTTTTTTGTCCCTTATAGTCTTGTTCTTGCCAAAATACTTCCAAAACTCCTTTTGGATACAGTCTTCCTTGCTCCTCCAACGTGTTGATTGCTTGCTTTCACTTTGAGAACGGGCCCTCCTCCCTCCGCTCTGCTGTTCGGCCCCTCCTCCCTCCACTCCGCTGTTGCAGGGGGAGGGGGAGGAGCCGATGACTTGCTGGAGAGAAAGAGAAACTGTGCGCTTTTTTCCCCTCTCCTTCCTCAAAACAAACGTTTGTGGATTAAAAAAAATGAAATTAAAAAACTATCGCACGTCCTTGCGATGGGACTATTGCACATGTGCACATCGCGATGGCGATGTTTAAACGATATATCGTTCAGGCCTACTAAATATGAGAAAATATTGCCATTTATTCAACATTTTATGTGTTTCTAACAACATATTTTAGTAAAAGAGAACAATTGTGTTTTTTTAGAGCCTACATGTATTTAAGGTAGAGGATCACTTTAAGGAATTTGGGACCTGGGTGGGAAGGCGTTGAGAGTTGAGACGCAAACTGCAGAAAGTGATGGGGAGTGAGCATTGAGCAGAATCAACTTTGGGGAAGATCTGTCGGGGACTCGAGCTGAACTGACGAGACTTCACGGCAGCGTAATTTATCTCATCTGTCCACAGGAAAAATTACTATTTGGTACGTAACTATAACTGGCAGCAATCTTAGGTAGGGTGTCCAACCGCTGGAAGCGAGATCTCGAAAAATACATATTGCACAGCATTGGCTTGTTATTTTGTAAAGGCTGAGTTATGCTTCTGCATTGCGTTGACGGCGTGGCAACTGCGGCGTCAATGAGCATTCGATAGTTCTGCGGCAAGGGAACTTGTTGCTCTGTTATTCACCGCCAAGCCACTAGATGGGTGTGGCGTTGTGTTTGTACGGTTTGGGGGTCTCTTGTCGACTTCCTGTAGTTTTCATCCGTTTACACAGCAACGCGTCAACTGAGATGGAACGCTTGAATGTGGATCTTCAGCTCATCAACATTGGACAGCAAATGTTGATCATACTGAATTGTCTGTAACTATGCCGTGGGTTCTTTAGGAGGTGATCAGACTGGGGAGCGGTGACATAGCGGGAAGTGAGTGGAAAGAACGGGAGAAAGCGAACGTTTGTGGTCGCATGTTGCAGCAACCAGCTAATTTTTTGTTTATTTTATTGTTGCCACAATAAAGTGGGGAAAGCCATCATCAAATCCTCTCCTTCTTCCCCCATCTGGGGCTATTACAATACAAATGTTGAGGTGCAGGCGACGCAGAAGACTGTTGCGGTAGAAGCCAGCAAGCTACGTTGTCCAGTGTTTTTTCTGATTTCTTTGCCGTGTCTTACTTCCCAAACTCCGTTGGAAGCCTCGATGGTAAACACGTTATCATGAAAGCACCGAGGCACTCTCAATCAGTGATGATGTTGGTATCAAGTGTGTCAACTCTCTTGTTGAAAATTAAACATCAAAACAACTCTTTTGACACCAAACCTTTGCGTTATTCATCATGTACTTGAAGTGTGACATATAAAGTCACAGACTCACAGCAAACCTATGTACACAATAAATAATGAAGTGCACCAACCAAAAATACGACAAAGTGTTAAAAAGCTGGCAGTTTTTGGCCGACTGGGCCACCGCTTCGGGTGGCCATTCGCCTCTGAACACACACATACTTGTCTCGTTGGTTCTTCTATTTTTTATGCAATCGCTGACCTTGCCATTTGGCAATCTTTATAATGTCTTGATGAAATTTGCTCTTTGATGATAATCCCGTCGGCTTGGTCCATTTTTGCGTGTAGCAAAACAATGTTTGAAAATGGCGGTGATTTAGTGCTGAACCGGAAACAACAGTCTGAGTGGACCAATCACAGTCCATACCGCTTGAAGTGCACGAAAGGTTACGGCGGCCATTATGCTTCTGCGGCAGACCTACGTTGTCAAGGCAGACCTGATTTATGACCCTCCGCCGTAGCCCGATGTGCAGCTCCACAAAATACTGACTACGCGTCGCGCCAACGCGTGGTAACGTGGTGCAAATGGATTGTGATTGGTTGGCGCAGACTTGTTTCCGGTTCAGCGCGAAATTACCGCCATTTACAAACATTCTTGTGCTAACAACCACCTCCGCAACCGTTTTCTGCGTCACCTGCGCCTCAACATTTGTATAATCAACATTTATAGGTCATTGTTAATGAGCTGAAGATCCACATTCAAGCGTTCCATCCCCGTTGGCATTGTTGTGTAACCAGAAGAAAACTGGAGGAAGTTGACAAGAGTCCCCCAAAACCGTACAAACACAACAGCACCCTCTTCATGTGGCTTGGCGGTGAATTACAGAGCAACGCGTACCCTTGCCGCAAAACTATCGAATGCTCATTGACGCTGTAGTCGCTATGCCGTCACCGCAACGCAGAAGTATAATTTAGTGTTCCCCAATACCGCTGACGTAATTTTAGTGCCATATTGGTACCGATACGAGTATCGCTATCAGTGCGACACTATCTGAAAGACTTTTTACAGCAGAGCTTTTAAAAAATAAAATTGTGTTCACATTGGGACTTGACATCCATGAGGTGCCGAATTTAGTCTCTACAGCTGACATGAGAGAGAGGAGCAGGACAGTGCACGAAGGTTGATTAAAAAAAATATATATATATTGTCCCATTCTGTCGTCTCTGAAGCTTTGCTGAACTTTTTAGCACCGTTACTCCTCCAAACACCACTCTGGGGCCAAATGACATATAATGAACATGAAATAAATAAAATAGTCTAAAAAGAATAATTAAATTGAAAGTGAGTTGAGTTCTTCAATGTGGATAAAATGTGATCTTTCTGTCTGTTGTCTTATGTTTGTATTTGTGTTGATTTAAAAGGTCTTTGGCTGTTGGCACCAAATCAGGATACAAGTTTTTCTCTCTTTCCACTGTGGAAAAATTGGAGCAGTTATATGAATGTAGTGAGTATTGTATATCATCTTATGGTCTGAGAACATGCAATGCCATTCCAATGTAACTTGTATAAATATACAGTATGTGTGTCTATGTCCATAACTGCTTGTTCTCCAATTATAGGATCACTTAGATTTATTTTAGCTGTCACTTCCCTTCTTATCTGGCTTCCCAGTCATTACACATCCTCCAAAGTCCTGTAACGAAATAGCATGTAACTCTGACCCAACTGCTCAAGTGACTCATAAAAGCTAATGGTGTGTGTATGTGTGCGTGCAGCGGACACGGAAGATGTGTGTATCGTGGAGCGGCTGTTCTCCAGCAGTTTGGTGGCCATCGTCAGCCTGAAGGCCCCCAGGAAGCTTAAAGTCTGTCACTTCAAGAAGGGAACTGAAATCTGCAACTACTCGTACTCCAACACGATACTGGCTGTTAAGCTTAACAGACAGGTAAAAAATTAGTCAAAGAAAGGATCTGTTCGTATCGTGTCTTTTTCGGTGTGGTTTCCTCTACAGAGGCTGATTGTGTGTCTGGAGGAGTCGCTTTACATTCACAATATTCGAGACATGAAAGTGCTGCATACAATCAGAGAAACTCCACCCAACCCTTCAGGTTTGTCTGAACTTATTTTTTTTTCACTCTTTCAGTGGCATTGACCATGATAGACCCATGATCTATCTGGCTAATTTAAATCTAATTTAAACGGCTGTTAAAATGATAAACTCTTTAAATGTGTTTATCTGTAGTAGTGATGCACGATAATGCATTTTTCAACCGATACCGATAACCAATAATCACCTCCTCCTTCCAGCAGATAACCGATAATGTCAAGCCGATAACTCTATTGAAAAGATATACATATATACAAATTTAAATTATAAAAAAGACGAAATGTTACTGAGCAAAAATACAGTTTATCGCTACTTGTGAGCAAGTAGTAAATTCCAACGTCGAATCATTGTATATTAATTAAGATTCATAATGCTTACAAATTAATTACTTAATTGCACAAAAAATACCTTTAGGAGGGGTTTGGGTGCCAGCCCAGAATTCGACAAAACTGTCTCGGTTGCACACAATTGAAGGCTAAATAAAGTATAGAATTATTGGATTGCATTATCGGTTGAATTTTTTAAAATATCTATTATCGGTGTGACGTCTTAATTGCCATTATCGGCCGATAATTATCGGTAACCGATATTATCGTGCATCTTTAATCTGTTGCAGGGGTCCAATCCATTTGAAGTGGGAGGGTGGCAGCGAATGAACTTTCATTCATTCACCCTCCCACTTTAAATGAATTGGACTTCTAGCACCGTCAATGGCAGCCAATGAGTTGACAAGAAAAATGCAAAAATATCCTCTTTTACTATGAAGAGTGGCACAAAATCAAATTTAACGTATGATAACAAATTTATAGTGACCTCTGGTGGTGAAAATATTATCTGGACGCAACATTTTAATACTGCTACTTCGATTTTTGACAACCCAGTGACAATAGTACTTACCGTATTGGCCCGAATATAAGACTGTGTTTTTTTGCATTGAAATAACACTAAAAAAGAGGGGGTCGTCTTATATTCGTCGTCTAGACATTATAGCCATTCACGACGCTAGATGTTCTGTCATGACAGATCTCGGCGACTCTCCCCATTCACGATGCTAGATGGCGCCAGATATCATTGAAGCGATGTTCTGTCATGACAGAGCTCAGCTACTCTGAAGTTTTACCAGTTTGCATTATTTTATTGCAATGTTCTTCCTTATTCAGATTTGTTTCAAGACTACAATTACAGTTAGACTTCACTTTGATGGTTAATGCAGTTATTGCAATTTTGTTGTTTTATCAAAATAGATTGGTTTATGTACATTTCAAAAACCAGAAGCCATTCATTTATGAATGTGATTGCACTTTAGTTTACATATTTAAATGTTCAGATATTAAGATTTGAATGAGGCAAAATAACATGCTTTTTCTCTCAAATATATTGTTATGATCATTTGTTTTGGGTGTACTGTAATTCTTTTCTGTATAAAAATTAATTTGGTGTTCAAAAAGTCTTTTTTCAAACTTGAGTCTTGAAAAAGAGGGGGTCGTCTTATATTCGGGCCAATATGGTAGTTTTACTGATGATGGCAGTTTACCTCATGGGGAAAGGTATTGTTTTTACCATTGTTAGCTCAATTGATTACCATTTAACATAGGATAAATGTCAACCAGTTCAACGGGAAATTAGTTTCTACTTGTGCTGTTTGCTCTCAATGGAGTGCCCTTCCACTCCACAAGCAGAACGATGCCCATTTGTTTTTCCCACATTCACCCTCACATCCAATACATAGTAAGTGGAACTTATTTAAACCAATAATAAAATCTGTTTTTGACTTTTTAAAATCCGATTTTTGTACATATTCAGAGTATTTTGTTATTGAGATAAATGCACTACAGTCAAATTCACTTACACGTTGAGCTCAAGCTGAATCGCAAATAATAAAACTGCGATTAATATTTACACTCGGTCCGTTCCTCATTGCGTCCCGAAGACCGCTCTGACTGTGTTTTAGTTCCGCTTTACCTGGTATAATTCAAAAATCGGAATTTGGATGTTTGTGAATCGTTCTCGAATCTTCCACGGCCGAATCGCAAATAATCTAAGAATCGGAAATTTCGCACGCCTATAGTAGTATGCCTTAAAGCAGGTTTAATTGTGTCATTCATGTCACAAAATATAAAAAAGAGTGCCTTTAGTCCACCTTTTCCTGTTTAGGAAGAAGCTTTACAAACATATATATATATATTTTTTTTTAATATCATAGCAATCACTCTTTATATTAGCAGTCATAGCTTTAATAGTTAGTAACTTAACTTGGGTTACTTCATTTAATCTGAGTTTTTTTCCCCCAGCTTTTAATTGGATCTCTTTCTCTGAATGACTTGATATTTAAATTGGTTGTGTTTGTGCTTCCTCCAGGGTTATGTGCTCTGTCCATAAGTAACGACAACTGTTACCTGGCATATCCTGGCAGTTCCATGATAGGCGAAGTTCAAGTTTTTGACACAGTAAACCTGGTATGTGAACACAAACACAAAGTTGCTTTCGTCTCTCACACTCTCCCTTAAGTAATACGACTTTTCAATGAAGTTTTAGCAGTAAATAGAGATGTACATGATAATTTTTCATTGGTTGTTGCTAAACACTTAACACCAAATAAACAAGAGAAAAATAGCACTGGACAGTGACACAATTAGTTACAGTAGAACAAACTCTTTACTCTGATGTAACGCACCCTTTACTACACGTGCGCGTGTCTTTCAGCGAGCCGCAAACATGATTCCAGCCCATGACAGCCCATTAGCAGCGCTTGCATTTGATGCGAGTGGGACTAAATTGGCCACAGCTTCAGAGAAGGTAGGACTGTAACAAAGTCCTTTCTTTTTCTTTCTCTTATTGCAGACTTGAGTAAATACTCTCCGCGTGTAGCCTGTTGCTGTTGTCTTCCACTGTATATCATGTTTTTACATCACTGTCGTAGGGAACAGTCATCCGGGTCTTCTCCATCCCAGAAGGACAAAAACTCTTTGAGTTTCGACGAGGAGTCAAGAGGTGATTAATTTCGTGCCGCACAAAAGTGGTGTTTGCTTATCTGTGTGCATTTCTTGTCGTAGATGTGTGAGCATCTGCTCGTTGGCCTTCAGCATGGAGGGCTTGTACCTGTCAGCCTCCAGCAACACGGAGACGGTTCACATCTTCAAGCTAGAAACACAAAAGGAGAAGTATGTGTACGTATTTCAGACAGAATACTGCTCTTTGCTTTTGTGATAAAAGTCTCTGATGGCGTAATTTAATTACCTGAATTCAGGTCACATTCTATGACCGTCTGAATGTGAGTGAATGGTTATGTTCCGGTTACACAGGCGAAACAATATGAATTACTTAACTCGGGGGTTTCCAAACTTTGGGAACTTCCAGAAAAATCGAATGATGCAAGGGCCAACTTGAAATCCTCCACTTTCTGTTGTTAACCCTTTAACGTTGATGTTCCATTGACAACCAAACATGCTCGACCAACCGTTTTGAAGCCTAATAATATTTATTCAACTTGTTAGGATAAACATTCAATAGAAAAAAATAATATTGAATAGTTTTATGTTTGACAATTTAACACAAACAGCAGGTATGGTCATAGGGGTTTTTGGCCTTTACACATACTATGGTCAAAACAGGTTATATACAGTGCAAAATAGTAAAAAAGATCATATATATCATCTAACACACAAAGGGTTTGGAGGATATCTCTTGGTGAAGTTAGGTCTTGTACCCATCACCTTATCAAAAGTATACCACCACATGCAATCAAGCTTCTAAAGCACACATCTACATAAAATTGAAAAGATTATAATGAAGAAAAAATATATATAACATTGAAAAAAAGTATTTTAAAAAATATTGACAAGTAGTTCAGTTCAATTCAAAATTTTCAGGCATGCAACCCAATAAAGTTTTTTTTTTTTTGCGCACTCCATAAAGCTTCTAGAACAGGTCACGGAGCTGCGTCACACACAATGTCACATAGCCTACTCTTTCGCCGTTTGCGCGCTGCTGTCACGTCTACTCGCCGAGACGGCGACTCATCCAAAGAAAACGACGACAAATACGGCTCATCTTCTTCCTTGAGTTAATGAAATAATGCATTAGGTTATGCTAAATGTCGTTTTAGATTCATTCTGCACGTTTCAAAGTCGCTCGCTCAAACCAACCGGCCGTTGCTTGCCTCGCATGCCTCCCTTTCATTAGTTGGCGCCTCACTCGGAAATGTATTAAAAATGATCAAATTCGGTTCGTCCTTCTTGACATCACAACGGCTCTTGGGATATGTAGTCTTTTGTGCTGCTCTCGGTTTTGAAAAACGACAAGAAATGATGGAAATATGGAGATAGATACATGGTCCATGCAGCGTTTTAATGCATATTTATGAGTGCAATAAAATTCAAATGACATTATCTCCCGTTTTTCTTGGTCGATTGACTTCAAATAAAAACTGGTGTCGACATCAACTTCCGCACTTTCAAATGAGACCAACTAGCGGCACGTGGGTGACGTAATTACAGCGTGACGACGCTTCAAAGACGATATGCGTAAACGCGTCGCTGCCGACACGTTCGGTGTTAAAGGGTTAAACACAAGGATGTATATCGTCATATCGGACAGCACTAATGTGTATTGTATATGTGTGCATAAACTAGAGGTTGGCGGATACGGGATTTTCAAAAGCCGATAACAATATAATAAAAAAAAAATTCAGCCGATATCCAAAGCAGATTTTGTAAGCAGATATTTGAGGCCAATATAGTTTTTTATTAAGCATGTAACAGGCATGAAAATCTCTTACCTTTTTCTCGCCATTTTGAAGTCAAAAAGGGTGACTGACGTAAATTGTGTAGATCCGAGAATAACTTTTTAGGGGGGGGGTTGGAGATTTTTAAATTATTATTATTATTATCATGTGATTAACTTTGTAAGGGTGTGCTAAAAATCGATTATTAGATTATTTTTCTTCTGTGCTCGTTATTTTTTAGAGCGAGAGTTGCTTCTTGCCTTTTTGTCGAGCTGTAGGTTCAAATCGTGTTAATTGGAAAATGTCCCTGGTGTGTTGCTCAGTCCCGTGTGCGTCTACAAGAAGTGAGTACACGAATCTTCTTGTACTGTTTAGCCTTTATTGTTGTTTTTAGGATGTTACTAGTTAGTCTCGAGCGCTATGCTAATTAGCGACTTCGCTAACATGTCTTTCAATGTCAAGTTGTGCGTTGTTTGGTGGTGTACAAAAGTTATTCCAGATGCAGATCGTGTAAAACCAGGATTAAGTACAGCGGTAACACTACAAACATGTGAACTAGTACAGAAATCTGTGAAAACAAATCAATAATCGTGATCATCGTCAATAGCGTGATCATCGTTCAATAATCGAATCGTAGCACTCTGAATCGTAATCGAATCGAATCGTCGGCCCGCAGATCACTGAAACACAGTGTGGGTTGACAGAGCTTAATATTTTGTCGGGTTGTATAAAGTACCGGAACTTATTTCCTCCACACCCTTCCCACCTTTTTAACCCCTGACCAATTTTCATGCCTGATGTAAATTATGAAAAGCACATTTTAAAAAAAATGCTTTAACAGCTTCAAATTTACAATGATGACCTGAGACCTAAAGGATTAATTCTGTCTACTGCTACCAAACCAATGGACGCAGCACTTATTTTTATGATTATACACACTCGGCAAGAACAGTACATTATTTTAAAATAATTAAACCCACCGGGATGTCACGACAAGATGTAAACAAGTGAGAGTTTAAGAGGATGCTCGCCATGCGAAGACTAATGCTACGAGTTACAATATGTACAAAACAAGCAAGCTTGAAGCGTCCTGTAGCAGCCTGCCTTCAAGCTGCTATTGGGTCTTTCTGGGATAGTACTGTCACTTAGCGACAGCCACAGTTGCCCATACAGGTGCCTGATCAAAATCCTGTTTTTCTTTGTTTTGTTGTTGTTGTTGTTGTTGTTGTTGTTATTCGGCCAATGGCTGATGTTGGAAAAAAGTCCATATATTGGCCCGATATATCTGCTGACCTCTAGTACATACATGTGTATATACAGTATATATCTTAAGATAAAATATAGACAGTAACAAATCTTTCGATGTTACTCATATTTTCCATATTATTTGTCGCTTTCAACAAAGCTAATTTTATTTACTTCAACTAGAATTCCTTTTAATAAAGCTTTATTTGTTCCATCGTGACATGAGTTCTCAACTTTTGTTTTCCTCTTGCATGTTTGGGTGCCAAATTTAGCCACACATTTTGTAAGTCTTTACAACTATAAAAGCTTTTGGGAAATTGATAAAGTTTTGTATTTTTAATAAATTGGTGGCGGGCAAAAATTTATGTACAATTGTGGGCAAAAGTTTACATACACTTGTGAAGAACATAATGTCATGGCTCTCTTGAGTTTCCAGTTATTTCTACAACTCAGATTTTTCTCCGATAGAGTGATTTGTCACAAAAAACATTCATGAAGTTTGGTTCTTTTATGACTTTATTATGGGTTAACAGAAAAAGTGATCAAATCTACTGGGTCAAAAATATACATACAGCAACACGAATTAGCAATTTCTTGTGAGTGATTATTGACTTGAACAATCATTGACTTGAACAAGTCAGGAAAGTCACTTGGAGCCATTTCAAAGCAGCTGCAGGTCCCAAGAGCAACAGTGCAAACAATTGTTTGTAAGTATAAAGTGCATGGCACTGTTTTGTCACTGCCACGATCAGGAAGAAAACGCAAGCTATCACCTGCTGCTGAGAGAAAATTGGTCAGGAGGGTGAAGATTCAACCGAGAATAACCAAAAAGCAGATCTGCCAAGAATTAGAAGCTGCTGGAACACAGGTGTCAGTGTCCACAGTCAAGCATGTTTTGCATCTCCATGGACTGAGAGGCTGCCGTGCAAGAAGGAAGCCCTTGCTCCAAAAGCGGCACCTTAAGGCTCGACTGAAGTTTGCTGCTGATCACATGGACAAAGATAAGACCTTCTGGAGGAAAGTTCTGTGGTCAGACGAAACAAAAATCGAGCTGTTTGGCCACAATGCCCAGCAATATGTTTGGGGGAGAAAAGGTGAGGCCTTTAACCCCAAGTACACCATGCCTACCGTCAAGCACGGTGGTGGTAGTATTATGCTGTGGGGCTATTTCGCTTCCAATGGAACTGGTGCTTTACAGAGAGTCAATGGGATAATGAAGAAGGAGGATTACCTTCAAATTCTTCAAGATAACCTAACGTCATCAGCCCGAAGATTGGGTCTTGGGCGCAGTTGGGTGTTCCAACAGGACAATGACCCCAAACACACATCAAAAGTGGTAATGGAATGGCTAAATCAGGCTAGAATTAAGGTTTTCGAATGGCCTTCCCAAAGTCCTGACTTAAACCCCATTGAGAACTTGTGGACAATGCTGAAGAAACAAGTCCATGTCAGAAAGCCATCAAATTTAACTGAACTGCACCAATTCTGTCAAGAGGAGTGGTCAAAGATTCAACCAGAAGCTTGCCAGAAGCTTGTGGATGGCTACCAAAAGCGCCTAATTGAAGTTAAAATGGCCAAGGGACATGTTGCCAAATATTAGCGCTGCTGTATGTATATTTTTGACCCAGCAGATTTGATCACTTTTTTCTTTTCACCCATAATAAAGTCATAAAAGAACCAAACTTCATGAATGTTTTTTGTGACAAAGAAGCATCTGTTCCAATCACTCTATCAGAGAAAAATCAGAGTTGTAGAAATAACTGGAAACTCAAGAGAGCCATGACATTATGTTCTTCACAAGTGTATGTAAACTTTTGACCACAACTGTAGTTTCATTAGATTTTAAGATAATTGCCTTAGTGTATCACTCATGAGGACTACTCTTTTATTACTAGTCTCACTCATCCACTGGAATTCTACTTAAGTTCCTGCATTGATTTCAACACGTTGTCAGGTTTTGACTCTGAAATGGAGAGGCACTGTTAAAATGACTCTCTCGATTAAGTTTTGAGGCTGAAAAGTGCAACAGAATGTATGCTGAAATTGAGTTTCTTGTGTGGGCACTGGGCAATATTCAATTAACACACACCCCTAGTCAAAATGGATTGCTGTCAATGCCACTAAAAGATGAGCAATCGCAGCCAGTCCTCCCAGTTTAAATGAATTGGGTGTCTTGATGGCAATGGTAGCCAATGAGTTAAATGTGAATAGTAAGCATGCAGGAAATCACGGTATATAAAAATGGATAGATGGCGTCACTCTGAATTTCCAAATGTTTATCGCAATGTGTAGGCCAGCAGAAGAGCCTACAACATGGGGAGGATACTTGGGCAAGGTTCTGATGGCGTCAACCACGTATTTACCCTCCCAGGTCACAGAAATGTTCACACAAGGACGAGCCTTCGCCACCGTTCGCCTGCCCTTCTGTGGGCATAAGAACATCTGTGCTTTAGCAATGTAGGTTTCTCTCTGTACTTTTTTTTGTCCTCATTCTGGCTAGAGAGTAAAAAATCTTAAGCACCAGAAGAAATTAATGACTTTATCCTTCTTTGTAATGCATTTAACCTTTTTGTTTAATGTGGGGTTGTGATTTAATATTTCATTGCCATCCCGGATCAAAGTGTAAAAAGTGACAAATATACATTTGTAAGAATAAGAAAATAACTTGGGGAATATATTGTGCAATAGGAATCTTACAGACTTACTGTAACCACTCAAAATTAAGGCTGATTTATGCTTCTGCGTAGCAATGACGGCGGACCTACGCCGTTAACGCAGACCCTATCTACAACCCTACGCTGTAGCCTGACGTGCACCTCCAAAAAATCCTGACTACGCATCACATGAACGCGTGTGACATTAATGTCGAAGGACTGTGATTGGTCCGCTCAGAACATTGTTACCGGTTCAGCACAACAACACCACTGTTTGCAAACATTCGCAAACATACTCTGCATCGCAAACGTTTCAACATTTGTATAAACAACATTTGTTGTTCAGTATTGATTAGCTGCAGGTGGAAATACAAACATTCCATCTCTGGAGGAAAACTAAAGGAATTCGACAAGTCCCACAAAACTGTACAAAGACAAAGCCACACCCCTCTAGTGGCATGGCAGTGAATTACAGTGCAACGCGTTCCCTTGATGGAGGAACTTTGAATGCGCAATGACAGCGTAGGGTCTACGCCATCGCTCCGCCGTCACCGGAACGCAGAAGTATAAATCAGCCTTTAGCCTAAAGTGCTTTCTGTACAGATGTCATTTTCTGTCATTAAGACAGTAATGTAATTGCATGCAGTAATGTAAATGCATGCATTTCTGAATCTAACATCTTTTTTAATTGTTTTATTTATTCTTTTTTTTTTTTTTTGTAGGATTCAAAAAATTCCTAGGTTGTTGGTTGCAGCGGCTGATGGCTACTTGTATCTCTACAACCTGGATCCTCAAGAAGGAGGGGAATGTACTCTCATGAAGCAGCACAGGTAACACAGACCTAGTGAAAGGACTGTTTACTGGGGCAGCAATAGCCCTACTTTTTCTAATTCAAACCATATTGGGATTCTGATGTTCACATGGGTTTCATAAAAACTACTTCATTTATTGTATTTTCCTATTAAACAAAACATTGTCACATTTAAAAGTGATATGAATTAGTGCTGTACAATACATAATCGCCCAAACGATATAAGACGTTCCATGTAACAAACTATTTACTCTCTATTGTGTATCATCATTATCGCAATACGGTGATTTTTACAGTGATTGTTGGTTTTAAGTACTGCAAATGTAATATTTATGATGTAAATGATACATATAATGATCCCTCGTTTTTCACATTTAATGGGGACCAGAGCCCACCGCGATAAGTGAAAAACCGCGAAGTAGCGGGGGGGAAAAATTATTTATAGATTTTTTTTAAACCTGTCCTGTTCAGCTGCTTGGATACAGGAGAATTTTATTTTATGTAGATTACATTCTTTATATATTTTTTGTGTATACAGTACACTAGTTTGAAAAGTAAATGCAATATTAATATACAATAACATGCATAAGATGAATAAAATGTACTCACCACACTGATGATCTTGATAAATGAAGAAAAAACAATGGATAGAACAATGGATATGAAGATAAAGATGATTTATTGAGAAGATTAGACAGGCAGCAAGGGTTTGTTTTTGTTCTTCAAAGCGTAAGGATTCTGGGACTTGTAAATTAAGGCGGGCTTGAGCATGAATCCCGCAGCATTCCCACACATGATGAGAGTCACGTGATCTTTGTGGGCCTTAAAGCCTCGCCTTTTCACTTCTTCCTTGAAAAGGAACGTCCTGGATGGCATCCTCTTTCAAAAAAAGGCTTGTCTCGTCCATGTTAAACACCTGCTCCGGAAGATAGACACCCTCTTCAATTAATCTGGGAAATTGGTCCTCAACGTAACGAACAGCTGCGTCATGGTCCGCCAAGGAGGCCTCCCCATGCAACGTAACGCTGCAAAGTCCAAACCTCTTTGTGAATTTTTCGAACCAGCCCTTGCTGGCAACAAAACCACAATTTTCTTCACTGGAAGCACTGGGACTAGGCTGTGGTTCATCTTCTTTGTAGACGGCATCACCGCTACCTTCATTCAACTCTCCTTCAGGAATGAGGCTATCATACAGCGCTTTGGCTTTTGCCCGAATCATGTTTGTATCGAGACTCACCTTCTATTTCCGACAGTCCGATATCCACACTGTTAGTGCATTTTCCATTTTTACAATCGTCTTGTTGCGAGGAGTCACGACTCGTTTAGTGTCCCTGGAAAACGACATTGAGGCGGTCTTTTAGATTTTCGCCTTGTCTTTTTTCATGTAACGAACGGTTGATTCGTATAGTCCGTAATGGCGTGCAACAGACACAAAGCTGTGGCCAACTTTAAGCATGTCCAGTAATTGAACTTTCTCATGCACCGTAGAGCTGGGCGGTAAACCGAAAATTTACCGTCACCGAAATTCTTAACGATGACCGACGTAATTTTGACCATGTCGGTAAATTCGGTAAATTAATAAAACAAGAAAATAGTCTTTTCATCCCGCTTTGACTCTGTGTTGTTCGCCTATGTTCATTCCCCTTTAAGAAAGCAGTGAATGTACTCACGTAGGGAGTCACGTGATCATCAGGAAGCCAATCAAACAGAAGCCCGGCAAGCTAACGCTAGCAGCTAATGCTACAAGCAAAACGTGATGGAGTGTGGCTTAAGGGAGGTTCGCCAAACTTTCACCCGACATTTAATAGACTCTTGGTGGCATCCAGACGGGCTTTCACCCGCTGTACTCCCTTGTTCTCACGATTTCCGGAGATGGTGCTTTCATTGCTTTCTACTGGTAGCCAGGCCACAGGCTAACGCTAGCGCCTAACGCTAGCGGCTAACGCTAGAAATGAACGTGATGGAGTCGGATAGCGGCTCTAACCTTGTCAAAACGGCTGAACTTAATCAGTGGATTGTGCACGGACTGCATCTAGCAATTACTATGTCGCGTTATTTTGTATCTGACTGTGTGTGATTTCTCTGATAGCTTTTGTGATGGTAAAGCATTCAGCATTAAGCACAATCCAACGGTGAAACTTGTAATATGACTGAGAAATGGCCCCAGCTATTTTTCTGTATGTGCTTAATTCTGTGTCATTATTGCTATCATAAAATCTTAAGTGTTTCATTTGCAGAAGATCAATATAGCTTTAATGTGTATCTGTCTGTCTGTTTGGGGGTTCATGTATGCCTGCATTTATTAAAAAATGCACTTGGGGGGGGGGGGGGGGGGCTGAAACCATAAAGTAAACACTTGTATTGAATAATTATGTCACAGCAGCCATTAACAATAAATTGTCTTTTTGAAGTGTACTGTTCAAGCTGCAAGTCATTTGTGTTACAATGACATGTTTGCACAGGCATATTGATTTTGACAATGTAGATTGTTCAAGCCATACACGCTGTTATAAATGCTCATACTTGAATTCTTATTGTTTACAATACATTTTTATAAACCTAATGTCTAGACTGCATGTACAGTTGTTAAATATATCAAATTGAATGCTGGTAACTAAATCAACAAGAAACTGTTAATCTGTATTTCATGCATTGATTCAGATTTTCAAATTATACAACAGTCTGCTTGGGCGACTTTATCGTCATTTATCGTTATCGAGGTAAATCTGCTCCATTTATCGTGATACGTATTTAAGGGCATATCGCCCACCCCTAATGCATCGTCATCATTTTTCTTTTCTTCTTGGGTTCGCTAGAGGATTGAGCAGGCGGAGGACGCTTTGGAGTCATTTTCCTTCAATAGCAGCAAGGTTAAACATCTCGGCCAATCAGCTTGCGATATTCCCGAGTGATGCTCGCCAGTGAATCAGAGCGGTGGAATATGAGTCGGGCGGGCTCTCCTTGCCTTCTGTTAGGGAACGGGCAGATTTTATACCCTATTTTCTCCATTATTTTAATTTTTTATGCCTGTATATATGTTTTTTTTTGACTGAAAAAAAATCAGCGATATACTGAAACCGCGAAATTGGAACCACGAAGTAGTGAGGGATCACTGTAAATAGACCAGTTCCAGCAATGCACATTTTGGCCATTAGACGGTGCCCAATTTCCGCTGACTTGCTGCATTGATGGGATTCTATTAACCATGTTAGAACTGCCAATCAATCTCAAGATATTGCTATCTCCACTCAATGGTTTGCCAAATGGCTCCACCCTGTCAACGGTACATGAGTAATTGAGTTTAGGTTATGTAATCTCTACTGTCAATGTAATAACAGACAGTATACAGTGGGGATAACAAGTATTTGATACACTGCCAATGGGAAAACCCATTGGCAGTGTATCAAATACTTGTTCTCCCCACTGTAGATGTGTTTCAAATGACGTAAACATGAACATGGAATTAAAGAATTCAGTTATAGGCGTTAAATAGTAATCGGTTACTCACACCTGCAGTGTAAATCCAGCTATTTTTAACAGAACTTCTGCTGTTGACCTCAGGTTAGATGGCAGTGCAGAGCCGCCAAATGAGATCCTGGAACAGGGGTCACATGATCGTCCACTTGTGGCACAGACCTACAGCGCTTCTGTCACTAAAGGTATGTCACACTATATTCACGGTTAAAAGCAAGGTACATTTGGGACATTGCTTTGAAAGGTACTGAAAGGTATTGTGAACCATTGAGTCTGTTATGGTGACGACAAACAAAACTAGAAAATGCCAGAAAAGAAAACTACAAAATGCAATTTCTGGAGAAATTGCGTGGGATTTTGCAGTTTGTAGTTGTCGATTTTCGATCACTTGCTGTTATTTTTAGGGGATTTTCTCTTAACTTGTATCACAATTCTTATCGTATTTAGAGGTACCCAGAGTTCCCTCCTCTAGTGCTTACCCATTTTTACACTGAATATAAAATGAGTTTGTTGAATATTTGTGTGCTCCTTCATCTTTGAACCTACTGTCAACTTTCACCATCTTAGGTTACTGTGACGAGCAGGGCGCTGTGGGAGGGGCGGGCCTGGAAGAAGACCTCAACAGCTTGCGTTTGGAGGATGAGAACGAGCAACCTCCACTCATCCTGGAAACTGACTGACCAAACGTATGGCCACTCACACCAATCAGAGGGCTCCTCTGGCGCTGCTATTGAAAAGTGACATGAGGGGGGTGGGGACAGAATCAGAGAGGGACGGTGTCTTTTAAAAAAAAAAAAAAAAAAAAAAACAACACACCGAGTGCTCTTTGTTGTTATCTGTTGTCGTTTCTCTCTTCACATGCACCTCCGTATTTTATCTTCCTCCCTCCTTCTTGTGCTCCTTTTCCCCTCAGTTTCGTCTGCGCGGGCCAAACTGACTGCTTTGCATGTACATGTGCCAACCGCTCGAACGAAACCCCAAAGTGTGAGCGTGCGTGTTGGACTTTTGATCAAAATAGAACTGTAGCTATGCTCTACTCAAGACACACGCAAATGCTAGTCCTGTGTTAAAACTAGTGTTGCGCCAATACTAGTATCGGTACCGATACAGCACTAAAATGACGTCATCGGTATCGGGGAGTACTAGGAAACATCGCATAGTTGCTGTGCAATATGTACTCTTTGAGATTTAGTTTTCCAACAGCTCGTCAATCTACCCACGATTGCCGACAGCAACACACGCTAAAAAAATAGAGCGTTTGTCAGCCTTAACAAGATGATGACAGACATCCAATTGTTTGCCGTCCAATCCTTCTCCTGCTGTGAAGTTCAATGAGTATAACTAGTAGACATCCATTCCATATTTGAAATAGCCTGCCATTCTCCCACTTTAAATGGATTGGATGTCTAGTAGTATCAATAGCAGCCAATAAGGTAAAAAATTAAAATTGTTCAATTGGTTTATCACTGGTAGACGTCCAATCCATTTTTAATGGAAGTGGGGAGTGCTGCCAGCCCTCCCACTTCAAATGGATGGGACGTCTAAAGCAATAAAAGACAGCCAATGACTGTCTGACTAAGCCATGATAGCAATGACTACATTCAAGAGAGTATTTACTAATTTGTTATTGAAAGAAAAAAAATGTATATTTTTTCAATTTAAAAAAACGTATCTGTACAGTATCGGCGATGGGGGATACCACAGAGCAAGGTATCTTGACCCATCAAAGGTATCTGTGCAACACTTGTAAAAACAAAACAAGATTGTAAGTGCCTCTTTGCCCTCCTATCATATTTTCTTCTGTTTAAGATCTTTGCATTGGCTTAATCTATTTTCATTTGTCAGATCTTAATTGAGGGTGTGCTCTACTCTCTTTTCTCTCCCTTCTCTCTCATATGAGCACACACACACTGTTGGGCAAGGAGTGCACAATGTGTGTCGCCAACTTGCATGTGACAGTTGATGCTTTTTTTTTGCTGGCACAGGTGTGTGTTTGTTCGTGTGGCGTAATTAGCTTACAATTACTCTTAATCACTTCTTAAACAGGCTCGTTGCACCCGCCCGTCCTTGCTTCCCTCCAATCAATAGTCAAATTCCTACTTTGGTAATAAGGCTGTTTTTTAAATGCTACATTTCAATAAAATGCTGTGTTAGCCTGCATGATGTTGCCATGGTACTGTGTCAACATACTGAAGACATTTTATGGATGGTGACCATTTTATATGCAGAGCTGAGAAACAACAATATGTCTGTACAGTTCTCATCATGGCTGGTTAGAAACTGTAAATTGCTCTGCTTCTGACCATAGATCCTAGGAAGTGTCTTCATTTGATTGGTCCACAGGTCAGGGATGTTTTATCTAGTGTTGCACCGATACCATTTTTTGTGGGGGCGCCCGATACTGATTCCGACACTCAGCTCTGTGGTATCGGCTGATGCTGATGTGTATCATTACCACATTTATTTGAAAAAAATATACAATTTTTTCTTCTTTTAATACTAAATTACTGCTTACTCACTTGAATGTAAAGCAATTGCTATCATGTCTTGGTCAGACACTGCTTAACTCATTGTCTGCCATTGACAACTCTAGACGTCCAATCCATTTGAAGTGGGAGGGTTGGCAGCGAATGAAAGAACGATTGGACTTCCATCATTTTGAGAAGGTCAGCAAGTGCTCGTTTTGTACGCCGGCACGCATAGCTGGCGGCCATCTTGGGTGGGGCGACCAGCAATTGGAAACTAGATCTTGAAAAGTACATTTTGTACGTCATCGTTATTTCTTAGAACTCGAGGATACCGATGACGTCAGTTTAGTGCTGTACTAGTATGACTACCAACATTGGTTCGGTGCAACACTAGTTATTTCCATTGGTGACTTAAGCGACTCAGCAAAAGGATAGCCAGGAGGTTGGTAGTGTCAGGCTTTTTCTATTGATTTTGTACAAAATGTGAAACATTCATTTGAAACCACAATAAAGATAATGTTGATGTGTGATGTACTGTGAGATCTTACTCACGTTCATGTTTTTGTGTCCAATGATGCAACTAGGTCGTTTTAAAAACCATGTTAGGTGAGTTGAGGGTTTTGTAGCCGAATACATTATACATCTTTGAGGATAATTACTGGAACTATAGTAATCCATAAATAACAGCACATCAACAAAATATTTTTAACAACACAAAATTAGACATTTTGTTTTTCCCACCATTTTTGTTTTCCTATTTATGTGTGGCTTCAATTTTGAAGCTTAATATGCTTCATTTTTTTCTAATCCTTCCAATTTTACAAGGATATTAATACTCACTTTCCAGGATATGCAAGGTCTCATTTGGCCTTAGATCATAATGCAATTTGAGTACACAATAATGCAAATATTTATCCAATTCTAGACGAAATATAGTCATCTTAATATACTCTCGGATAATACAGCAACCTCTCACATTCCTAAAATATGAATGTGAGTGTGAATGGCTGTTTGTCTATTTGAGCAAGCTTGTGGGAATCAACCCATGTGAAGACATGTGCTATAGAAAAAATTAAGTATTTTACCTTAAAATTAGAAAATGTAATTTATGGAGAAACCACTTGGGGATCCTTTGCTCTTCCATGGATCCCTTCTTTTAGATTTTTGGTAATTTCCTATTAATATTGGAGCATTTTAGGTTGACTTCCTTTTCAACTCATTGGCTGCTATTGCTGCTGATAGACGTCCAATTCATTTTGACTGGGAGTGCCAAATAAACGAATGCTGAAAGATGAGCATTCACAGCTAGTCTTCCAGTTTAAGTAATTTGAGTTGATTTTGGTCACTTCCAGTTAATTTTAAGGTACCTATGGGTTGTATATAGTGCAGGTGGTTGAGCCGGCCGTCCATTAATTGAAGGATGAGGGGTTTGAATCCAGCTCCTACTTGTGCCCATTGTTTTTGTATCCTTGGGCAAAATACTTCACTTTACTTGCCTGTGTGAGAATGAGTGTTTGATGGTGGTCAGAAGGGCCAATGGCACAAATTGGCTGCCTCGCTTCTGTCAGACTGCCTCAGGGCAGCAATTGCTACAACAGTAGCTTACCACCATCTAGTGTCGAATGAAAGAATAAAGCAGTGTGAAGCATCTTTGAGTGTCCTGAAAGGGGCTATAAAAGTCCAATACATACAGTGGTATGTCCACTATAAAACATACCCCTGGTAAGAATTGTCTTGATGAGAAGCATTGTCTGATGTGCATCATGGCTCGGTCAGAAGAGCTGTCTGAAGACCTGCGATCGAGGATTGTTGATTTGTATACAGCTGGGAAAGGTTACAAAACCATCTCTTTAAGTCTGGATTTCATCAATCGACATTCAGAGAAGTTGTTTACAAATACAGTTTGGCACTGTTGCTTCTCTCCCAAGGAGTGGCCGTCCACCAAAGATGACGCCAAGAGTTCAGCGCAGAATACTTAGAGAGGTAAAAAAGAACTAGAGTGTCTGCTAAAGACTTACAGAAATCACTGGCACAGTCCAGTATCTCTGTGCACACATCAACCATATGTAAAACTATAGCCAAGAATGGTGTTCATGGGAGGACTCCTCGGAGGAAGCCACTGCTGTCTATAAAGAAACATTGTTGCTCGTTTAATATACGCAAAAAGGCACTTGGACAGTCCACAGAAGTTTTGGTAAAATATTTTGTGGACTGATGAAACCAAAGTTGAATTGTTTGGGAGTAACACACAATGTCATGTGTGGAGGAAATATGGAACAGCTCACCAACATCAACACCTCATTCCCACCGCGAAGCATGATGGAGGGAGCATCATGATTTTGGGCTGTTTTTCTGCCTCAGGGCCTGGACAACATGCAATCATTATTGATAGAATGAATTCAAAGGTTTATCACAATGTTTTGAAGGAAAACCTGAGGCCATCTGTCAGACAGTTGAAGCTAAAAAGATGAAGCTAAAAAGAGTATGGATGCTGCAACAAGAGAATGATCCAAAACAGAATAAATCAACTACAGAATGGTTTCAGAAGAACAAAATGCATGTTCAGGAGTGGCCAAGTCAAAGTCCAGACTTGAACCCCATTGAGATGTTGTGGCATGAGCTAAAGACAGTGATTTATGCCAGACATCCCGGGAATCTTGCTGAACTACAGCAGTTTTGTAGAGAAGAATGAGCCACGACTAGTCCTGATTGATGTGCCAGACTGATCTGCAGCTACAGGAGGCGTCTGTTTGAAGTTATTGCTGCCAAAGCGGGGGGGCAAAAAATATTAATGTGATGGTTCACTTACCTATTTTTCCCCTTTCTGTCATATTTTCCATACTATCCTCATTAAAATATGAAAACCTGGAAATGTTTGGGTGGTTTTAGTTAAAGCAGACACTGTTTTTTTTTCATCTGTGTGATTTCAACAAAGATCAGATAACATTTGATGGAGATTTCATGAAGAAATGTGAGAAATTCCAAAAGGTTCAGATACTTTTTCATACCACTGTAGATTCGATACATTTCTTACAGGTCACTTTCTGTTGATTTTTGGGTCACTCCTGGTAGCGTTTGGGGCATTCCCAGATCACTTCCCGTACATTTTGGATCATTTCCTGTTGATTTTAGGGCATTTCGGGATCACTTCCTATTGAATCCAGGCCACTTTCTGTTGATTTTGGGGCAATTTGAGGACAAAAACAGTTAACATTTAATTTAGGTTTTTTGTATTGTATTAAAAATAGTATGGAGTTGTTGTTTTTTAGTACAGTATTGATATCGAGTTGAAAATTATTATTAATAACAATAACTGTATAATTGTAATAATAATAATAATTAATAATAATTAGTATTGTGACAACAGTAATATTCTCCGAGCTATCTCAAGCATCACTACAGCCACCTGTGGTGTGCTGTAATGGATAAACGAAGATGATGCAGACCTCCAACATAATATATATAAAGGGGATGAAGATTCCGTGAAAATTGTGTCAAATCAGATTTAAGAAAACAATGGGATTTTGCTCGATAAAACTGCAGTGCAGCAGTCAAGGGAGCAGCTGCACATTTGTATTTTGAATGTGAGCATTACTTGTGTCAGGCCCTATGTGGATTTACTGAATCCTGTGCCCTGAAAACAGGCTAATCAGAGGCTCCATTGTTCAACTTGCTAATACTGCTGCAGTCAAGCCAGCCTTAGAAGCAAATCTCAGTATCCCCGCATCAAGCCCTTTACTTCCAGATAAACATTTGAAGTGCATCATATGATGGACCGTCAGTGTCATGTGTTCATTCAACTTCAATACAGCTACAGACTGTGCATTATTTAACATAAATAACATCAAATGTATGAAAGAAACGGAAGTACTCGTGAAATGAAATAGGCCTAATCATGTTTGTTATGGGTTATATATATATAGAAGGAAAATCTAATTGCAGTATTATATGAATCAACATGTGAGTCACAAGTATGAATATCTCCTGTGTCGAACTGATCTGGGTGGAATTAGAGGCAATTCAACTCAGTTTTATTAATAGATAGCACTTCCAAAACAACCGCAGTTGAAACAAACTGCTGCACGTACTGTAAATAAAATTCGGACATAAAACACAAAACAGGATGATTTAAGTCATAAATTCCTTCGAGTACAGTGTTACAGTATATACAGTATTATTTGCTTTTAGGTCTACAGGCCCAGACTTAAAACCAAGAGCTCGATTTTTGCATAAGTTGAGACAAAATCATGACAGAATTTTGTTCAGCAGATGTTTTTGGTGACATTCTTGCTTTGGCTCAATAACGGTTGAGTATGGAGTCAAATTAGTGCCAGAGACAATTCATGTTCTTCCCCCAAAAAATCGCGTTTGTAAAAATAACTGATCCTCGCAACAACAAAAAAATGTGCTGGCAAAAATTCAAACACAAAATAATTTTGCAATTGTAATTTTGCGAGCACAAAAATTAGTTTTGTGAACAGTTTTTTGGGGTGGCAAGTGCACAAATTATTTTTACAAACACAATTTTTTTTCCAAACACAAATTTTCTGGCACTAATTTGAATCAATAGTTGAGAACGACTGAACAAAGGTGGGTAGTAACGCATTACATTTACACAGTTACATTTACTTGAGTATCTTTTTGAGAAAAATTTACATCTTAGAGTAGTTTTACCACGCAATACTTTTTACTTGAGTAGATTTGTGAAGAAACACTACTCTTACTCCACTACTTTGGGCTAGACTAGAGTCGTTACATTTTTCGTCTTTATTCCACATATTGACTTTATTATTGTCAGAGATGCCGACAGTCGCCGTCTCTGTTTCACCAATGAGATGTCAAAACAATAACCAAGTGCCTCCATTATAGCAATCAGTTAAAAATGTTTTTTATCCACTAAAGGACACTCATGCTATTTGGATGGGTGATGTTTCATATTGTTGTTCTGGTCTGAATTCGATAGAGATGCCGACAGTGGCCGTCTCAGTTTCACCAATGAGATCTCAAAACAATAACCAAATGACTCCATTATACCAATCAGAGTTAAACATGTTTTTTCTCCACTAGAGGGCACTCATGCTCTTTGGAAGGGTGATGTTTCATATTGTTGTTCTCGTCAGAATTTGATGATTTTTATGTGTCATCATTTTGGCCTTATATGGTCATATACAGTAATAGGTTATAATACAATATAATAATAACAGTTCATATCGATGAAGTTGTGCTG
This sequence comes from Corythoichthys intestinalis, assembly GCF_030265065.1. Taxonomy (NCBI): domain Eukaryota; kingdom Metazoa; phylum Chordata; class Actinopteri; order Syngnathiformes; family Syngnathidae; genus Corythoichthys; species Corythoichthys intestinalis. The sequence goes on from NC_080410.1 coordinate 11,824,763, forward strand.
AGAAGGAAAATATACCATGATTTCACCAAAGATCAGACATTGTAAGCAATTACTCACAATGTTACTCATTACTTGAGTATTCTTTTCAACGAATACTTTTTTACCTGTACTTGAGTTAATTTCTAGATGACTATTTTTACTTTGACTTGAGTAATATTATTTAGATGTAACGCTACTCTTACTTGAGTAAATTTTTTGACAACTCTACCCACCTCTGCCACTGAATAATGTTAATTCATTGGCTGCCTTTCACAGCGAAAGACATCCAATCTATTTTGACTGGGAGGGTCGGCAGCGATCATTCGGTGCAGTGAAACCAAGGGCGTAGGTTTGCACAGGAACGGTAGGGACGAAACACTACCAACTTTTCAGGATGCTCAAATTGTCCCCACCAAATTTTAAGCAACCTTATTTGCGTCATATAATGACTTCAGTTATATAGTTCATTTAGATTGTCTTCCCAAATGTTTTAATTGTTGTAATTGAACCATTAAGTGGCTTTTTTTCCATTATGTTCAGACTTACATGTACCTCTTTTTACTTGCTGAATGCGCCGGTCCATTTTTTTCCCCTCCTAAACGTTTGATTGGCTGATGAATTGACCCAACACACATCAGATATTAGAGATATTATGGATATCAGAAGTTTTTTTCCAGCCAGTAGCAGCCACTGTAAGAAATGTAAAAACATGTCAATGTTGTGGAAGTGGAGAACACACCACAAATTTTGCTACTCAAAGTCCAACCTGCATCAGTGTTAGAGTAACGGGTAAACGCAGGCCCGTAGCCGAGCGTGGAAACCTCCCTGCCGATTCCTTCATGTGTGTGCGCTGGTGGCTGTGCCGTTGACTGGAGCTTATGGCACAGTGGTTAGCGTCTCTGCACTGTCGATAGTGACTGCGTCGTGCAGCTTGGTCAGAGAGGTGGGAGCGGATCGCGTCGGGGCGCGGCGCGGCGCGTTTCACACCGGTTACAATGGTGCCGTGACCTGGATCGGCAGCGAAGGTTTCGGGGGTTTAGTGTAATGGGTACACGCAGGTCCGTAGCAGAGCGTGGGGATGCTGGCGGCTGTGCCGTCGGCTCGAGCTTATGGCACAGCGGTTAGCGTACCTGCCTGCCGAGTGGAAGCGTGGTGTGCGCGCGGGTTCACGTCCCAGTCTGGTTAGAGGGGGAAGCGGAACGCGGGCTGGCGCTGACACACCAGTTACAATGGTGCCGTGACCCGGATTGGCAGCGAAGGTTTCGGGGGGGTTGAGTGTAACGGGTACACGCAGGTCTGTAGCGGAGCGTGGAAACCTCCCTGCCAATTCCTTCATGTGCGCTGGCGGCTGTACCGTCGGCTTGAGCGCGTTTCGCACCAGTTACATTAGCATAACATTAAACTGTGTGAACTTGCTAACCTGCAAAACTCGAGTCGGAAGCTGCTTAGAGAGAAGTGTCCTTAAGTATGTGTTTTCTACCCCCTTGTCCCCAATTTTACTTTTTATTTTATTTATGTGGTCTTAAAGCAGAATTCAAAGGAGCTTTCCTATTTATTTATTTTTTTTGTTGAGTTTGGCAGTACTTGTGGACAAAAGCAATGGTGTTTTACCTGAAGGACAACTCCATTTTTATCTATTTTTGTTTTTCCCACGAAAAGAAGTTTGTTCAGTTATATTTAATTACTTTATGTAGACAATGTTGAGTGGTCTTAAGATAAATGTTTATTTTTTTTTTTTTTTTGTAATTCCTGGATAATTAAGAGATGATTAACAAGCTTGTATTTATTGTGTATGTTAATATAATTCAAGTTATGTTCAAATAATGAAATTTAACTTTGCTCATGATATCCGGACATTTTTTCTTGAAGTTTTCAAGTAGTGTAGGCTAAACGTATACACATAAAAGTTAGTATAAGTCAATACAGATTTAGTTGAAATTGATCATGAATGTCCCGACCCCAGCAAAAAGTGTACATGCAGGTTATGCCATATCGTCCCTGCATTGTTGAGACCAAACCTACGCCCTTGAGTGAAAGAGTCAATAATAAGACAAAATATTAAGATAGATTATTTTTATTATTATTATTTATTATTTTTTTGTTGTGTGTGTGGGTATGAAAATGGTATAGTTAGAGGAACAAAATCCAATTTAGATGGTCTTGTTTATATCTATAAAAATCAGGAACTTCCACGGGCACGCCCACCGCGGACGCGAGCACGTACGGCTGTACAGTTAAGACTATGACGTCATGACGTGCTTTAGCCTGCCCGAAAATGTTCTCCGGTGTTGTTGGATCTCGAAGAAGCTCAGGACTTTGCGAGGAAAAAATACATTCGCATCCATGAAGAACCGAAAAGGCAACCGCACGTTTGTAATCTGAAGACATTCACCACCCGACCGAGTCGTGAAACGGTCTCTTTTAGGAGACCCGAAGGGGAAGTTTGTGGGGATCGTTTTTCACGGAGTGATGTCGAATCCTGGGACTCGGAGGAACGGATCCAGCATCAAAATCCGACTGACAGGTAGAAAAAAACTGAAACTGGAAGACACTGCACTGCATGTTTAAACGTGGACCTTCGGCGCACTGCGGTCTATGGGTTGTGGTGAATAATCATATGACAACACGAAGTAGCTTTGTTGGTGTGCAATTTGCCTAAACGTCCGGTTTTTTTGTGCGGTAGTCTAGCCTGTTAGCCGCAATGCTAACCAAAGAAATAATTCAATGTCCCGTGGAACTTGCACCCGAGTCAAAAGACTATTCTTGGCCGCTGGGGTCACTGGAAACATAGCCGCTTCAGAAGCATTAATACGGGATGAATTATTAACACTAGCTAGTCGGCTTTAACACTGTAGTTAACGTTGACCGCTAATGCTTGCTAGCTACGCCCATCGGGGGAGGGCTAACCAACCAACCAACACCCCAACATAAGGTTTAGAGTTAACCACATTTCAAACATTACAGACTTATCTTCATGAACTGATTTTGACTGCTGTTATTTTAATCATGATAAGTGATTGACCTGGTAATGCTAAGTCTGCAGTCGCAAAGTTATGCTTCACCGGCGTGCCCCTTTATTTATCTTTTGGCTTTTCGAGTCAACCATTTAAGATTATTTTGGACGTTCGAGCTTTCCAGCGTTGGACATAAAGGAGTCTCTCTGATATAGGGACACAGTTGGGACAATGGCTTCTCACTGTAGCCGGTGTGACCCCACTGGCCTCCCTGGGGCCTCTATTCAAATGGAAATGTCTCTCTGTGCCTCAGCACAGACTTCTCGGTCACCTGATGCCAAACTGAGCGATCAAAACCTAAGAATTGGATAATTGCACGTAGTGCTGCAACGATTAATCGATCAACTCGAATATTTGATTAGAAAAAACGATTTGAATTAAATTTTGCTGCTTCGGGGATTCGTTTAATTAAAGTGGCGTTGTAATGGTTTGTTTTGAAAGTGTTTGCATTTAGTTTTATTGATTTGGGTGGATACACTGCCCTCTATTCTGCCTCATTTCACACGGCTGAATCCAGTTGCTCCCTGTTAAAACCAACATAAGCTAAGTTTTTGTTTGAGCGAATGTTTTTTTTAATGCATTCGTAAAGTAGTTTATAAGTCTATTTAGCCGTTTTTTGTGGGAATATGTGTCTGAACCATTTGTTTGGAGCATTTTTTTTTTTTTTTTTAAGTTAGCGTTGTATAGCATTTAAGATAGCGGATTTTTGCTATGTAAGTTAGCCATTGTTCTTTTGTTGTACATAGCGCCTCATTTAAAAAAAAAATACTGTTTGAGGCTCAGCTTAGGTATTTGAAGTTTTTATGTTCCTTATCCGATTACTCGATTATTCAAACAAACTAGTTAATCAATTAAATCGACTATAAAAATATTCGATAGCTGCAGCTCTAATTGCACATATAATGAAAATATTATGCATTACAAACCAACATTTATGATGGCAGTAATGAGACAGAATAAAGCAAGCACATACAGAAAAATAGCTGTGGCCATTAAACGGTCATATTATATAGGCTTCACTAGCCACATTTACATGCTGACTTTTATTCATACCGATTCAAATCATTCCGAACGGAAATTTCAGATCAGCTGTTTACATGTCACTTCATCTATTCCGATCCAGCGTTTACATGTGACTGCCTTTATTCCGAAAGGACGTTTGACAACTGCCGTCTGACATGCGCAGATTAATCTAAACAAAGCGTCACGTTGCAAAACATGGAGATCGATCGTCGGAGTGCTGCTGCTTTAACTTTAACCCACTTGTTGTGTTTGTGGGGTCGTATCCGCTTCTGCTGTTTTGCTCTTTTGCCTTGTAGTAGCCGGTTTTCCACCGGTTTCTAATCTGGTCAACGCTCCGGTCTATTCCGGCTTCGTGTAACCTCTCGTGAACTTTTTTAAATAGTTCACTGTTCCTCGTTTTACGCCCGTCTAAGCGAGCAATTATATTCAATTCTTTTAAAGTTTGAATTAAATACAATCTTTCCTTCGGACTCCAATTAGGTGCGCTGTGCTTGGAAGCCATGTTGCAAGTGACGTTACTTACGTCACAAAGTGACGTCACCACGTCAGTACGGAGCATGTGCAGAAAGAACGCAACCAGACACCATTCCGCTTCCCTGTTTACATGATGTAATTTTACTTCTAATCGGTTTGGGAAAAGGAATATTCCACCCCTGTGAATCGGAATGAAATTCCATTCGGTTTGGGACTGTTCATTCCGAATGAGGTGTTTATATGGAACACATTTATTCGGTTTGAACAAATATTCCGATTGTAATTGGAATATTTGGCTCCATGTAAACGTGGCAACAGTTGCATTTTAACTTATGATCAATTCTTTTCCATCATAAAAGCTATCAAAGAAATCAGACATACAGAGATACAAAATAACGCGACATACTAATTGCTAAATGCAGTCTGTGCCCAATCCACTCATAAGTTCAGCCATTTCGACAAGGCTAGAGCCGCTATCCGACTCAATCACGTTCATTTGTAGGGTTAGCCGCTAGCGTTAGCCTGGCCACAAATAGAAAGAATGTCGAGTGAAAGTTTGACGAAGCTCCCTTAAGGCCGACTCGATCACGTTTGCTTGTAGCATTAGCCGCTAGCGTTAGCCTACAGGGCTTCTGTTTCTTTGCGTTCCTGATAACCCCGTGACTTCATACGTAAGCTTTCATAAAGGGGAATGAACATAGCCGATCAACACAGAGTCAAAGCGGGATGAAAAGACTACATTTTCTAATTTTATTAAATTACCGAATTTACCGACATGGTCAAAATTACGTCGGTCATCGTGAAGAATTTCGGTAACTGTAAATTTTCTGTATACCGCCCGGCTCTTCTATGAGTTACATTTAGTGTGTGATGATCACTCAACACAGACCTTCAAAGGCAAAGCAACATTGCATATTCTCTCTGGCCAAGATAAAAAAACAAATCTTACCATGTGTGCGTGTGTGCAAGCCTGTAGACTGGAGAGCAGCAGCACGTCACATGCGTGACACAACCAGACACTGCTACAATGCAGGCTAACGATTGCCTGGCACACCCAGACTATTCTCCCTGTATTTTTCAAACACTGTGAGATATAGTCTGGGACCCAGCCCATTAACGGCTTCTCGAGCAAGGTACAAAATCAATCATCCAGTCACATTCGTTTATTTGCGTGACGTGTTCTTAACGAGTAACGTCACTCTTGCGCGCCGAAAGTCATGTCTACAACAACACAGATGGCAAACGGGAGAGCTGAGAATATGTTCCAATCCGCGGTAAAACCAGTTTTAAATGATCAAAAACACATCAAAACAAGTCATTGACAACAGTCAACATGGCTCGCGCTAGCCATGTTGAATAAACGTCTCCATTCTCCGCTCACGCTAATTACTTGTCGCTTTAACAACGTTACGTCTGCCCGTCGCTGATTGGTCCACTCCGTTGTCTGTTTGCTCTGGCTTGCTCCGCCCTCAGAATTTGATCCGCCGGACGGTCGCCAGACTCAATCGCTGGAACAGCGGTGAGGCTGGTACACCAGGCAAGGCTAACGACACATAAAATGTCACACATTGTGAACATGTGATGAAAACTATAGTGCATTTTCGTCTTGTTCTCGTCTCGTCAGACGAAAACTTGCATTATTTTATTTTTTTTTAAGTCTCCCAAAGCACATTTTTAGTTCATTATGGTCTTGTCATCGTCATGAAAAAAATTTTCATTGACGAAATAGTGTAGTTATAGTCGTCGTTGACGAAAACATCACTGCTTGACAGGAGCATATTGCTAACTGCTTGGTATACGAAGTATTAAAGTATCGCGATACATTGATACAGGATGTGGTCAGTACAGATATATTGTCACACAACTAATTACAAATGATCTCAGGGCACACCGCTAAACAAAAATGTCACAGAAAGTGGATGCACGAATGATCTATGTTTTGCTGCCGTCTCTCAGTTCATTTGGATTTGACATCTATTCCTGTCAGAAATGGCATTCAATGACTTAATTGCTCTGTTTGTCACTTAAGTTCGCTTGTATCGATAGTTGAACCAAGATGCATTACTTGTAGTAAATATTATGCATTCATTTGTCATAGGTCACTGGTTGAGATGCAATATGCACTCAATAGTAGGGGCTTTGTTAGTAACACAGAACAATTGCATAGGGTTCAAGCTGTGGTGTGCTGTGTATTTGGTAACTGGGCCTTCAGTAGATGAAATCCAACTTTAAATACCACAACACAATATGATACCACACAACCCAACTGCGCCGTATACATAAATGAGGGAAAAAGCTCTGCCTGTGATGGCGAATTAAAAAAAAAAAAAATTAAAAAGAAAGAATAGAAAGCAGTCCCATTACGATTATACTTAAAGTACATTAGCAGTGGGCATATTAGTTTGACATGGAAACACATAGGATAACATATGATTGGACGGAAAATAAATATCAAAATACTATAAACATAAAAAAATATGAACATACTACACATGTGTGACTGTTTGGAATCAAGTAATACAGTTTAGATGACAAAAACTTGTGAATTCAAGTTGGACGTAAATGCTGGATATTGCTCTAGATTGAACACAATCCAGCGGAAAAAGCCTTCCGTACTCCCAGTTTTGACCACTGTTTCTAATCCAAAAACAGTCAGTGAGAGTTAAGAGACCTGCACCTAATAATGTTTAAGTTTTGCTGTTATTGACTCACGGTGGTGATATAAACTGATTTGTATAGTTATTGTTGCTACTAAATGTTAATTTAGCACGCTCACAAATAGGGTTCTCTAAAGTATCGATACTGAAATGTGTATCCGAATATGATATTTGATTGCAGAAGTACGTATTTATATTCAGTTATTTGTTTTTGCACGACCAGAAGTCACCAGAAAGTTGTTGACGTGGTGTATATTTCATTTAGAATTTTCCTTGTTAACTCATTTGCTGCTGTTGAAAACGCTATATGTCCAAATTGATTTTGAGTGGGAAGGGCGAATGTATTTGCCCCTTCTAGTGAAAATGAATTGGATGTCTAGCGCGTCAATGGCACTGAAAGATGAGAAACCACAGCCGGTCCTCCCTGTTTATATTAATTGTACGTCTATTGTTGTCATTGGCAGGAAAGGAGTTAATTTTGGATCACTTCCTTGTTAAGTTCTTAAGGGTCACTTTCTGCTGGTTTTGGGTCACTTCTGGTACAATTGGCAGCATTCCGAGGTCATTTTGGATCATTTTCTGTTGACTACAGGGCATATCCGGATCATTTCCTGTTAGGTTTGGGTCTCTTCATATTGGTTTTGGGGCACTAACTGGTCAGTGCCTGTTAATTTTGGGGCACTTTTTTTTTTTGTAAAAAACAATCACCAAAACAGGAGAAACACTAAAACATTTAATGTTGGGTTTTTTCTTTATGTACAATTGAAAATGGTTTTAAGTATTTTTCTTTTTGTATTGATATCGAGTTGGAAATTTTAGTATCGTTACAACGGTAATCTAAATATACAAACCCTCAATCATTAACTGGTGCATGGCATTTTAATAGCAAAAACATGTTTAAATGAATATAGAGCTAAATTGTCTTTAAGGTGGAATAAAGAATGGATGGGTGGAAGTAATATCTAGATAATATATACAATATTGGTTTAGCAATCTGGTTGAATGGCACTGACATTCTGTGTAGTAGTATTTCATTATCATCCAGATGAGCCCCAAAGAAAACAAATAAAAGTGTGTTCGGTGTGTGTGTCAGTGTGTTTGAGACCCAGACGCTCATTAGTTCTGCTTGAATACAAACAAAGGTTGAAGCCCTTGATTCTGTCCCACCCCTACAGGTATGAGGGGAATTCTAATTGGCTGAGGAATGTGTGATGAACCAATGGCAGTATAAGGCTCTTTGGATGGCCAATATGTTTTTGTTGAGTCTGTCAGGCAGAGGGGATGTTTGGCCTACATTAGCACAAGGCTCGTGCGCCTGTGGGAGCGAGACACACAAAGGCCTGGGCCCTTCTGACTTTGTTACATATTTGACCCACAGTCTACTGTTGTCACGATACTAAAATTTTCGACTCTATATCCATTTTCAGAAATATGGTCAATACCATTTTCGATTCTACATAAACCAAAAATTAATATGTATTTTTTCAGTGTTTCTCCATTGGTGGTTACTTTTGACAAAAATACCTTTGAATTACCCCGAAACCAATAGAACATGACCTGGATATGCCCTAAAATAAAGACGAAATGACCCACAATTACCCTAAAATTAACAAGGAAATAAACCCAGATTTAATTTATTGCCTGCCAATTAGGCCTGAACGATATTGGAAAAAACTATCGTTGCGATTTTTGGGGGGCTTGCAATATATTGCGATATTACATTGCGATATTAAAACTAGAAGAATTTTCACCTCATAACTTGAATAGCCTTGTTTGGGATATGACTGAACGATATTGAAACAATTGGAAAGAATTAACATGTAACAGGTAGTCCCTGGGTCACGACGTACGTGGTTTTGCCCGCATAAGGCTGTAAGTTGTTTCCGCTAACATATTTTTGTGTATGCATTTGTAACTATGTTTACAGCTACAGTTTCTGGAGTTTCGGGTTAGCGATTTGCTATGAGAATTGTAAATACATTATCTTTCGTGGCATTTAAGCTCGATGACTTTTGTTAGCCAAATTAGGCTAATTTAATCTACTAAATTTCCATATTGAGCAGATTAGATGGATGTTTGAACATCAACTGTTTTGTGTCAAGGGTTTTATTGCTAAAAGGCATGTCATTTTGAACATAAGTGTACATATGACAGAACTCGTATTATTAATGAAGTAAATTTAAAAAAAACATACTGTGAGGTACAATGAGGTACTGTTTATGCGACAAAAAAAAAAAAAAAACAACGAGACAAAATGGCGAGCGAGACTCTGGCGTCATAAAGTCGAAATCGCTCAAGTCCAGTTCTTCAAAACCCGGGGACTACCTTGATATTTTTTAAATCATAAACTCAATCCTTTTAACTTGATTCCTATCCTCTGAAAAATGGCACAATCGGCATGGATTCTGATCACGTGATCGGATCGGGGACATCCCTAATTTATATCATGCCATTTATCTAGCTTTACTGGATATAAAAGGGAGTCTGCACACTTGCTGCCTTCATGAAGTATAAAAAAAGTTTACATATTTAAAAAAAAAAAAAAAAAAACTATTGCAGATTCTGCGATGTGACTATTGCGCATCCGCACATTGCGATGGCGACGTTCAAACGATATATTGTGCAGGCCTACTGCCAATCCAATTTAGTTAAACTGGGAGACTGGCAGTGAATTAGAGGTCAACCGCTATATCGGGCTGATAAATTGACTCTTTTCCAACATCGGCCGATTAACAAAAAAATATAAGCTGATATAAAAAGGATTTTGATCAGGCATCTGTGTGGGCAACTGTGGCCGCCACTGACTGACGGTGGGACCCCGGAAGGACCCTACAGCAGCTTGATGGCAAGCTGCTACGGGAAGCTTCAGGCTTGCCTGTTTTATAAATATTGGAATTTTTTTTTATTTTTTTTATCTTGTATGAGAGAATATGCAATGTTGCTTTAGGTCATCATTGTAAATTTGAAGCTGTTGATCCATTTTTTTTCTAATTGCCTTCCATAATCTACGTGCTAAAAAAAAAAAAAATTATATCGGCTTACAAAATTGGCTTAGAATGTCGGCAATCGGCAGAAATATTTTTTAGGTATCTGCATCGGCATTTGAAAATCCCATATCAGTCAACCTCTATTGTGAATGTTCATTTTTAAGTGCCATTGATGGCACTGGACATCCAATTCCTTTTCGACTAGGGCACAGTCAAAATGAATTGGATGTCTAGCGCGGTCAATGGAAGCCAACGAGTTAATGAGGAAAAGGCAAAAATATCCTCCATTACTATCAAGACAAGTGTGAAATGAATTTAGCCTATGACAACGACGTTATGGCCAACTGCAAAAACAAATAACTGAGTATTGATACTTTTGCAGTCAAATATCGTGTCCAGGTACACCATTTCAGTATCTATACTTGGGATTGCCATCCTCACGTTCAACAGAATCTAAACTAAAATATGTATGACTTTGACATTGTAGTGTGAGGCTGGTGAATATTGAGGCCAAAAAACCCAAATCGCTGTTGGGTCAAAGGTACCACAAAGGGTTGTTTTGTCTAGCAAAGAAGGAGGTTTGTGGGCTTACTACACAAAAACATTTTTCGGTTGGGAGTTTGCTTGCTCAGGCAACACGTGCTGCTTGGATTTTGATGGAAAGTATTTGGGTTGTCCACTGGTTGGCTCAGTCGACACGGGACAGTCACAAGATAGGGTACAAAAGGAAGTGATAAGGGAAAAAGATAAGTGAAAATGAGTGGAAGAATTTAAGTGGGAAGGAATAGGAATCAAATCAAGTAGAACGTGGATGAGGAAAGGGGAGACAATGTTTAGTAGGTAACCTAAGTACTTCTAATCCTCTCACGGTCCTTCGTCAGCCTGCAACATGTGCAGAAATGTTCACATAATTTGTTGTTTAAAAGAGGACTAGCACATGAATTTGACTACAGTACTTATTTGTGTTAGTGTTTCTATTTGAATGCAATCGCCATGTTGTGTTCGGATGCAAATGATTTTGATTTAATAGTTACTCAGTTGCACAGGAAGTAATCACAGTATCTTAGAAAAGCCAATCTAAAAAGAGAATGATATGATATTTGATTATAAAAGTATCAATAGTTATTTGTATGTCTGCCGCCAACAATTTGGTGTCATTGGGGAACATTGATTTTGCACCACTCTGGATCTTAATGGAGGATATTTTTTGCATTTTCCTTGTTAACTCATTGCCATTGACAGGCCCTACCAGTCAAAATGAATTGGACATCTGGCACCGTCAATGGCCTTGAAAGAGGAGCAATCACAGTCTGTTCTCCCAGTTTAATTGAATTGGAATTGGCAGGCAATTAGTTCATTATGAGTCATTTCCTTGTTAATTTTAGGTTATGCAGGTAACGTTGTTGTGATTTTTAGTCATTTCAGGTGCATTTTGGGACATTCTGGTGTCACTCCCTGTACATTTTTAAAAAATATTTCCTGTTGATTTTAGGGCATTTATGAGTCACTTCCTTTTCATTGACCACTGCCTGATAATTTTGTGGCATTGCAGGTCACTTTCTGTACATTTCAGGTGACTTCCTGTTCATTTTGGGGCAATTCGAGGACATTTTTTTGGAGGGGGGGTCAAAAATAAAGACCACCAATGGAGAAAGAAAGAGTTAACTTTTTTTAAAAATTGATTTAGTAACTAAAATGTTATGAAACTTTTTTTGAGTACCGATATCAAGTTGAACATTTAAGTATCATGACAGCATTGAATCGAAGTAAAGTTTTGGTATTTTTTAAATCATTTATGGCTAAAATTGATCAGAAAATTGCAAGTGGTATTGTGCCCTAAAAACATACCTAAATGATTTGAACTATTAGAAGAAAAAAAGTTTAGAAGAAAAAAAAGTAGGGAGTGGGGTTTTTCATACCAAAAAAGCATGTTGTGGCTTTTAAATTCTTCGAGGCAGCAGTCGCTCACTTTCGTCAGTCTCACTTTTGTGATGTTTCTGCTTGTTTCCCCGAAGACCGGATGAAAAAGATTCTTCCCCGCTGACTCCTGCCGGTTCTCAGGTTTTTTAGAAAAGAGCAGGCGTGAATACCAAAAAGGAAAAGTAGCAGTGTGGAAGTGGAGAACCAATGGAGCGACTGTTTTTTTGTGTGTGTGTCTTTACCAGGCATGACCTTGGCAGAAAGAGGAATTTCCTGGAATGCCCCAGGCCTGTCACACATTTAGTGCCACAAAGAACAAAAAGTCTGAAAAGAGGAGTGAAAAATCTTTAATTGGGAATGGTAGTTGAGCAGTGACAAAGTATGTACCAAATTCAGGAGAGATAAATGAAATGCGAGTCTATTTGTCTCGTAGCTGTCCTTCTCTGGTAGTGATGTCTCACTGTGGAATGTGTGAGTCAAGGGAAAAGGGAAGGATATCTTGCAGCCATTCTCCACGGGTTATTCACAGGAAGTAGATGAGGACACAGCAGACATATCTCCGCCACCACAGTCACCACATCCTAAACCTGCAGTCGACTGAATTCCTTAACGGATGTCTGGGCCAAAATGAAGCATTCCTCTAGGACTGCAGCTATCGAATATTTTAGTAATCGAGTATTCTGCTGAAGATTCCATCGATTAATTGAGTAATCTGATAAAACATTTTTTAAAGGTAAAGAGCAATTACAAATATACATGAGAAAACAGGGCATTTCACCTAATATTGAACCAATTTTCAGGCAATCAATGTCTTTATTTTAGATGTACAATGTTGAAAACAGCCAAAAATTGCATCTGAGTTGTGACTAGAAAAAAATAAATTCTCTGCTTTCACTCAAAAAATGTAAGATCTTATTAAAAAAAAATAAAAATCTTATTTCTTACCTAAAAATGTCATTACGCTTGATAACACACTTAACCTAAAAGTTGGGTGTTTTTGCCCACGTGTTTGGTGTTTCAATCCAATTGCCATTTGTGTCAAGCTATTTTTAAGTTCTAGTTTTAAGTTAGTCTAAATTGTAAGTCCTGATAGGATTTTGAGTTTTTGCAGTGTTCAAAATAAATGTATACCTGCTTTATTGAAGCGCATTAGGCACCAGTGCTACTTGGTGTTTTATCCATCAATCACTACTGAGCTAAAATTGAAAGTTAGCTTTATTATTTTTTTATTTTACACCCTCATCACTGGGGGTTGTGCATCGAGCATCGATGGGATCCGGGAATAACACTCCGGTTCCCCCTGAACCGTTTGAAAATGTTTATTTCGATTCCAATTTTCGATGCCCTGACCGTCGACTGGAAAAAATAGCTGCCGAACACCACGAAGAAGCAGCCACGTGAAGACAGCTCTGTTGTGAGCAAATGAAATTAAGTTGCTAATTTAGCTGGGCACAAAAACGTGTTGCTTCACTTCACATAAATGACAACAAAGTAACAGAATAAACACACCGAAACGATATCGCACCCTGTGTTAAAGCATGCAAACTTACAGATTTTGTTTTATCAAGGGTTCCCAACTATGTGTAGTGCAGAGGAGGTGTCTGTACACCTCAAGGATTCTTTTCCAACTAAAGTACTAATTTCTTTTTGCCTGCTGCTTCCAGTTAGTCAACACTAGGGAAGGCCAAGCGCACATAGCAAAACCAAAGATAAACTGTAGAGTCCGGAGTTACAATAGTGACATCTTGTGGACGGATGAACAATATATCAGTTTAGAAAGAAATCAAATTTAAAAAGTACTCAACTTAAGATCAAGTGACAGAACATTCACCACCTGACATCTACAAGATGTCAGCCCTTAACTAACTTGTAGAACTACCACCTAAAACAAACAATGCAATACAATAAATGCCTGCAGCATGAGACACTCTAAAACATAGGCAAAAGAATTAGTGCAAATGTTTTCTCCATAAGCTTCTGAAAAATAAACATCTTTGTGAAAGTGCACTCCTGTGGAAAGAAACTTCATCATATTCAAGTTTAAATACTGATTTATATACAAGTTAAAAATAGCCCTGTGAGAAATTCATACTGAAGTTAATTGAAAGTTCATATATGGTGGAAAACACTCAGGTGACTTGAAGTTCCGCTCTGAGACCCCCAATTTGGCCACATTTCAAAAATTGTCTAATTTGCACGTGTGATACATCATTGGAAAGCTTAAAATGTAAATTTTCTGGGGGAAGAAAAATGTTGAAAAGGAGGGCATTTTTAAGAAAATATATTTTTTAAACAGCAAAACCCTAACTGGAGGTGAGAGCACGCGAGAGCAGAATTAAAGACGCCAAGACTTTAACGAGATATTATCGCATACATACCTTGTTTCTATCTCAAAACTCCATATAGCATGTGTCATCGAGTGTCAAAACACAGATGTGAATGGCCACAGCTGGATTTTTTTCGGGACTTTATGGGTGAAACATGGTCATATAACAAGGGTCGCAATGCAGAAATCGCAGACGTCAAGGAATATTCGAGATTTTCATTTTCATATATTTAACCTTTTAAACATTTTTTTTCAATTTTTCTTTGTCCGGATCAATTATTTATCATCTAAAAGATCGGGGAAAATGCAACAGTAACGAAAAAAATATAATCAAGTGATAGTTATGAGGTAGATATCGTGACTTTTTTACAGACGCCGATTTTTTTATTGCGACGTAATTTGTTTAAAACTTTAAGATATGCAAGTAAATAATTAAGCCTTTTTTAAAACTAAATATTAGACATCAATTAATGATTCTAACCTAAAAATGACAGACATTTTTTGAATAATAAATATGATTACTTACCTTCTTTTTATGGCTGGGTTGAAACAAAAGCGGTTGCGCGACGTCTGTAAATGGGGGTTTTCAGGGTAAAACGGACAAATTAAAAATAGTTCAGGGACTTATTGCGCCTTGAATCTGCTATGGCAGCATATAGACATATTGTTCTATCAGACACAACAGTTCTTTTGGCTTAAAATACAGCAGTTTATTTTATAGAGGGGTGCAAGAGCAGAAACTGCTTTTTCAGCCTTATCTGTGTTTTCCGCCATAATTTAAAGAATAATCGAGAAGTTAAGAAATTAATATAAACTATGCAATTTTTTGGACCCTGCCTATTAAAACAGTCGGAATCAAGAATCGTTTGGAGCCGGAATCGAAATGTGGAATCGGAATCTGAACCGGAACCGTTCAAATTCAAACGATGCCCAACCCTACTAATCACTCTGCAGCGCTTTGTTTTGACAGATTAAAGCCTGTATGAAAGACATGTTAGCCATGCATCGACAGTAGTCATAATTAATAGAAACCTAGCCCTATGCAGGGCTAACGTTATGTTAGCAAGGTACGGTAACGATAATCTTATTTATTAGCGCAACGTTATCTTGATTTTACCTGGTCCCGAGTATCGCTCCTCCACTCTCGGAGTAAACGGGGTGCCTTCGGTGGAGCTGCAAAATTGAAGACGTGCTGTAGTGTTATGCAGCGCCGTCTTACAGTGAATACATGAAACGGTGTTCGCCTTGGTCTCCAGCTTAAATGCTCCCACACTTTTGACGTTTTCTGCTTTTTCTTGGTGTCTTTCTCTTCGCTTTTGTCGGCTTAATTTCTAATTGAAACACTGGGGCAATAAAACATTGCTGTCAGTGTAACAAATCAATTAGTCAAACGATAAATGATGAGATTGCTCTACCACAACATGGCCATTTTTCACATATCTACTTCAAGAGGCACCATTACATGCTGTATAAAATTTAAATGAAATGAATGTATTATCCCACTCTTACCGTGGGTGGCCTGAGTGTATCTATATTTGTTGTCATCCCGATACACGCCTATTTGTCTTCTGCACGATTTATTTATTCATGTTTGGTATTGTGGCAACCTACACAATTTGAAATCATTTGATTGTGTGCTCTCTCTATATTTATGATGTTCTGTCTTTTCCTGCAGTATTATGTGCCAAGAACCTCGCAAAGAAAGACTTCTTTCGTAAGTTACTCTTTTGTTTTGCATATGCATTAAACTTAGATTCCATGATGACATCTGTAGAGCAAGAGACGCTTTGTGCACTGCAAGTACTATGTTTTCACTTAACAGCTCTTAAGCATCATCAGATTTTCTTAACACTTTTTAGGGCACTTATTTAACTTACTGGCTGACATTGACTGCGCTAGACGTCCAATCCATTTGACTTAAAAGATGCACATTCACGGCTAGGTCTTCCACTTTAACTTTAGATGTTATTTGGGCCCATAACCAGAGTGTATTTGTTTGTTTTTTGTTTTTTTGATTTAATTTTAATTTAATTTTTATTAATTTATAGTTTATTTTGTCATAAAAATATATACAAATCATTATTATGAATAATAAAATAATATAGTTTTGATTTTTTTGGTCACAAATGTGGACATAACATTTCCGGACATGTCGGCCACAATTGTCCTGTATCCTGCCTTTATTTATCTTCTGTTCCGCTTATCCTCACAAGGGTTGGTGGGGGTGCTGGAGCATATCCCAGCTAACTATGGGCAGTAGGCGGGGTACACCCTGAATTGGTTGCCAGCCAATTGCGGACTTGTCCTATAACAAATGTTAATATTGTGGCCGGCATGAACCATAATTTGAGGGTGTTTAGAGGATTTTAAAAAAATTTTTAACATTACCAAAAATACTCACTTGCCTTATAAAGTGTTTGAGTGTGATAAGGTGACAGGAATAATTACTAAAATGTTCAGAAATAAAAAACTCTTTATAATTTGTATAATTTGAAAATTTAACTATGGTTTTAACTTGTTTTTGTTTAGTCCAAGAAAGTGCATTCAGGTAAATTTGAGATATATTCAACCTATAGTATGTTTTTACATTTAATCCTGAATTAAAAATAAATAAATATAGAAAACTGAATATAAAATACAGCTGAAAATGAGGAATCCGAAAATGTATTTTGTTTTGTTAAAAACTGCATTTCTTATCTATTATAAACACTTTCTTCTATTATTTAAAATCTTTTTCAGATTTTTTTCAATTTAGGATTTTCCCATTTTTAGTTGTATTTTTCAATTTAATTCCATGAATACAATTATCATTTTGATTTGAGTTTATTAACAATATTATTATTCTTATTTAAAATATATATATATATATATATATATATATATATATATATATATATATATATATATATATATATATATATATTATATATATATATTTTTTTTTTTTTAAGTGCTTTGTAATGATCTTTGAAGTCATTGGTTGCCATTATAACAGCAATAGATACCAATTGGATTGGACGTCTACTAGTGCAGTGTTTCCCAGCCACTGTGCTGTGACACATTGGTGTGCCACGGGGAAAAAAATAAATAAATATAATATATATAATTTTATTTACAGTACTTATGTATTCCCTCAATATGTTTTGATATTGTATAGTTGCTAAACGTAAATTCTTACTTTTAGGGGTTAAAAATGTTTTGTGATAAAGCATTTGTATTGGTACATTTTTTTCCCCCACTTTCTATCAATTACATTTAAATTGAAACATTACTTAATTACGTAGTTCATTTTTCTGTGTTTAAGCAGCAAAGTTACAGACGGTAATATTATATCAACTTTTTACGAATTTAACCTAAGTGTTGTTTTTAAGTAACACTTGAGCTTATTGTATTTTAGTGTTTGTCACGATGGTAGTATTTCGAAAGTTAACAGTTATTTTAGATGTAAAACATTTGAGAAACACTTGGTTAAACAGTTGTGGATGTTGTGTGTACAGGTCTACCAGATCCTTTTGCCAAGGTTGTGGTAGACGGATCAGGTCAATGCCACTCAACAGACACAGTCAAGAGCACACTGGACCCCAAATGGAATCAGCACTACGACCTGTAAGTCTCATTCTGCCCATTCATGACAACACTTAAAGTCTGTGGATAAGCCAGCCTGCTCTCACTGTCTTCTAGTTCTGCTTCAGAAATCACATGATTCTCTTTCACCGTTCATAAATGTGTTTCAGTCGGTGTCACGCTGATGTTAAGTTTTTATTATCAGAAAATATTTTGTTGGAGTTTATTTTAGGGTATGACTAAAAAAATAGTGCCGCATTTTGGGTATACAGCGTTTTCCAAAATTGTTGACCCCATTCTAAATGCCCATATCTCTGAAACTACTTGATGGATCTTAATGAAGCTAAATTCACTTTATGTTGAAGGTCATAAGTTTTATTGGTTAAATTTACAAGTTTATGAGTCGGTATTTGAGCTCATGCCAAACTCGCTGAAATTTCTTGAAATTTTGGGTGCCAAGTTCTAATTTGTTTTGTAGTTGGTGCCTTCCTTACAGAATTTGTGAAGAAGGCATGCTGCACTGTCTTCTAACTTGCAAAATGCCTTTTCTTATGAAGTGAATGGCATTTCTTAACCTGAAAAGATAGAAATGCCAAACGTTACACACAAAAACTTGAAACGTTTCTACACAAGCTGTGAACATTTCAGGTCATTCCAACGAAAACTGTCAAAATTATTGGTCTACGAAATGGGGTCGAAAATTTTGGAACACCTTGTATTAGGGTTGTTCCGATCATGTTTTTTTGCTCCTGATCCGATCCCGATCGTTTTAGTTTGAGTATTTGCCGATCCCAATATTTCCTGATCCGATTACTTTTTTTTGCTCCCGATTCAATTCCAATCATTCGCGATAATTTTTCATATACATTTTGGCAATGCATTAAGAAAAAAATGAATAAAACTCGGACGAATATATACATTCAACATACAGTACATTAGTACTGCATTTGTTTATTATGACAATAAATCCTCAAGATGGCATTTACATTATTAACATTCTTTCTGTGAGAGGGATCCACGGATAGAGACTTGCGACTT
This sequence comes from Corythoichthys intestinalis, assembly GCF_030265065.1. Classification (NCBI taxonomy): domain Eukaryota; kingdom Metazoa; phylum Chordata; class Actinopteri; order Syngnathiformes; family Syngnathidae; genus Corythoichthys; species Corythoichthys intestinalis. Next base: position 11,843,745 of record NC_080410.1, read on the forward strand.
TGTATATTGTGACTAAATATTGCCATCTAGTGTATTTGTTCGAGCTTTCAGTCACTGCAGCCATTCAACCCAAATGCATGATGGGAAGTGGACCCATGACTGTGCGTAGTGCTACCAATTCATATATCTTATCTGCATTGGGAAATAACATAAAGTGTTAAGAAAAAGATCAATTGCTACCATGCTTCCCATGATGTTTCTAATTGTAGGAAGAGGGATTGTAAGGCTTTAACCTATTAGAGAAATGCTCCAAAGGCTGCCAAAATTCACTCTACTCATTTCACACTGCCTTTTATCTCTCTAAATGGGTAAAACGGTGCCATTACAGATTGAGCGCGACAATGCGTGAGTGGGTCGTGCAATGCATGCATTAATTGCGTTAAATATTCAACGTGATACATTTTTTAAAAATTAATTACTGCTGTTATCAGTACCTTAAGCCAAACTAAAGACTCTGGATGAGTGTAACATATTATGTCTGTAACGTTAAATACATTTAGAAAACGATTTAATTAAAATATATATATATATTAAAAAAAGGCATGGCCGATATTTTTTTGCCGAATCCGATACTTTGAAAATGACGTGATCGATCGGGACATCTCTACCCTGTATATATCTAGTAGGGGTGTAACGATACACACAAGTCACGGTTTGGGACATACCTCGGTACCTGGGTTGTGTTTCTGTAGGGGTTCTGTATAACAGGAAAAACAAAGGCTTTTTTTTTTTTAATCGCAGCATTTGAAAGTTAAAGTTAGTTCTATTGGCTAAAACTAAAAAGCAGCCATTATTAAAGTGAACAAAAGGATAGAAATGTCCAAATTGTGAAGTTTTGTTTTTATTTGGTCATTCCCACCACCATGCTTGACTGTAGGCATGGCACACTTATCTTTGTACTCCTCACCTGGTCGCCGCCAAACATGTTTGAGACCATCGGAACCAAAGAAATTAATATTCGTCTCATCAGACCATAGGACATGGTTCCAGTAATCCATGTGCTTTGTTGACATGTCTTCAGCAAACTGTTTGCGGGCTTTCTTGTGTACCGTCTTCAGAAGAGGCTTCCTCCTGGGCTGACAGCCATGCACACCAATTTGATGTAGAGAACGGCGTATGGTCCGAGCACTAACAGACTAACCCCCTCCCCCCCACACACACACACACCTCTTCAATCTCTGCAGCAATGCGACAGCACTCCTGTAACGAGTCACATGACATTTTGGTGGGAAAATGACAAGCAGTACTCAATTTGGTCATTTAGGGATGTACATAGTAGGGGTGCACGATATCCATTTTTTGAAACTGATACCGATATCGATAACTTCCTGCTCCTCAAGACCGATACAATAACCGATAATACATATATAATTTGTCAATGTATATTCACCTGAGTTTTTGAACACCTGTAGGTCAAAAATACTAGTGGTTGATTCAGCATAGATTTATCTTTGACCGAACCAGAATTTTTATGATAACATGAACATTATTATTATGAACAAAACAAAGACAGGAACAGTCTTGACTTCAAATAAAGTGCCCATATTCATTTTTTCAAATAAATATAATTTGATTCAATCACAGTCAGTCAATGTGATTGACGATGTGTTCCCCTGAACAAAGAGCACTGAGCTAACACAAACATAAACCCAACAGGTATTGTGCTTTGTCAGCAGATAAAACATTTGGTCGAACAGGAGAGGAGACTTGTCGTCTTGATCCATGAAACAACTTTCTTAACCTGGCAATTATACTGTAGAACAGCAAGCCTATCAATAACCAAAAGGCCCCCTCAAGAACTTGTAAACAAAACACTGCAAAATGCAAACATTTGCTAATTGCTATAGTAAGGTACTAAGGTTTATAACTCAGTGTAGGAAAAATACGGCCTCTAGAACAGTAACAAAACTTTGCAAACTGATAAAACAGGAGTGGAAACAAATGCTCACATCCCAATCCAACACCATGCCAAAAATATTATTAATAGGCCCGATAATAATGTAATTGGATTTATTGGGATGACGTCATAATTCCTATTTTTGGACCGATAATTATCATGCACCTCCAGTACGTAGTTCCCATGCGGTGTACTCACTTTTGTTGCCAGGGGTTTAGATATTAATGGCTATATTTTGAGTTATTTTGAGGGGAAAATAAATTAACTCTATTATTATAAGCTGCACACAGGATTCATTATGTCAAAGTTTCATTTTGTCAGTGTTGTCCCATGAAAAGATATACTTAAATACCTGCAGAAATGCGAGTGGTCTACTCACTTTTGTTATACACTGTATATAGGGATGAGAACCTCTGGGTATCTCCCAGTACGATCCTATTTGCAATACCAGCCTCACGATAACGATTATCTCACAATATGGTAATACAACAATTATCGATACATCAGTCAGGAAATCAATCTACAATATTTTAGGAACAACGATGAAAGACAAAAGCAAGCTGTTACTAAATGAAAAAAAATATGCATACAATCTGTCCAAAAATCTGTCTTCTTCAAAGACTATGAAAATATTTCAGTGCAACATTTCTGTAAATAATTACAGCAACACCATATTATTGCAACATTCTTGTAAACAAACGACTGTCTTTCTTAACTCATTGCCTGCCATTGACAACCATGTCCAATTCATTTAAACTGTGAGGACTAGCCATAATGCTCATATTTTACTGCCATTGATGACAATGAATGAGTTAACATAGACACTATTCTAGTGGAAAATTTTGGTCTAGTGGAAACTTTTGGGAGCAACCTGTTGGTTCCTGGATTAAACAGTGACATGTTTTTAAAACGATTCTTGGCGGGAGCAAATCGATAACCTCCCGGGCTACAAAGTAACGTGATAGATCACCTTATTGATATAATGTCACACACACAGCCTAACATTTTTTAACATTTTTCTTTCAGCTACATTGGAAAGGCAGACTCAATCACTATCAGTATATGGAACCACAAGAAGATCCATAAACGGCAGGGGGCAGGCTTCTTGGGGTGCATTAGACTTCTTTCAAATGCCATCAGCAGATTAAAAGACACAGGCTGTAAGCGCTATAGGCTCTTCATGACGCTGTTTGCAATCACACTCACCGCATGAGAAAAAAAATAAGCAAGGTGTCTGTCTCGTCTCCCTCCAGACCAGCGGCTAGATCTTTGTAAACTGAACCCCTCAGACAGTGATGCAGTGCGGGGGCAGATTGTAGGTAAGGCTGCAAACAAACCCATTGTGGCTTGATGTCTGTCCTTATGTGCAGCCACCCCAAAATATTCATGGTCTGACATTTACAATGCATTTTTTCCCCTTTTTTCTCAAGTGAGCCTGCAGACAAGAGACCGCATAGGTAGTGGAGGGCCTGTGGTGGACTGTCGAGGTCTCTTGGAAAATGATGGGTGAGTGTGCCACCAAATGCTTATGCTTCCAGTATGAGTCTTACTAGTTTACTAGAATATGTCATTTCTGAAGAAATTTCTGGGGGATGCTTTACTCTCTCTCGTAGTTCATTTCCCATAGATTTGAAGAGGAAATGAGGAAATGGCAGAGCAAAGCATCCCCTCGCAATTTCTCCCAAAATTGCATTTTCTAGTTATATGACTATAATTTTACACATTTACCGTATTTTCTATACTATAAGGCGCATCGGAGTATAAGGCGCACCCTGAATGAATGGCCTATTTTAAAATGTATTTCATATACTGTATACAGTATGGCGCACAGCATTATAAGACGCAGTAGTAGTAGTGGTTGGAGTTGAATTATGGGTCCACTAAATGGAGCTGCCCTAAAGGTAATTTAATGCCATGATTAACCACTATTAATCCATGCTCATCGGATTCTAAGGCGCACTGTCGGATTTTGAGACAATTGAATGCTTTTATGTGCGTTTTATATTGCGGAAAATATGGTACTCGATATCCAAATGTGACGTGTGTATCCAGTTTGGGTATTTTTGGGTTGTGATATTTCATGAACATTTGTGTGTTTGTATGTGTGACTATTTATGCAGGCCTGTGTTAGAAGGATGTTTCAGTGAAGAACCACTGCCTTATTCTGATCCCACTGGTGCTGCGGGTGGTGGGAATTGCCGTCTCGACTCACCTAGTCAAGAAAACCGTCTTCAATCCCAGCGAATCAGAGCACAGGATTCCCGAGGCCATGGTCACACACCTCAGAACAGACCTCATGGGAACCAGCCGCCTGACCTACCTGAAGGATATGGTCAGACACTCCTGGCTGGGCCTCTCCTTCACAGTTAAATGATCTGATCAGTCATGTTCGGTTATTTATTTCTTTTTATACAGAGCAAAGAACAACAGTACAGGGTCAGGTGTATTTCCTTCATACACAGACCGGCGTCAGCACCTGGCATGACCCTCGGATACCAAGGTAAGATTCCCATAAATAGAGGAACCTTGCTCGGCAAATTTTCAGTTTCACGAGCAAGTCCAAACACTTTTTGAAGGTGGTGGATACTGTTTTAGTTCACATGTTGTACTTTACCTGCAGAGTTTGAACATAAATTTTAGGGTATTTACATCCAAATCAGGTGAACGGTGAAGAAGTGTCAACATGCCTAATTGTGCCCTCCACCTTTTGAGGGACCTTCATTGAATAGTCTATTTTAAAACTGTTTTCACATATTGGGCGCGCCGCATTATAAGGCGTAGTAGTGGTGGTTGGGGTTGCGTTACGCATCCACTAGATGGAGCTCTGCTAAAGGGAACGTCATGCAATGATTATCCAATATTTATCTATATACAGTGGCACCTCGACATTTGATCGCTTCGACACATGATCGTTTTGGCAGCCGACGTAAAATTTGACTTGTCATTTGTTTCTACATCTGACGACATGCTCGAAATAAGACTGTTTATGACAGCGCCGCTTTTTCTTTGCTCTGCCGGAAGACCGACGCATGGTTGATTTTCTTGTGAGATAGAACACAGGTCCCAAGGTTAGTGCAGGTGGTGAAAAAGGTGATGCTTACCATTAAAATGAAGATGAAATGATAGAACAATATGAGCGTGGTTTGCGCATCCGTGAACTGGCTCGACAATACGGCCGTTGAATGTCTACGTCTTGACGGTCCTCCTCCTACCTCCATTCCCCATTCTAGATAAGATAAGATAAGATGACAATTATTATTTTGGTAATATCGCCAAAGAAATCGCCGGCTTAGTCAGGTTACTAATCATTTATTCCATCAACTTGTGCAACACAACACGCCTACTGTCCGCCGCAGTTGACGCCAGCAGCAAAACTTTAATAGAGAAAGTAAAATCTCTACCGCTTCTCTCTCACTGGCACGTCAGCTACGCGGTGCGTTCAGGTACAGCACACAAAAACGGCCGCCACATTAGAACCCGATTCGTTACATTATTACAGGAATTATTATGATTATAATGTTATTATTATTATTTTTTTTAAATTATTTATTTATTTATTTATTTATTTATTTATGTTTTAAATTATTTATTTGTTTTGCTATGTATAATTGCCATTTCTAATAGTACCAGCAGTATTTATTAAGGATTTAGTGTGTGTTATCGGGCTGTGGACCGAATTAATGGAATTATAATGTATTCTTATTGGAAAATCCTGCTCGACATACGACCGTTTCGACTTACAAAATAGGTCCTGGAACGAATTAACCTCATATGTAGAGGTATCACTGTCGGCTTTTGAGAAAATTAAAGGCTTTTAGTTACACCTTATAGTGCGTAAAATACGGTAATTGGTAGTGTTGCACCAGTGCCGAGGAAGATTCCGACCTTAGGCTGTGTACCACGTTTTTTAAAAAGAAAAAAATATATATACTAGGGCTGTCAAAATTATCGCGTTAACGGGCGGTAATTAATTTTTTAAATTAATCACGTTAAAATATTTGACGCAATTAACGCACATGTCCCGCTCAGACAGTGTTCTGCCTTTTGGTAAGTTTTACAGCAAGGCTTTTTGTGCTGTCTAACAGCACAAAAAACTGTCTGACACTCTTGTGGTCGCTTTGCGACATGGTTTATTGTTTTCTTGCCAGTTCAATATGGCTGCACGACGTCTCGGGCTGACGCCTACGTTGTAATGTTGTGCTTATATGATCCTTGGACAAGATTTGTCCGTAAGTGTGGTTGTTGTAAAGAATGTACATATTATGTTAGTAAGCGAAATGTTATATTTTTTGTATGAGACGCTTTTTGTTTATGTTTAGTGAACCTGTATAGCGTGCTAAGCTAACATTGTTGCTAATGCAATGCTTGTGTAATTTTTTTTGTAGTTTTACGACGGTCTAAAGAGGACAATGGTTTGAGGCCATTTTATTAATAAATCAGATGAAAAAGGAAGAAGTCTGATTATTAAGGCGTTGTTCACTAGCTGTCTAGCTTTGGAAAAAGTAGACGCTTCGGAGTGAGGACAGCATAGACCATGGGTGTCCAAAGTTTTTGCAAAGGAGGCCAGATTTGGCGTAGTAAAAATGAGGGGGGCCGACCTTGGCTGACGTCCTTAACGTAGAACAATATATTTAAGCAAAATTTAGCAAGCCATTCAGTGTGTCACATTTGCTTTATTATTTTTTTTAAATGAATAATTTTAACAATCTCACAACTAGCCTTTGCGGCGTTCTCTTTCGACTCTCGGGCTTTTGCGAAATACTACTGCTGTGAAATTAAACGAGCTTCAAGTTGCTTCAATTTCTCGCTGCGTATCTTCCCTGTAATCTTGTCGTACATGCCAGCGTGTCTTGTTTGGTAATATCGCATCACATTGAAATCTTTAAAAACAGCGACAGTCTCTTTGCAAATGAGGCAAGACACAGTTGTTGCAGATTTTAGTGAAGAAATAGTCCAATTTCCACCTATCCTTGAAGCGTCGGCCGTCACAGTCAACTTTTTTTGTTGATTGTCGCCATTTTAGAAAATTGGAAGTAGAGGGTCATACGGGGTAATGTTGCTTAGCCCTTAAATACCTGCAACATGAAGCAATTATCAGAGAATCCCAAAATTTGAAAAATAAGGTCCTAATGAAACCTTTTTTTCAAATTTGTGAAAAGAAAAGTCAAAATGAATATGTGTAATAAGCGCTCTAATATCTATAACCCCTGCTAAATTATGTTTTTTTCTCATGGAACCTGCAGATGCATGTGTTGACTTGCATCCATCATTTTTTTCTTCCAAAAACAAATGTCAAAATTCTAAATTAGCCTGAAAATCATGAAACTTTAGGTGTATCAAATGTGATACATTTGGCAATAAAGGGTTAAAGTGCTGCTGCCTTTTAGTGGGTAAATGAGGAGCAGAATTATGTGTGTAAGCTACTTCATATGCTGGCTGCAGTACTGCTGACCAATTTATTAAGTCTGTGTGCGGGCCAGATGTTATTGATTTTATGACAGAGCCCGGGGGCCGGATGAAATTTGACCACGGGCCGCATTTGACCCCCGGGCCGGACTTTGGACATGTCTGGCATAGACAGATTTAAATGACAGTAGAGTGAAATGCCCACTACAGTCCTTATGTACCGTATGTTGAATGTATATTTCCATCTGGTGTCTTATCTTTCCATTCCAACAATTTATTTTACAGAATATATATATAATTTACAGAAAAATATGGCATATTTTATAGATGGTTTGAATTGCGATTAATTACGAGTAATTAATTTTTAAGCTGTAATGAACTCGATTAAAAATTTTAATCGTTTGACAGCCCTAATATACTGGACTGTCTCAGAAAATTAGAATACACAATATTCTAATTTTTTGAGACAGTCCTGTGTATATATACAGGACTGTCTCAGGAAATTAGAATACACAATATTCTAATTTCCTGACTGTCCTGAATATTGTGTATTCTAATTTCCTGAGACAGTCCTGTATATATACACAGGACTGTCTCAAAAAATTAGAATATTGTGTATTCTAATTTTCTGAGACAGTCCAGTATACTGTATGTATATATATATATATACTTTTTTTTTTTTTTTTTAAATACTCAATTGCTGCATACTCCTTTGAATGTAAAGTAATTGCTATCATTCCTTGGTCAGATACTGCTTAACTCGTTTTCTGGAATCGAACACGCGTGACTTCATTCACTGACCGCTCTTCCACTTCAAATAGATTGGACGTCTCATCGTGATAAGCGATTTCAGTTCATGGCAGAAGCATGAAAAGACCTTTCATCGGCCCTACCCATATGGCTGCCCTGAGGCCATTTTGGTAGGGACAATGTTGCTATCAAAGCAGATGCGTTTACATTCAAATTATGTCATAACTATCTTTATTTTTTCACCAATTTTAAAAAGATTATTTTATCAATGTCAAAGCATCTGCTATCTACTCACTGGCTGCCATTGACGGTGCTAGACGTCCAATCCATTTGAAGTGGGAGGGCTGACATAGAATGAACGCTCAATTGGATTGGATGTCTACTAGTGATAAACCATAGACTTCATAATATATTGACGGGACACTGGGCGCAGGGCCAATTAATGGGGGGGCCTGCATTGTTGGCGTGGCCGTCCAAGCTGACCGAGTGGAATCGCAGACAAAGAGCTTTTTTCATTGAAAGTTCTTGTGAATAAATGCTTAAATCCCTGAATTCTTTATAGCCGTGGACGCAAAACAGTCTCGATTCTTGGTTAAAAGCAAAAAAAAAAAAAAGTGCTGTTAGCATTCATTTTACGTAAATATTGTGAGCTATGATGCTAGTCGGTAAGCAAATGTAGCGGCCGTTTTATGTAAACAGAGCTTTTCCGGTGAAAATTGTTGTGAATAAATGCTTAAATCCCTGAATTCTTTATAGATATGGATGTAAAACGGTCTCGATTCTTGGTTAAAGGCAAAAAGAACGTGCAGTTAGCATTTATTTTATGTAAATATTGGGAACTATAATGCTAGTCGGTAAGCAAATATAGCGGCCACCATATGTAAACAGAGCTTTTTCAGTGAAATTTCTTGTGAATAACTGTTTAAATATATGGACGTAAAACAGTCTCGATTCTTTGTTAAAAGCAAAAAAAAAACAAAAAACGTGCAATTAGCATTTATTTTACGTAAATATGTCGAAGTACAATGCTAGTCTGTTAGTCAATGTGGCGGCCGCCTTATGTGAACAGAGGTTTTCCGATGAAAATTCTTGTGAATAAATGCTTAAATCCCTGAATTCTTTATAGATATGGACGTAAAGCAGTTTCGATTCTTTGTTAAAAGAGCAAAAAAACGGGCAGTCAGCATTTATTGTATGTAAATATGTCGAAGAATCATTCTCGTCTGTTAGGCAATGTGGCGGCAGCCTTACAACAAAGAACTTTTTACGTTAAAAATTCTGGTGAAAAAAACGAAAAATAGAACAATTACGTCAAGGCCGTAAAAGTATGATTGGACACCACATGATTGGACATCTATCATCGTTTTGGAAAGGGCTACAAGTGCTTTCTTTTACGGAGGCCATATTGAGTAGGACAACCGGTGGTTGGAAAATAGATCTCGAAAAGTACATATTAAGCAGAATCGACACGTTATTTCTTAGGACTCCCTGATATGGATTACTTCATTTTAGTGTTATACATCGGCATTGGTGCAAAAATTAGTGACAATTTGATTCATGATTATGCAATCTAATACTTCTTTGCAAATTCTTTGTAGTCAGACGAGGTCCTCTTGAAGGCGTATTACATTTTGTTGGAGTTTGTTTTCTATCAGAGTTTGTTTTCTATCAGGATATTTATCTCATTACATGCAGAGACCTGGCGAGTGTAAGCTGTGAGGAGCTTGGTCCATTGCCAGTGGGCTGGGAGGTCCGAAGCACAGTGTCGGGACGCATTTACTTCGTGGACCACAACAACAGAACCACACAGTTCACAGACCCACGTTTACATACAATCATCAGGTACCAGTGTACTCAAAATACTTCCTAAATCCAGGTCAACGGATGTCTGCATTTCATTTTGAGATACCTCCAACACATGGGAGAATGAGTGAACACTAATCTGTTGTTGTTAATCTCAGTGCTGCAATGCAGAACTCACAGTGGATCTGAACATGACCTACTAAATGTGTTTTTTTTATTTTTTATTTATTTTTTATGGAATATTATGGAAATGTGGGCTTATAGGAGATTCGGATGGTGTGTACGTGGGGACGTTTAATCCAGTATATACACCATATGCTACTTTTTAAATAATTTGTTGGGTGTATTGTTCATTTATCAAAAATTTTTACTTATACCTCGACATGTTGTGCCTTCCTACCTGCAGCCAGCAATCTCAAGTGAAAGAATCCTCACAGGTCCCTCAAATGGATGTGGGGGTTGAAGAAGGTGGATTTGGAGGAATAGGCAGTGGTGTCGGGGGAGATGGAGACGTGGCGGCACGCTATGAGAGAGATTTGGTTCACAAATTGAAGCTGCTGCGCCACGAGCTCTCCCTGCAGCAGCCACAAGCTGGTCACTGTCGTATCGAGGTGTCTCGTGAGGAGATTTTTGAGGTGGGCGCCAATGTACTTTATTATTTATTTCAGTACAGGATGACACATGATTGGCATCAGATGTGATACATGCATGTTCTTTATCATCTTTCTTTTTAGAAGAACATTGATGATGAAATGGAGTAGAAAATAGTTACTATTAATTCATTGACTGCCATTGACAACGATTGAAGTCCATTTATTCATTAAAGTTGGAGGACTGGCTGTGAATGTTCAAGTGTCAGTGCCATTGATGTTCATGAATGCTGAATATTAGTCGCCCTTCCTAGTCCAAATGAATTGGATGTCTTGCGCCGTCAGTTGTAGCCAATGCGTTAAATGAATGCCCTATAAAGCAGAGGTGTCCAAACTACTACCTGCGACAGTTTTCTTTTGGCCCGCAGCAAATTATTAAAATATTACTGAATGTGGCCCAGGTAAATTGGATTCTCATCTTCAACACTAGATGGAGCTAGTCACTTAAAGAATGCTTCTCCATTTGCTTGAGGCATCAAAATTGAACATGTTAAAATGTATGTTTCATACAAAGACGGCATGGCTTGATATTTAAGGTGAGCTATCCTAACTTTCTTAATTTTTACTCATTTTTCAAAAAGCTGCAATCATTGTTTAGATTTACAAAATGTGTGGTAAAATTTTACACGCAACCATGCAAAAAAATAAACTACAGTTAAGAACTTAATGATTAAAATACACATAGGATGGAAAAGTATAGTACAATTTAGAGGCATTTTTATTTGAAGAAAGTAAAGAAATTACCCTCGGTGATAGTGACAAAAAGTATGGGCCTTTATGATGGTTCAGAGCAGGGGTCGAGAACCTTTTTTGCTAAGAGAGCCATGAAACCCATATATTTAAACGTAATTCCGTGAGAGCTATACAAAATATTTAAAATTAAAATTACAAGTAATGTGTGTATTTTGTGTTATTTCAACAATTTTAAAGTACAGGAAGTCTCCAAATTAGGCTAAAAATAAATAAATAATAAATTAGTGGCGTGGCTCAGTGGTAGAGTAGTTGTCCCCTAACCCAGAGGTTGTGAGTTCGATTCTTCGCCCTGATGAACTCGTCTAAGTGTCCTTGAGCAAGATACTGAACCCCACGTTGCTCCTGGTGCTGCGTCACCAGTAGGTGGATGGCGAGATAGTGTAAAGCGCTTTGTGCGCCTTGAAAGGTGGAAAAGCGCTATATAAGAATAACACCATTTACCAAATTATTTTTAATGACGTAGTTATGCCGTTGCTAATCAATGATGAGTATTTCTTACCATTAATGCGACTGACTTCTGGAGAGGCATGGTTTTGCTGATGGCTTTGTAGTCTGGTTGATACTTGGCTTCATGCAGGCGTTAAGAAACTTATGCACGGAGCACCATCAGTGCACACTGAAACAAGCTTACCCATATGTAGATTTTTTTGTTTACCGAACTCTGTGAAGGACTTGAATAAATCCTCCCCTCTCGTTGTCCCTTTAGTCAAAACCTTGCAATCACGCTGAACTGTGATAAATAGCTTACGTCTGTTGACTCATCCAAAGCGAGAGAAAAATCGGTGCTGCATTTATGTCCTTATGTCTTGCTGAAAAGTATGATACTCCTAGTATTTTTTTATTCTTTTTGCCATCTTCTCAAAAGGGTTTCTAAAATTAGATGACAACGCGGAAAACGAAACAGAAAATGAGGGAAGTTTACTTCCTGATCTCATGCACACACGCACATCGGCCGCTATTTTCGACAGCAAAATATGGCAACCCCACTTGAACAGTGTCTTTGACTCATCTGTGTTGCCTACGTAATCGATAGGTAAATGGATAGATAGACACAACGACATGTATGTTTGCCACTTCCCCACTAAAATTACTCCAAACCGGCTTTCTAGTCGCCGGTTGTAGTATATGGACTACCTGTCCCATGATCACCCTGGGCATGGGACTTGGGAGGGATCTAACGTAGCACATCTAGGTTGCTATTTGATGATATCTAGTGCAAAGTGCGCGAGTGTTGTCGGAGCATTAAAAAAGTTAACATACTCAGCAAAAGTCACGTCTGCACAACACCAGCGTTTGACCGGTGTTGCCCGTCACCGTTTCGCACAAAGCGCAAAGGAGTATAATGAAACTTTTTTTTTTTTTTTTTAAATAATTAAAGATTTGTCTGCGAGCCAGATGCACCGTCAAAAGAGCCAGATCTGGCTCGTGAGCCACAGGTTCCCGACCCCTGGTTCATAGTAACATCGCAAGATTTGGCTAGCTGTACTGCAGAAAGACACCTACTTAAAACTAGTTAAATCCTTTTGTTTTCAGTGTAAATCTACTAGAAAAAGGTGGAAGTATCTGCCAGTGCTTTAAGTACATTTTTTTACTTATATTTCTTGAAATAAGAAAAATAGCTAGCTGAAAAGAAGCTTAACCGTATTTTAAGCAATGAATTGGTATATTTAATCTTTAAAAAAGCTTTGAAATGTCAAAAATGTTCCTAATTTAAGAATAGATATTGTGTTCAAAACATTATTTGAAAGCAAATTTCTCTTCATTTAGATGAAAAATGACCAGCTTTTAGATGTATGGGCTAAATTAGAAGAATAGTAATATTTCCCTAAACTAAGAAAAAGAAGAATAAAAACAAATTAATCTGTGACCTAGTTTTTAACACTCAAAACAAGATGGAGAAAATGATTTGACTAGATTAATAAAAAAAAAAAATCTTATTAAGACATTATACATTTGCACTGTGTATATATACTGCAAAAACACCCCTCATTAAAACTAGTTAAATTCCCTTGTTTTCAGTGGAAATCTACTAGAAAAAAATTATCTGCTCATGCTTCATGTAATTTTACTCACTTAGATATCTTGAAATAGAAAAAAATAGCTATCTGAAAATAATCTTAAAACTTGTATTAAGCTATAAATTATTGTATTTAATCTTAAAGTTTGTTTGTCAAAAATGTTGTTACCTTAAGAATTTGTATTGTTCAAACATTATGTGAAAGCATTTCTTTCTTGATTTAGGTAAATACAATTACCAACTTTTAGATGTATGGATAATATTTACAAAAGTAAGTGGAATAATATGACACATTAATTTGTTAAATAGTCTTTAACACTCAAGATGAAGAAAATTATTGGACTAGATTTAAGAAAAAATTATTTATAAATTTAGACTCTACACACTGTATACCTACATACATATTAGTGCTGTTATAAGATGATATAGATGGTTGTGTTTATTGAATGAAAGTTGAAGGATATCAAGTTGGCAATTGCCTCCCTGGATTTTTCTGAAAATGGTCATAGGGGGAAAAAAATTTGGACACTCCTACATAAAAGGTTAATGTGATGATGTGAAAAGTGTAAGATTTGTTTGAGAGGCTATAAAGTCAGTGATTATAATTGTGCATGTCTGATGTTTTAGGAGTCATATCGGCAGATTATGAAGATGAGGCCCAAAGATTTGAAGAAGCGTCTCATGGTTAAATTTAGAGGAGAAGAGGGCCTGGATTACGGCGGTGTGGCAAGGTGATTCTTTATTCATCCCAATTTTGTAGGCAAGGTACTCAGAGTTATTGATATTGTTCGTAAAGACAAGTGAGTACCTATAAATACCTGCATGATCAAACTAATGCTGAATAGTGATTTTCTTTCCATTTATTTCTTTGCGTGAATTTGACCTCCATTAACGTTGTTTGTTTGTTTTTCTGCAGAGAATGGCTGTACCTATTGTGTCATGAAATGTTGAACCCTTATTACGGCCTGTTCCAGTACTCCACAGACAATATCTACACGTTACAGATCAACCCAGACTCCTCCATTAACCCTGTAGGTGCTCAATGACACATGCAGGAATGTACAATTGACCTTACAATTGATATATATGATGCCTCTGCACATATTTCAGGACCACCTATCATATTTCCACTTTGTGGGCCGTGTAATGGGGCTGGCAGTTTTTCATGGTCACTACATCAATGGGAGCTTCACACTGCCCTTCTACAAACAGCTGCTAGGAAAACCCATTCAGCTCAATGACCTGGAGACCACCGACCCCGAGTTGCATAAGAGTCTTGTCTGGATATTGTAAGTTAGAGCACCTGCACACAAGTCAACTTGAGAAAACTATTCTGGACTTCATTTTGGTACATTTGTCACACACGGGATATTATCTGCACTTCAAAAACACACCTCCTTAAAACTAGTTAAATTCCCTTGTTTTCAGTGTAAATCTACTACAAATAAGGGTGATTATTAAATTTAGAGATTAAGTAAATTTTACTCAGATTTCTTGAAGTAAGAAAAAGAGCAAGCTGAAAATGAGCTTCACTGACTTATTTTAAGCAACAAATTAGTATATTTAATCTTAAGAAAAGCTTCTTTGCCACAAATGTTCTGAATTCAAGAATTGATATTGTTCAAAACATTATTTGAAAGCAAATTATTCTTGGTATTGGTGAAAATTGACCAACTTGTAGATGTTTGAGTTTAATAAGAAGAAATAGTAATAGTTACTTAAAGTAAGTGGAATAATCTGACGCATTAATCTGTTAACTAGTCTTTAACACTTAAAACAAGATGGAGAAATTATTTGACGAGATTTAAGAACATCATCTGATTTAAATGTTATAAATTTGCAGTGTGCAGGCTAAAACCATAAACCAAATAAGTATAATGGCTCAGTGGAATGTGTTGATGTGATGAATGTGCATGTGAAACAATGCAGCACATAAAAAGAGCCTATCTGCCAATTAATAATTAAAAACGGCTGCATCAACAGTTACCCACGAAAGCAACAAAAGTATTAGTAATGGATGAAGTAACAGAAAAAGAAAAGTAGATGGGTCATCAAGTCAATTCCCCTAAAATGTTGGTTCTTTTGGTAAAGTTAAGGTAAAAACCTTTTTCTTCTGAAGGGTCAAGGTTAAAAAAAAAAAAACTGTCAAAAGGACATATCCCAAATGTCCTATATAGGCGTCTGATGACTTTTATGTAATTTTTTTTGGGGGGAGCAAAACACACCAAGGTCACAAAAATCTAAAAAAAAAAAAAAAAAAAAAAAAAAAACACTTTGAAAACGCCCAAATTAAAATTTCGATATCCTTTGAACCAAATTCCGTTTGAGCTAAAATTTTGCATATTAAAGGGTACCACGGATAGAAAGACATGTAGTTCTTAAAAGATAAATGTTAGTACAAGCTGTAATGATTTGATATTAAAACCGTCTTAATGTTTTCATTTTAATAAAATTTGTAAAAGTTTAAATAAAAAAATTAACTAGTAACTTGCTATTGTTGTTGACGTCGCAGGACGGTGACGTCACATGGCCGTGATGTCACATGGCCACACTGCCGTACTTCACAGTGTCACTCTTTAACTATGTAAGGTAGTGATTTAAATACACCACAAGGTGTCAATGTTTAGCGCGGGTCCATTATGATTTACATTCATTTGAGTGTTGTCTTCAAAACAAGCAGGACTCCAGTGGCCTGTACTACGAAGCTGGTTTTCTGGCTTAGCAGGGTAACTTCGAGAGTAACTCCATCACATGCCGCCTATCTTACCGGCTAACCGGGACTACGAAAGGTGGATATGTTGGAACCGGGGAGTGTTGCCATGGCAACACACAACACACGTCAAAACCGGTCGTCACAGAGTTAGATCTTGCTTAACACCAGGATTCCGATTAACCACGCTCTATTCAAACAGCACTCCTCCGCGAATGTGTCCTCTTGACAATGAAAGCGTACCTGGACGACCCCTACGACATTGGCGAGCCGATTGTGAGGGGCTCGCTTCGGAGGGCACGGGTTTTTAAACTGGATTACTTCTGGGGAGGTTGAACGGCGTTCGTAGTGCAGGCCACAGATAATGGCTCCTAACATCATAGTTTGTTTATTGTTACTAAATATTGGCATCCAGTGTATTTGTTGCTAAACGAGTTGCTAAAATGTTTAAATAGAGTTTGACCAAAGTCGGAGTAAGTTTTATGCATATTTTGCATACCTATTTTGATTGTGAATTTGTGAATGCCAGTTCTCTTTGCATTGATGTTTAACTGTATGAGTATAGGGCCGCATTAATACACATTGAAGCACTTTTCTTTTTGTGAACATTATTTGTTTGAGAGATATGAATATTATTTTTGTTGTATTTTCACTATATGATAGTTATGTTTGTTGTGAAGGAGTTGCCGAAGCTTATGCCAATAAACGGCGCGGTCCGAGCTACGAATCTAAACGACTGGTCCACTCTTCTTTCTCTCTGCCTTACACCCCACTGTGGATTAAAGGAAAACTACCGCGTCAGTCAAGGGACAAAACGCAATCATTGGCTTGATCCCTAATTAATTTAAAACTCGCCATTGACACCTAGTGGCGTATTTAAATCAATACCATACATAATTAAAGAGTGACACCTTTTTTTGTTTTTTGTTTTAAAAGAGTGACACGTGGAATTCCGGCAGCGTGGCCATGTGACGTCCCCGCTCTGAGACGACAACAACAATGGCGAGCTACTAGTTTATTTTGTGATTTAAAATTTTACAAATTTTCTTGAAACGAAAACATGAGGAGAGGTTTTAATATCAAATTGTTATAACTCATACAAAGATTTATCTTTTAAGAACTACATGTCGTTCTATCCTTGGTTCCCTTTAAGTCCTATCGTAACGCCCAACAAACATGCCAAATTTCATAAAAACTGACACGGACTGACCCACGTGCTAATACGTTGTTATGCTAATGATCCTAATTGTCAACATTATCTTGTGTCTGCAGAGAGAACGACATCACTTCTGTCCTCGACCACACATTCTGCGTGGAGCATAATGCCTTTGGGAAGTTCCTCCAACATGAACTCAAACCTAATGGCCGTAACATCCCTGTCACTGAGGAGAACAAGAAGGAATATGTGAGGTAATGATAATATGAAGAAGATATCTTGTACTGATGCATACTTCCTGCTTGAAGTTCAACCAAAAAGCCGATTTTACTACTTCACATTGACGATTTTCATGTAAAACTGGCCCATGGCATTAAAAACTCAACCACAAAGAATAACTAGCCATTCAATCTATTTCCTACTTGCCATTGTCTATGAAAATTGATCCCATTATTAAGAAATGTGTATTAAACATCTTGACTGTTCTCTTTAGGCTTTATGTGAACTGGAGGTTTATGCGAGGAATTGAAGCCCAGTTCTTGGCTCTCCAGAAAGGATTTAGTGAGCTTATCCCCCAACATCTCCTAAAACCTTTTGACCATAAGGAACTTGAGGTACGCTTTTTTTCCCCCCCAAAAGGTACTTTTAAGGAACTGGATACACTGGTTAACACATTGGCTGCCAATGACATATACAGTGGTACCTCGACATACGATCGCTTCGACACACGATCTTTTCGACATCTGACGTAAAATTTGACTCGTCATTTGTCTGACGACATGCTCGAAATATGATGACTTTTGACAGCACTGCAGTTTCTTTGTTTTGACGGAAGACGGACGCACAGCTGATTTTCTTGTGAGAGAAATCAACACTGGATCCAAAAAGGTTACGTTAGAGCAGGTGCAGAAAAAAAGAAAAGGTGACGCTTACCAGTGAGATGAAGATGTACAGTGTATCACAAAAGTGAGTACACCCCTCGCATATCTCCAGATATTTAAGTATATCTTTTCATGGGACAACACTGACAAAATGACACTTTGACACAATGAAAAGTAGTCTGTGTGCAGCTTATATAATAGAGTTAATGTATTTCTCCCCTCAAAATAACTCAAAATATAGCCATTAATATCTAAACCCCGGGCAACAAAAGTGAGGACACTGCAGGGGAACTACGTACATCCCTAAATGTCCAAACTGAGTACTGCTTGTCATTTTCCCTCCAAAATGTCGTGTGACTCGTTACAGGAGTGCTGTCAGCATTGCAGCAGAGAGGTGGGGGGGGGGGGGGGGGGTCATTCCCACCACCATGCTTGACTGTAGGCATGACACACTTATCTTTGTACTCCTCACCTGGTCGCCGCCACACATGCTTGAGACCATCGGAACCAAACAAATTAATCTTCGTCTCATCAGACCGTAGGACATGGTTCCAGTAATCCATATGCTTTGTTGACATGTCTTTAGCAAACTGTTTGCGGGCTTTCTTGTGTACAGTCTTCAGAAGAGGCTTCCTCCTGGGGTGACAGCCATGCGCACCAATTTGATGTAGAGTACGGCGTATAGTCTGAGCACTAACAGGCTGACCCCCCACCTCTTCAATCTCTGCAGCAATGCTGACAGCACTCCTGTAACGAGTCACATGACATTTTGAAAGGAAAATGACAAGCAGTACTCAATTTGGACATTTAGGGATGTACGTAGTTCACATGCAGTGCACTCACTTTTGTTGCCAGGGGTTTAGATATTGATGGCTATAGTTTGAGTTATTTTTAGGGGGAAATAAATTAGTTAAATTAGCTGGGATAGGCGCCAGCACCTCTGCGACCCTCGTGAGGACAAAGCGGTATGGAAAATGAATGAATGAATTTAATTATATAAGCTGCACACAGACTACTTTTCATTGTGTCAAAGTGTCATTTTGTCAGTGTTGTCCCATGAAACTATAGACTTAAATATCTGCAGAAATGCGAGAGGTGTACTCATTTTTGTGATACACTGTAAATGATAGCACTTAGGGCCGTAGATTGTCGATCTAGGCCGGCTGTGCTCCTCCGTTTGCCAGTCTTTATAAGTTATTCTTATTGTTGTAACATTGCCAAAGAAATTGCCAGCTTCGTCAGGTTTCTAATCATTTATTCCATCAACTTGTAAAACACAATACGCCTAGTGTCCGCTGCTGTTGACGCCAGCATCAAAACAGAAATTAAAATAGAATCGCGCTCCCTTGCTCACCGTCACGTCAGCCCCACGGTCCGTTCATGTACAGCAAAAAAAAGTCTGCCATATTACAACCCGATTCATTACATTATTACAGGTATTATTATTATTATATTATTATTTTTATGATTTTTTTATTCATAATTTATTTATCTGCTCATTGTAATTGCTATTTGCAACAGTAACAGCAGTATTTATTAAAGATTTAGAGTAGATTTTTGGGGTGTGGAACGAGTTAATGGAATTATAATGTATTCTTATTGGGAAAATCCTGCTCGACATGCGACCATTTCGACTTACAAACAAGGTCCTGGAACGAATTAACTTCGTATGTAGAGGTACCACACTATAGGCGAACCAGAGTTGCTTTTAAAAAAAAATGCAGTTTTTATTTTGACTACACATACCTTTGATATATTACTACTTAGAACACTCAAACTTCGGAAACACATCAACAACTTTCCTACCCCCAGATCAGATTTAATGTTTTCATAAAATAACTAATTTGCTGTTGTTGATAGCGATAGATGTCCAATCCATTTTGACTGGGAGGGGCTGCAAGCGATCGCAAGATTGATTTCAGCCCTCATAGTCCAAATGGATTGGACATCTAATGCCGTCAATGTCACTGAAACATGCTCAGTCAATGCCAGCCATCCCACTTAAAATGAAGTAGATGTCTATTGCTATAAATGGCAGTGAATGAGTTATTTTATAATTCCTTTCTTCCTCTAATGCCCTTAATTAGCTGATTATCGGCGGATTGGGGAAAATCGACCTGGCTGACTGGAAGACCAACACGCGCCTGAAGCACTGTACAAGTGAGAGCAATGTGGTGCGGTGGTTCTGGCAGGCGGTGGAGGCTTTCAGCGAGGAGAGGAGAGGACGTCTGCTGCAGTTTGTCACAGGCTCCACCCGCGTCCCGTTACAGGGGTTCAAAGCACTGCAGGGTGGGTCATGCACTGATTCAGCAGGCCACCCGCACACATCCTTTACTTATTTGACTGTCACACATTAGTTTATATTAGAAATTTCTTGTGTGAATGTAATGATAGCTCATGACTTAACAGTAAGTTTTATTCCATTGTACAATTCCTAAAAAAAACATACAAGGCAGAAATAGATAAATGAAATGACACTATTTATAGCAAATAAAGACCAAGTAAATGAAATTGAGTAACTTCACTACCGTGCTTGATGAACTCTTAAGGCCTTTTCACACTTGCGGTAGCCGCAGTTTGCGCGCATTTCCATTGTGCATACGGGAGGGGCCGTCCCTGGGAGGACGGGTCTGGAAAGAGAAACTTGTTCTATATTAAAGTGGCAAACTCTGACAAATGTATTTTTCAGCTTGCGAGATGGGGGCGTGTCTGGCAATTATTCTTATCAAAGCGCTAATGATGCTTCTAAAACACGTCACAACAAAGCAGCAACGATAACGCTCATCAATTGCTAAATAAACATTTTCCTAAACACCACCACAGATTTGCACTTTGCCAATTTCTACCAAGTTCTAATGCTTAAAAATCATTGGCCAACTAGCTAGCTTCTGCTAAGTTCTGCTCGACGCCTCATTGACAGGGGCATGGTTCAGGTTAGGGTTATGAATAGGGATAGCTACAGACCATGCGCCGCATTATCACTTACACCCTAATTTCCAGACACCTCCCCGTTTTGCAAGTGGCTCTCATAGAATAGAAAAGAAAACCATTATTTTCATTGTACAGAGTGCAATGGGATTTAAAGCATCATCATAGTGTGCACTACGTAAAGCAAAAGTATAATTAGGCTAGTATTTAAAAAAAACAGGTTGGAGTGTACACAGGTTGGGAATAAAGTGAAAAAGTGACTAGCAGCAAGTGGTGATGTAGTGGTAATATAACAGTACGTATATGACAATTTACAGTACTTGGACTAGGAGGCAGATGGCTGACTTAATAAGATGGTGCAAATGACAGTTTGTCCATGGCTATTGATGTAACAGTGCGAAAATGCTATATTGTAACGGTGCAAATAATGCATACGCAGTACCCAGATTGAAACAGATTTCTGAAAACAGGCTAGGCTCATACTACAGGTCTTAATGCACGAATCCGATTTTTTCGTGTTTTTCCGACTCGAGTCAGGCATTAACTTGAGGGTCTGAACAGGACAAGTCGCATAGAAATGGACCATTTCAAATCCGATCTGAGTCACTTTCGTATGTGATTCAAATCCGATCTGGGCCACATTTTTTCAGAACGTGACTGGCGGTCTGAACTGTCAAGACTCCCAAATCGGAATTCATGCAGCAATTACATCAACAAAGAGCAAGAGGCACGGAGGACGGCAACCATTTAGGCATTAGCTTCTAGCTTGAACTCTGCTTTTAAGCACGAAGCGGGCTTGACCACAGTCATAAAAAATAAAATGAAGAAAAAAAGAATAAGCCTTACAATTTTCTATTTTCATTCTGTGCGCCGAATGAGCAATATTTCATTATTGCACACATGGCCGAGTCGGGGCAAACTGACGCACCAACGTCATTTCACGCACACACGTCAAGGCTCGTGTGTGTGCGTGTATGCGTTCCATCAGTCCATATAAACTTTGAATATAAGACTAAACGGGGATTATTAATGTCTGTTATTTGTGTCCTCTTTTTGGAAATCAAAATATGATCAATCTGGAATGACATACAGCTAGCGTGTGTAATTTGTTTCTATGCTTCTGCGCATGCGGGTCTCTTTGCTGAGTGCATCTAAGACTGCGAATTAGTGCGCATGCGTGATACTTGAACGATCTCAATGGACAAAGGAAGTCTGAACGGGCACGCCAAAAAAACAGATATGGCAAAAAATCAGATATGTGCATTAAGACCTGTAGTATGAACCTAGCCTTAGTGTGATGCATGTGATAATGTTGTGGCATTAGCAGTGCAATGACAGTGACATTTGAGAGCAAACTTGAGTTGAGTATGGTGGCAGCTGTTGAAAAGAAACTCTCGGTCTGCTTGTTTTGGCTGTTATGGTCCTGTAGTGGCTGCTAGATGGCATCAGGTTCAAAAGGTGGAAGCTGGGGTCTTTTATGATGCTCTTTGACCTTCCTAGAGAGTTGTAGGTAGTGGATGAGAGAGGAAGGGGGCAGCCACTGACCTCATGCCTCTTCTTGCCAAGTTAAATGATATCTCAATGCACGTTTGTGCGGAACTTCTCACAAACAAAAACTTGACATTCGCGCTGAAACTAATAAAGCTCTTTATACGGCTATTTATGACCTTCTCTACTCCTTAAAACAAGAAAAGTTCTGGTTTTTTGTGCAAAAATGAAAAATAAATGCATTCGTGCTTGGGACTTCAGTAAATAGTGCCCGCACTTCACTCCCTGGCCACGTCTATGTTAGGTCCTTCCTTTCACCGTCATGTTGCGTTTTGCCGCGTGACCATTTCATTCTAGGCTGCCGCTAATGTGAAACAGCCATTACAACAGTATACTATCTTGCTATGTAATAAAAATATAAAATAAAAATGCTAATTATATTTTTCTGTGTAGCAGAATAGAGCAGTGATAACTAGAATGTATGTGTGTAAGGCTCTACAGGTTCTGCAGGACCAAGACTATTTACTATCCATTTGATAGACGCCAACACTGACAACCTGCCCAAGGCGCACACGTGGTAAAGAAACAACAAATTTACTCAACAAATGCCTTTTATTCACAGACGTGGTCAAGTTGCTTTGTCTAATCATCTGTTCCTGTGTCTAGTTTCAACAGGATAGACATCCCACCCTACGAGTCTTACGAGAAACTTTATGAGAAACTGCTGACTGCTGTGGAGGAGACATGTGGCTTCGCTGTGGAGTGAAAGCCCTTACAACCAAAACAACGTACTCACAGTTGTGCTTGCACTCGCATTCAACTCTTTGACCTTTTTTTTAAATGAACAAACATGCACAGAATATGGAGTACGTGCAGGGTGGCCACGCACGACAAGAACACACGGCCCGCCCTCACCCGAACCGTTGGCAGTTGTGGAGGAAGCACAGCGAAGAAGTCAAATGAAAGAAAAAGTATTTTAAGAATTTTTCAAATGTTTTCAAGAAGCATTTTTACCTTTTGGGTTTAACAAGCTATGATGTCAACTCCTTGGAATGTCAACAGCCACATCGAACTTGTCACTCATCTTGAGCAGGCGAGCAGACACCGTTCAATGATGTCTGGACCAAGTACAAAGCCGAGGCTGACTTTCTGTGCGTGACGTCCCGATTGACTGACTTGTACTCATCCGTTCACATTTGACCACTGTTGCGTACTCGAATGTGTCTGCGTATGTGTGTTGTGCACGTGGCACAGCGTGGCGGGGTGGACACGGCGTGCCACCTAGTTACGCTGTTAAACGATCAAAATGAGCCTGCTCCTCTGTTTGATTACTTTGCCTGTTCTGTTTATTCGTACCTGCGACCATTCTGATCAACTTATGTTTTATTATTTATTACTAAGTGATTACTGACCAAGCTGCTATACGCTCCGCAAAGAGCTCTCACTAATCTGTTCATCCCCTCGCGCAGATTTGATGGGTCAATTCACTTCCATTTCAAGTCATCCACAAAGTGGGTTTTGATTAATTTTTTTTTTTTTTTTTTTTTTTTTTTTAATGCATTATGATGCAACTATTCCTGTGAGTGTATGTTAATTATAAATGAATGACATGGTATGTTTATTGAGGTGAAAGGGATCGACAAGCCAAGCCTTGATTAGACAATTTCCTTTTACTGAGAAGTCCAGGGTCGTTGAGAAAGTTTCTAAATGAGCCGTGAAAATGCAAAGAGTCAGCTTCAGGAAAGTTTTATGTGACCTGTTTAATAAAAGCTCAAGCATTTCACTCGTTTTAATACCAATTTAACAAGCAGGCCCCTTTGGCAGCCCCGATGTTTTTCTGTCCATCTCTTTTCCTCCATTGTCGAGTAGTCATTAACCTCAAGGCAGCCATGAATGAACAAGCGCTTTTTATCATTACCAGTCCTCCAGAGATGTGAATGAATTCATGAAAAAAAGCTAACTCTTGAGAGGAAAATATTGGGCTTTACTGTAGATTGATGACTGTTAAGCAGAATAGTTTCAATCTGCGTTTTTTTAGGTTCTGAGTTCACTGTGTAATGGATGCAAGAGCATTGGAACTTACTATGTACTAAAACATTTATGGAAAAAATACAGTGTAAATAAGATTATATGAAAAGAAATTAAATTGAAAGTAATACCATGTATTGTGTGATAGTTTTACTTATTTGTCCTCTGTCATTCATCACGTACAGTGGTAAGTATCTGAGCCTTTTGGAATTTCTCACATTACTGCATATTGTCAAAATCACACCGATGTAAAAACTCTAACTAAAACCACCCAGACATTTATAGGTCTTCATATTTTAATGAGGATAGTATGCAAACAATGACAGAAGGGGGGGGGGGGGGGGGATGGGGTATGTGAACCCTCTGCCTAAGGAGACTTGAAGAGCAATTGAAACCAAATTTTTACCAAACAATTTAAGTCAGGTCTGTGCCCAATTACTGATGAGTGGTTTAAAGCTGCCCTGCCCACTATAAAACACATCTGGTAAGAATTGTCTTGATGAGAGGCATAGTCTGATGTGCTACATGGCTCAGTCAAAAGAGCTGTCTGAAGACATGGGCTCAAGGACTGTTGATTTGTATAAAGCTGGGAAAGGATACAAAACCATCTCTAAAAGTCTGGATGTTTATCAATCGACAGAGAAGTTGTCTACTAACGGAGAGAGTTTGGCACTGTTGCTTCTCTCCCAGGGAGTGGCCGTCAACCAAAGATGATGCCAAGAGTTCAGCACAGAATACTCGGAGAGGTAAAAAAGAACCCTACAGTGTCTGCTAAAGACTTACAGAAATCACTGGCACAGTCCAATATCTCTGTGCACACATCAACTATATGTAAAACTATGGCCAAGAATGGTGTTCATGAGAGGACTCCATGGAGGAAGCCACTGCTGTCTAAAAAACATGGTTGCTCGTTTAATGTTCGCAAAAAGACCCTTGGACAGTCCACAGAGGTTTTGGCAAAATATTTTGTGGACTGATGAAGCCAAAGTTTAATTGTTTGGGAGTAACACATAACTTCATGTGTGGAGGAAATTGGAACAGCTCACTAACACCTCATTCCCACTATGAAGCATTGTGGCGGGAGCATCATGATTTGGGGCTGTTTTGCTTCCTCAGGGTCTGGAAAACTTGCAATCGTTAATGGAAGAATGAATTCAAAGGTTTATCAGGATGTTTTGCAGGAAAACCTTAGGCCTTCTGTCAGACAGTTGAAGCTAAAAAGAGGATGGGTGCTGCAACAAGACAATGATCCAAAACACAGAAGTAAATCAACTTCAGAATGGTTTCAGAAGAACAGAATACACGTTCTGGAGTGGCCAAGTCAAAGTCCAGACTTGAACCCCATTGAGATGCTGTGGCATGAGCTAAAGACAGCGATTGATGCCAGACATCCCAGGAATCTGACTAAACTACAGCAGTTTTGTAGAGAAGAATGGGCCACGATTAGTCATCAGCCAATCAAACGTGTTTGAGGGTGTCATGTTTGTTTGTGTTCTCAGTTCTTTTTTCTTTATTCAGCCCCTGATTGAGCCAGATTGGTGGGGTAATGCGACACACCTGTGCTTGATTAGGATAGATAAATATTTATGGAAGCTTTTCACCATTTGCAAGTGTCGGACTATTGCTTGCTACTTGCCTTGCTTACCGCTGTGTGTTCCTTTGTGCTTCTCGATGTTCTACGGTCGTGTTCTGGTTTGATCATTTTTACTTTTGTGCTCTTTTAGACTTTGTTGTTAGATTTTTGGACTCTGTTATATTTCCGCCTTCTAGCGTGCTCTCTTAGTTGTACTTTGTTATACTTGCGTTTTTCGGCGTGCTCCCTTAGTTGTACTTTGTTATACTCTCGTTTTTTTGCGTGCTCCCTTTGTTGTACTTATTAAATACAAACCTTCACTATCCCTGATCTCCTGGTCTGTGTTTGGGATCCACATCAACTGCTTGCCGATAATAACAGCGAAAAAATGGACTGGCACATTCAGCAAGTGAAAAGGGATGAATGTAAGGTGGAACATAATGAAAATAATTCACTTAATAATGGTAGGGTCAATTTTATCCCTACAACACAGGGGAAGACAATCGAAATTATTTATAAAACTGGAGTTATTATATAATGCAAATCAGGTTTCTTAAAGGTTGGTGGGGACAATTCGAGCATTCTGAAAAGTTGGTAGTGCTGTGTCCCTACCATCCCTATGCAAACCTACGCTCTTGAGTAAAAGTCTTAAACGTGAAAAAGAAACAAGCGTTTTTTTAATGACCAAAAATAGGTACTTGCCCTGCATATAAAGGGACAAAGATTTAAAAAAAAAAAAAAAAAAAGGGAAGAAAAATAACTCAAAAGGTGGTCCCCATTCATTCTTCATTCATTCTGTACTGTACTGTGATGTTTACGAAGAATGCTACCATCACTTTTTGAAAACTACATTTCCCAAGATGCCATGACTACCACCAGGCTTTGAACGCTTGACGTCACTAACTTCCCCAATGCTCTTGTTTTGGCTGCTTGTTTCGCTTCTCCACGCAATATCGGTCCACAAAGAAGATAGTTGGTTCTGGCATTCTAACAAGAAGCGGCGGTACTGTCATCTTCTATTATCTTTCTAACTGATACGATAATCCTATCGTGATTGTGCACGGTTTTGGCCACTGTTGTGGACACTTAATTTCGAAGTCCCAGAACAAGTTTAACTGCTGGCTAGCTCACAAGCTAGCTGAGCTAATTAACATTAGCTTAGCTGATTGCTTCTTATATTTTTCTTTCCCCGCAAAAATAACCTATTGCTTATTTGTCGTGTGTGCATTTTACGAAGGTTTCCGATATACGCGGACATTAATACAACGTTAGTCCTAATGTCAACGTGATAAGAGAACATGTTATTCCAACATTGTCAGCTCTACGTCGTTGATGGCTTTGATTGTCATTTTTGTTTTGTCACACAACGCATAGATTTAAAAACTGTTTGTCTTTGTCTTTTAAATTAAAGCCTCAATCCCAACCGGCGACATTCTATATGTGCCGACTTCTTTAGGTGACTATACTTTTAAGAACTTTCATGTAAGCGATTGGCTTCATTTAGAGACGTAGACCTTCTCAAGCGTTTTCTGATCTTTTCCACGTTGACATTCGGATCTTACATTAGTCAACGGCCTAATGGACATTGTTGTTCAATAAGGTTTGTTACAAAAATGTTTAAAATGGTTGCTTGATGAAATCATTCTGCCCGAAAAATGAGTTAATGCTTATATATGACACGAAAATCACTTCTGTATGTTAAAAACATTGTTATTAATGTGAACATTTCGTAAATGAGGGCCTATAAATGTTCCCAAAATATTTTCATCCCATAAATTCTCCGAACTTTATAAATTCTTCAAGTGTTCCCATGAAACTTAAGGGTACTGCACTGCAGTCTCATCTACCTTACCTTGATGTTTGTTTGACGAAACTTTCATGAAAGCTCAATTACATTGATTCTATGTTCATCTTACGATGCCATTGAAGGCACTAGACATCCAATCCATTTTGAAAAAGGACAAGACGACTAGCTCCGTCAATTAATATTAAAATGCCATTCTTACAGTTGAATAGAACTTTCTCGTCGTTCAGTGCATACATCTAGATAAAAGCAAAAGTTCAAAAGGAAGTAATTGAGTTCGTTTCCTTATAGCTGCCATCATTAGCCAGTAGCTCAAGTCAAGCAAATCCAAATTTGATGTATTAAGTAATACGTTATAGGAATTCTAAAATGGCCGCATCCTATGTACAGTGGTATGAAAAAGTATCTGAACCTTTTGGAATTTCTCACATTTCTGCATAAAATCACCATCAAATGTGATCTGATCTTTGTCAAAATCACACAGATGTCAAAACAGTGTCTAAAACCACCCAAACATTTATACAGTTGTGGTCAAAAGTTTACATACACTTGTGAAGAACATAATGTCATGGCTCTGTTGAGTTTCCAGTTATTTTCGACAACTCTGATTTTTCTCTGATTGAGTGATTGGAACAGATACTTCTTTGTCACAAGTGATTGGAACAGATACTTCTTTGTCACAAAAAACATTCATAAAGTTTGGTTCTTTTATGACTTTATTATGGGTGAACAGAAAAAAGTGATCAAATCTGCTGGGTCAAAAATATACATACAGCAGCGCTAATATTTGGTAACATGTCCCTTGGCCATTTTCACTTCAATTAGGCGCTTTTGGTAGCCATCCACAAGCTTTTGGCAAGCTTCTGGTTGAATCTTTGACCACTCCTCTTGACAGAATTGGTGCAGTTCAGTTAAATTTGATGGCTTTCTGACATGGACTTGTTTCTTCAGCATTGTCCACAAGTTTAAGTCAGGACTTTGGGAAGGCCATTCGAAAACCTTAATTCTAGCCTGATTTAGCCATTCCATTACCATTCTTCAGCATTGTCCACAAGTTTAAGTCAGGACTTTGGGAAGGCCATTCGAAAACCTTAATTCTAGCCTGATTTAGCCATTCCATTACCACTTTTGATGTGTGTTTGGGGTCATTGTCCTGTTGGAACACCCAACTGCGCCCAAGACCCAATCTTCGGGCTGATGACGTTAGGTTATCTGGAAGAATTTGAAGGTAATCCTCCTTCTTCGTTATCCCATTTACTCATTGTAAATCACCAGTTCCATTGGGAGCAAAACAGCCCCACGGCATAATACTACCACCACCGTGCTTGACGGTAGGCATTTTGTACTTGGGGTTAAAGGCCTCACCTTTTCCCCTCCAAACATATTGCTGGGTATTGTGGCCAAACAGCTTGATTTTTGTTTCGTCTGACCACAGAACTTTCCTCCAGAAGGTCTTATCTTTGTCCATGTGATCAGCAGCAAACTTCAGTCGAGCCTTAAGGTGCCGCTTTTGGAGCAAGGGCTTCCTTCTTGCACGGCAGCCTCTCAGTCCATGGAGATGCAAAACACGCTTGACTGTGGACACTGACATCTGTGTTCCAGCAGCTTCTAATTCTTGGCAGATCTGCTTTTTGGTGATTCTCGGTTGAATCTTCACCCTCCTGACCAATTTTCTCTCAGCAGCAGGTGATAGCTTGCGTTTTCTTCCTGATCGTGGCAGTGACAAAACAGTGCCATGCACTTTATACTTACAAACAATTGTTTGCACTGTTGCTCTTGGGACCTGCAGCTGCTTTGAAATGGCTCCAAGTGACTTTCCTGACTTGTTCAAGTCAATGATTGTTCAAGTCAATAATCACTCACAAGAAATTGCTAATTCGTGTTGCTGTATGTATACTTTTGACCCAGCAGATTCGATCACTTTTTCTGTTAACCCATAATAAAGTTATAAAAGAACCAAACTTCACGAATGTTTTTTGTGACAAAGAAGTATCTGTTCCAATCACTCTATCGGAGAAAAATCAAAATTGTAGAAATAACTGGAACTCAAGAGGGCCATGACATTATGTTCTTCACAAGTGTATGTAAACTTTTGACCACAACTGTAGGTTTTCATATTTTAATGAGGATAGCATACGAACAATGACAGAAGGGGGGATAAATGAACCCTCTGCCTAAGGAGACTTAAAGAGCAATTGAAACCAAATTTTTACCAAACAATTTAAGTCAGGTCTGTGCCCAATCACTGACGAGAGGTTTAAAGCTACCCCGCCCACTATAAAACACACACCTGGTAAGTATTGTCTTGATGAGAAACATTGTCTGATGTGCATCATGGCTCGGTCAAAAGAGCTGTTTGAAGACCTGCAATCAAGGATTGTTGATTTTGTATAACACTGGGAAAGGATACAAAACCATCTCTAAAAGTGGATGTTCATCAATCGACAGTCAGAGAAGTTGTCTACAAATGGAGAGAGTTTGGCACTGTTGCTTCTCTCCCAAGGAGTCGCCGTCCACCAAGGATAACGCCAAGAGTTCCGCGTAGACTACTCAGAGAGGTAAAAAAGAACCCTAGAGTGTCTGCTAAAGACTTACAGAAATCACTGGCACAGTCCAATATCTCTGTGCATACATCACCTACAGTATATGTAAAACCATGGCCAAGAATGGGGTTCATGGGAGGACTCCATGGAGGAAGCCACTGCTATCTATAAAAAAACATTGTTGCTCGTTTAATGTTCGCAAAAAGGCACTTGGACACTCCACAGAAGTTTTGGCAAAATATTTTGTCGCTTGATGAACAAAGTTGAATTGTTTGGGAGTAACACACAATGTCATGTGCATAGGAAAAATGGAAGAGGTCACCAACCTCAACACTTCATTCCCACTGTGAAGCATGCTGGCGGGAGCATCATGATTTGGGGCTGTTTTGCTGCCTCAGGGCCTGGAAAACTTGCAATCATTAATGGAAGAATGAATTCAAAGGTTTACCAGGATGTTTTGCAGGAAAACCTGAGGCTGTCTGTCAGACAGTTGAAGCCAAAAAAGAGGATTGGGACTGCAACAAGACAATGATCCAAAACACAGAAGTAAATCAACTTCAGAATGGTTTCAGAAGAACAAAATACACGTTCTGGAGTGGCCAAGTCAAAGTCCAGACTTGAGATGCTGTGGCACGAGTTAAGGACAGTGATTCATGCCAGACATCCCAGGAATCTTGACTGAACTACAGCAGTTTTGTAGAGAAGAATGGGCCACGACTAGTCCTGATCGATGTGCCGGACTGATCTGCAGCTACAGGAAGCGTCTGGTTATTGCTGTTATTGCTGCCAGTGGGTTGGCCACAAAATATTAAATGTGATGGTTCACTTACTTATTTTTCCCCCTCCTGTCATTGTTTGCATTCTATCCTCATTAAAATATGAAAACCTATAGATGTTTGGGTGGTTTTAGTTAAAGCAGACACTGATTTTTCATCTTTGTGATTTTGAAAAAGATTGGATCACATTTGATGGTGATTTTATGCAGAAATGTGAGAAATTCCAAAGGGTTTAGATGCTTTTTTATACCACTGTACATGAAAAGGGATGTTAGTCGTTTACCTATGAGGGTTCTGATCGTTATTTTTTACCTGAGACTAGTTACATTATTTTTCGATGTGGAATTTGACTATCAGTACAATGACAATTGAGATGTCAAGTGTCAACAAGTGGGTTTTCTCACTTATTTAATATTCTGCACTCTGCTAGCTTTCAAGTCACACCCAGTATGAAAAATCTGACATCAATGCCATCAATGGTGCCCAGTGAATTAAACGGATAACGTGTGTTCCAGATGGTGTAAATCCAGAAGTGAAGTCAATTAACGGAGCTGGTAAGTTGTGAATCATCATGGCAGACGGAATTAGTGATGACGAAGTCATTCACCTGGCAAGTTTTAAATTGCATCGAAGCCAAGGTAAATTCAAACAAAAATAGGACAAAGATTTGTGCATTTGAAGCAAATTTTTCTAAATTATAACTGAATGGGTTTTTTTCAGGCTCAAACAGGGGTCAGCGGGAGATCATCACCGTTTCTGATGATTCGGACGAGGAAACTGTGACTTTGGCATCCAACAGTCCTGTTTTAGTTCCAGATGATGATGTTGCTGAAGATGATGATGTCAAGATCCTAGAGGTAAGTGAGGAACAAATACATCCTTAAGGTGTGTATCATATTTCCTCACACAGTACTCTCAAAAAGGTTATTGGCTAGTTACTTTCTCACACATAACTAAGACAAAAGACAAGTAAGGTTCAACATTTTAGCCACGTATGAAATAAAAACATTGGTCCAATTGCAATTATATGGAACGATAGAAGACAGTTAGTTAAAATGTAGGTATGTGACGAAAAAAAATCAGGATGCAATAGCAGATTTATTCATCTCTTGGCTTGTTTCGATTTATATTTTACATTTTCTTTTGAATATTATTTGCCTTTTAAGTAATTCAATACATTTAACAAATCGAAAATACATATAGAAAGCGGTTATGTAGGTTTTGAAGAGTTAACAGACCCTGAGTAAGTCGGCCCTAGTATATGATGCTGGCCAAAACTATGGGCACCCCTGCAATTCTGTCAGATAATGATGCTCAGTTTCTCCCAGAAAATGATTGCAATTACAAATGCTTTGCTAGTAATATCTTCATTTATTTTGCTTACAGTGAAAAAACACAAAAGAGAATTAAAAAAAAAAAAAATCATTATCATTTTACACAAAACTCCAAAAACGGCCAGGCAAAAGTATTGGCACCCTCAGCTTGATACTTGGTAGCACAACCTTTAGACAAAATAACTGCGAACAACGGCTTCCGGTATCCATCAATGAGTTTCTTACAATGCTCTGCTGGAATTTTAGACAATTCTTATTTGGCCAACTGCTCCAGGTCTCTGAGATTTGAAGGGTGCCTTCTCAAACTGCCATTTTCAAATCTCTCCGGAGGTGTTCTATGGGATTTAGGTCGAGCTCATTGTTGGCCTCTTTAGAAGTTTCCAGTGCTTTCTCTCAAACCATTTTCTAGTGCTTTTTGAAGTGTGTTTTGGGTAGAGATGCACGATAATATCGGTCACCGATAATTATCGGCCGATAATGGTAATTATGACGTCACACAGATAATCCAGATGAAACGAAATTCAACCGATAATGCCAATCCGATAATTATATACTTAATTTAGCCTCCAAATGTGCGCAATCAACAGTTTTGTCCAATTTTGCTAGTTTTAAGGAGGTGTTTTTGCAGTGTAGTAATGTGATATATGTTAGGAATGGCTTACTTTTAAAGGCATTTTTGTGCAACTTGGGTGTTTACTCTTGAAGTAATTGTTGCCAAAATCTTACCATTACACAATGTCATTGCCATTGTTTAGATGTTGGAATTTATTACTTGTTCACATTTGATGTGGAAAAAAATGGCACTAAATTACATTTTTGCACAGTAACATTTGGTCTTTGTATACTTTAAAATTTTACATACATATTTGAATAGAATTATCGGCGTGACATTATCGGTTATCGGGTGGAAGGGGCAGGAAATTATCGGTTATCGATATCGGTTGAAAAATGTATTATCGTGCATCACTAGTTTTGGGTCATTGTCCTGCTGGAAGACCCATGACCTCTGAGGGAGACCCAGCTTTCTCACACTGGGCCCTACATTATCTTGCAAAATTTGTTGGTAGTCTTCAGACTTCATAATGTCATGCAAACTGTCAAGCAGTCCAGTGCCAGAGATAGCAAAGCAACCCCTGAACATCAGGGAACCTCCGTCATGTTTGACTGTTGGCACCGTGTTCTTCTCTTTGAATGCTTTGTTTTTTTCCCTGTAACCTCTATGTTGAAGCCTTTTGCCAAAAAGCTCTACTTTTGTCTCGTCTGACCAAAGAACATTCTTCCAAAACGTTTTCGGCTTTCTCTGGTAGGTTTTGGCAAACTCCAACCTGGCTTTTTTATGTCTCAGAAGTGGGGTCTTCCTGGGTATCCTACCATAGAGTACCTTTTCTTTTAGACGCCGACGGATAGTACAGGTTGACACTGTTGTACCCTCTGACTGCAGGACAGCTTGAACTTGTTTAGATGTTAGTCGAGGTTCTTTATCCACCATCCGCACAATCTTTCGTGTAAAGCTCTCGTCTATTTTTATTTTCAGTCCACATCTAGGGAGGTTAGCCACAGTGCCATGGGCTTTACACTTATTAATGACACTGCGCATGGTAGACACAGGAACATTCAGGTTTTTGGAGATGGACGTCTAGCCTTGAGATTGCCCATGCTTCCTCACAATTTCGTTTTTTAAGTCCTCAGACAGTTCTTTGGTCTTCCTTCTTCTTCTCCTTGTTCAATGTGGTACACACAAGTACACGGAACAGAGGTTAACTTTGATTAATTTTAACTGGCTGCAAGTGTGATTTAGTTATTGCCACCACCTGTTCTGTGCCAAAGTAACAGGTGCTGTTAATTACACAAATTAGTGAAGCATCACATGATTTTTCAAAGGGTGCCAATAATTTTGTCCAGCCCATTTTTGTGTAGTTGAGTTTTGTGTAAAATGATAATGATTTAATTTTTTTCCCCTTTCTCTCTTTAAATTTTTTTTTTTTTTTTTTTATTGCAAGCAAAATAAATGAAGATATTACTACCAAAGCATTTTTAATTGAAATCATTTTCTGGGAGAAATTGAGCATTATCTGACAGAATGCAGGGGTGCCAATACTTTTGGCCAGCACTGTATTTGTATAATTTTGGCCACTATACACAATCAAATATAATGAACAACTAACACAAAAAAATACAATAGGGCTGTCCAAAAAGGATTATTTTTTAAATTTCCAATTAATTAATCTCATAAATCCAAGAAATGTCATTATGATATGTTTACTTACGGTGAGTAGCTCTCATTAACACCTTTGTCACAGAATATCCACCCTTCTTGTACTTGAGGGAATATGTTGTATTGCTGCTCCCCTGCTTATGTGACAGCCTGAGGTCTCCTTGCATTCTCCATATAATGGGTTGGGAGGGAAATGCCAGTACTTACGTCTTTGAATAACCAAGTTTGTATTTTGCTAGGTTTTTAAAGTTGTAGTCGCTAATATGTTTTTAGCATAGAACCAATCTCGCATCTTTTGTGAACGATGTCCAAAGATTTTTTGGGGGGCCACTAATACAGTGGGTGACTGTGTTTCAGGTGTTAGTTCATCAGTTCAGCTTTACAAAGGCTGCACACGACAGGGAAACCTTCCATTTTTTCTTGAAAATAGCACCATGCTTTGGACACTGGTGGTCCGCTTTTTTTCGCTTTATTGTTCTGCGCTCTAAACCTTTGCCTCCTGACCCACCGTCATCTCAATTTTGCACACGTATTTTCAACTTTTTTTTTTAAACTCTTCATCAACTGTTGATAGTATGTTGAACTTGTCAACGCATTTGAATCAACGATGACATCGACTAGCTGGGACAGCTCTAAAATACAAGAAAGAAACGCAACATAGTTAACAGATAAGCTAGTTAGCAATAGATATGACTCCTAAAAATGACACGTTATTCACATTGACTGTGCTTAGTAGAATTGTTTATATTTTGCAACTTTTTTTCCTAGCAAATAGTTCCTGCACGTAAACATGTTATACGGCCAGCAGCAAAATGGAGCGGCACCCCACAAATACTCATTAAAGTCTATGGA
Organism: Corythoichthys intestinalis; assembly: GCF_030265065.1. Lineage (NCBI taxonomy): Eukaryota > Metazoa > Chordata > Actinopteri > Syngnathiformes > Syngnathidae > Corythoichthys > Corythoichthys intestinalis. Next base: position 11,879,309 of record NC_080410.1, read on the forward strand.
AATTCTATGGCCATTCCGGGGGACCCATCTACCCCCTCTACCTCCAGAGATGGCGTAGCCCACTCGGCTGCAGTCAGCACATCCGTATACACACAGCCAGACCATACAGGGAACCAGCAACAGCAAAATGCTGCTACGCCACAAGAGATAAAAATGGAGGCCCAAGTTAACTCCTCGTCACAAACCCGTTCTACCTCCTCACTCGCTGAAGCTGTCACATTGGGAGCGCCTCAAGGTGAAAAGCACATTCTGCCTAAAGCATCTAGACTGTCTAGCCACACAATACCTTTAGTGGATAGCCCCCTGCCAAGCACATCTCACAGTGATATTTCAAAGACACTTCCTGTCTCTACAAAGACTCAAAAAATGGCATGTAAAAGGACCAGCACCGAAGACAATCCTCAGGCAAGCACGTCATCTGCAGAGCCGCCTTCTAAAGCAAGGATATCTATAGAGCATTGGCCAAGCGGGTCGAGAAACTCTGTACCTCAGCATCAGCTGGAAAAGACTGTCTTTCCACCCCAACCAATACGAGCATATGCTTTGATCACACAGCCTCAGCAAGAGAACAGCAGGCCCCAGACAGCAGGCCAGGCAGCCTTAGGTCCCATGCACGGCAGTCTTATTCAGATCGAACCCCAGCCCCTTGCTCAGGCCCCGGGCCAGGCTTTAGCGCAAGAACCGCACTCCACTCAGGTGGCACCTCAAATGCACTCTGCAGTGCTAATTGCTGCAGCCCCTCAGAGGTTGGGACCTCCAGAGATGGGTCACCAGATCATGCTAGGGAGCCAGGCTGCCGCCAAGGCTGGCCCCAATCCCCAGCCACAGGTTGGCACCTCAAATGCGTTTTCTCAAACCCATGTAAATCCACCGCTCAACCCAGTCCCTGGTTTGGTGGCCTACCCTCCTGTTCCTGAGGAAATTCCCAGAATAGAGGATGCAAGACCTGGTCTCTCTAAACCAACAGAAATTCTGGAGATGGAGAACCACGTCAGAGCTCTCATCACTGGTGTCGTAAGTTAATAATATCCTGCTCCTTTTTTTCTCTTTCAGCTAGCTGTCTTAAATTTGTATCTTTTTGTCTTTCAAGTTGGATCTCTTCCCAGATATCCAGGAAGCCTATGTAGCAGAACTGATCCGAACAAATAATGTGAAAGACTTGAATGCGTAAGATTGTATTTTTTTTTTTTTTTTTTTTTTTTTGTTTTTTTTTTTTGGGGAATTTCTGAAGTAATTTGTTGTTCTACTAATTGTGAGAACACAAGTTAGCTCTTTATTGGGCCCTCATTGAACTCATTGGCTGCCATTGACGGCGCTAGACTTCCAAGCCATATTGACTGGAAGGGGGTGAATGAACAAATGTTGATTCGTCCCCTCCCATTCAAAATGGATTAAGCATCTAGCATCGTCAATGGCAGCCAATGAGTTAAATGACTTTTTAAATCCCCCAAACATCCAGTTTAAATGAACTGGAAATTTATCATTGTCAATGGCAGGCAATGAGCTAAATACTTTTAAAAAAAAAGAGAGTATTTTACTTTTTATTCATTTACATTTTTTTGGTTTTTGTTTTAATTAACATTGTATTAATTTGTAATTTTATTTACTCATATTGCACAAGGGCTGCAGGCTTGTACATTTACTTTCTGCCGAACACCACTTTTTTGACCATATCGTACATCACTATGTAGCGATTGTTCAAAAAGTTGAAAAGGTTGATCAAAATTGCCCAAAAAACATACAATGTATCTGTTCCTGACCAGCGTCGTCATTGCACACAGTCATGTTCAAATGCTCTAACTTTTCCCCCTACCTTTTTTCTAGTATCTGTAACCTGCTGTTGGAGAACCCAGAATATCCAAAGACAGGGGAAGCTACAACCGCAGTAGCGTCCACCAGCATTTTACTGGAGTCTGGAGACGATAACACAGAGGTAGTAACACAGTTGAAAGAAAATAAACACATACATAAACACAAACATGCTATCTAAAAGGGAACACCTTTTGTAAAACAGTATTTCAATTCACACACATTTGTTTACAAGAAGGTTCAGCCTTTCAAGTGTGAAATTAATTATGTACGGCAAATCTTTTATCTGCTTAGGTCTGAACATGTCTAAGTTTAAATGATAACTCTGAGGGAAAAATACCAAATATTTCCTAGTCCATATCGTTTAGACAGTGTTTTGGGGGACTGAAAATGCAAATATTTGAAAACTTTTATTTCCAGTGGAAATATTGATGACACTCCACTGTCAATGCGGTCTAAACTGTTTAAAAACCAAAACTGAGTTTTGGTGGCATCTGTCTCCAGGATTTCCAGATCTGAAAGACCAATCACATCGTAAAAACTACACAGTTCAATAAAAAACAGGAAAAATTACAACCTCTTCAGAATAAGATTTGATCAACTCACACAATAAATTTCTTTCCTGCCCCAAACCTTTACCTGCCCCAAACCTTTAAAACAGATGTTTATTTCCCATACTCCAGAAAAGAACTAGAAGGCTAACATGCAGGAATCAAGTTTTGCTGCCACCTACACATTGGGCATGCATAGTACATAAGCAAATTGTTTCATGCACTTGGCACCCAGATTTCCCTACACAAAAAGTAACAACAATGCGGCACTTTTGTTGTTTTGCTTCAGAGAATTTTCGTGTAAATGTGGCCTAAAACGAATGTACGTGTAAATTAAATAAAATTTATTTATATAGCCCTTTACATAATCTGAGAGGTCCTCAAAGTGCTTTACAACAAAGCAAAATATAGTTTATTGAGTTCATTTTGTCTACACTTATAGATTAGTTGAATTTTTCTTTTATCACAGACAATTGTTTTAGGTTGTTTCAGAGAAGGCTCTTTGATGAAGGCGGAAGTGTTCGCCGAAACATGTCAGGTAATTAAAACAACCTAAAACAATTGTCTGTCTTAAAAGATTAAAGTAGAGCAAAATATAGTACATGATAGATAAAAGGCAGGAAAGTACTATACAGATACCTGGCTATTTCAGTATTTTAGAATGTTTAGATATATGCATGTATACAGGTACAAATCATTGTTTTCTTTTGTATGCAGTGATCCCTCGCTACTTCGCGCTTCAAACATCGTGCCCTCAGTCCATCGCGGATTTATTTTTCACTTAAAAAATAAATACAAATGAACTGTACGGAGCCGATCGCGTAGTCTGACTCTCCCTTCCTCCCTCTCTCTCCTTGCTCTTTGATGGTCAGGCAGTGTACTGGGGTTGCTTATTAAAGTTAACGATGATTGACTGACAGTTAAGCTTAGATCTTGCCAGAGGCGCTGGTTAACCGAGACTTCAAAGCGCGGCATGCGTCAACATCGTTTAACTTGTTAAACAGTTGCTGTGGCAACTCATTGTGTGTAACTGAGCAGCTTGAGTGGACTCACTCAATGAAGCATTTAATAAAGACAAACACTTTTTAACTTTTTTTTTTAATGGATTGAGCATCTACATTTTTTCTTGTTTAAAAATAATTCGGTGGGACAGTAACATGTTTAAAACTTATCATAATTATTGCATTTGAAGTGCATAAAAACAATGTATTAAAATATATATGTACAAAAGTTTTTAATATACTTTGAAGAAAAAAGTGAAAAAACATTTCTTATATGTATCTCTTTCCAATGATAAATCTGAATGAATACATTGAACACACACACCAAAAAAAAAGCGCTGCTTTGCGCTTTTTCACTAATCGCGGCGGGTTCTGGTCCTCATTAACCTCGAAAAACGAGGGATCACTATTTATATCATTTACATCATAAATATTACATTTGCAGTACTTAAAAACCATTTATAAAAATGCACATATACATAGGCCTGTCACGATAACAAATTTTAGTGGGCGATAAATTATCTCATAAATTATTGCGATATGCGATATTATTGCGCCCCCCCCAAAAAATAAAAAAAATTTAACCGATTTACAATAACGCAGTGAGAATACAGTATATATTTATAGACCAAAAACACCCATTTAAACGCAATAAATGTTTTCTTTTAAATTAAAAAATACCTTTTAAGAAATCACAACTAAAAACAATAGACCATGCCTCTTTCAAGTAAAATACAACAATATTAATACCGCACAGAAACACATAATAAATAAAATGTCTTTTTTCAAGAAAAAATAAAATTGCACTTAATAACTGAAGCATTTAGGCACATAGGTATAAAGTTGCAGTAACAGTAATTGCACTTCAACAACAACAGAGAAAAATAGACTAAGTTACAGTAACAAAAATTTGGCTCCAAAAGGTATCAAATAATACTAAATAGAGGTAAAACGGTCTCATTTCTTCACCAATGTAGCAGACTTCACTTTCCGTGAGGAGACCTATTTTGCGCGGTGTCGTCTGTATTTCTCACATCAGGCGAACACCTCTAATTGTCAATTAATGACGTGACGAGGAGGCTCCGCTTGTTGCGATGCAGTTTTCCTACTAAGCAGTGAAAACTGGAGAGGGTGATAGTGTTTCAAATGAGCATGTAGATTTTTTCCTTTGGTCATCTTTGTTGAAACAACCTCCAGAAACATTTTGCTGACTGGTTCGTCCTCTTCCTCACGCCGCTCACTCATTGCTGTGCGCCAACAGTGCACTCGGCCCTGCCTCCCTCCATTGAATGACGGTCACTCAAACTCAAATATATAAAACGAACATACCCAGAAGTCAATAAAACAGAGTAAGTCCTCATCCCAGCATGTTACGTAGTTGGCAACAAGGAAGCTGAACTTTAAACAGCGCTGTCAAGCACGTCTGCCACACATCTGCCGCAAGCGCGTACGCACGCGCGTTCGTACGTGCACGCGAGGCGATAAATCGCAGTGGGAAAATTACCGTCTTCATTTTTATATACCGCGCGATAAATGGAATTATTGCATATTGCGACAGGCTTACATATACATACAAAGTTTTTTAAATTTGTGTGTATGTTTTTTTTTTTTTTTTTTAATTTGGGGAAAAAAGAGGAAAAGCATGTTTTATATGTATCTCTTTTAGAGCTGTCCCGACTAGTCGACATAGTCGACGTCATTGATGACGTAAATCCGTCGACGAGCAAAACATCCTGTCGACGGTTAATGAAAGGGTTAAAAAAATATATGCGTGGAAAGTTCAGAATGTCGGACGCTCTGTATGCAAGCGGGGAAAGCGGCACAAAGCCAAAAAAGCGCACCAGAGTGTCCAAAACATTGACTTATTTCAAAGAAACAAAGGAGGGTACAATCTTTTGTCCTGTCTCTTCAATGCCAAGCTTGGCTGCACGTCAGCCGTGAATAAACACCTAAAGCGCCGTCACCCAGTTTGTAAGTCCATCTAACTAACTAACGACATGTTTTATTGAAGTTGCTAAGCCTGTCACGATATGCAATGAGTCAATTTATCGCACGGCAAATAAAAATGAGGCCGGTAATTTTCACGGCTGCCTTTTATCGCTGCGCGCGCACGTGCGTGCGTGCATACATTGGTGCGTGCCCGCTGATGGCATATGAGACTCCAGTTCCTTTCTCTTATCAACACGCTGTAGAATTAAAGTTCAGACATACAAAATAAGAAAACACATTTATATTAAACACTGTAACGTTAGCACTGCTACACTGAGGTGAATGGGGGGGAAAAGGCAACTTACTTTAGCCTGCTTGGCAGTCGTCTCGTGAAAGCAAACTTGCGGTGAAAAGGTGACACTTCAAACATGAAAAATCGCTGGTTAACAGTATTTGCAAACAAAAAAAATGACCAAAAAAATCTATTACTGACATTACATGCAATTACAAAAAGTGCTTTTTTTTCCGGAGTGTAAAGTTAAAGTTGGCGGTTTAGCGAACGTACTTGAACATTTCAAAATAAAAGCATGTGATGTTCTTCATATAAATAGCGATTTCTGGAGTTAATCCCACATACTTCAAAATTCAAATTCTACACTAAGAATACTTTTAAAATGACACCCTTTATGAAAAATCTGATTGGAAATGAATAATTATTATAATACTATTATATATAGTACTATACTATAATATTAATGCTAGGTGTTTTTTTTTTTTAAAGAATTGTTTTGAAGCATTTTGGAAAGGCGAAGTCAGTGTTCTGAATCTGTTTACATTGCATTCTTTTGCACTAGTTAATTCTATCAGCATTTGAACTCGCTGTTTATTTTTTGATTTATTGTTATTTACGTGTTTATTTGTACTTAAATAAATAAATTACATGTTCCAATATGTTTTTGTGAATTGATAAGCGTCAACAAAAATTTCATCGCTAAATTAGTAAATTAAAATAAATTAAAAATTAAAATACAATTTTAATTATTAGATTAGTCGACTAATCATAAAAATAGTCTGCTGACTAATCGGGAGAAAATTAGTCGTTTGGGACAGCCCTACTCTCTTTCCAATGCTGTTCAATCTGGATAAATACATTGAACACACCAAAAATAAGTTCCTCCTCTACTTTGCGGGATTTTGATTTTCGCGGGGGTTGGGCTTTCCCCATTAACAATGAAAAACGAGGGATCACTGTACAATAAAATCGAGAAAAAAAAAACTATGCATGGCGCTAAAAGCTACTACAACAAATAAAACATCCAATCCAAACCATAGACTTCACGATCAGTGATAATAAGTCTCTGTCTAAACATTAAAACCCTAAAAACCAGTCTAACCTAGTCAGGAGAAAAAGCTAGTCTGAAGAAGTGAGTCTTTAATCTGGATCTATAAGGAGCCCGGCCCAGTGGAGTGACGATAATATATATCTTTGTTTTGTCATTTTCAATGAGGCATTTGGACAAAAAAAGTGTCATATGTTATTGGGACACTTAGGAACTAGAGTTGCCCGATAATGACTTTTTAACCGAAAACCGTTATCCCGATTTTGTCCAACTCCAAAAATCCGGTATCGATATCAAACAGACACCCATAAATGTTCTGTGGAAAAAATAGGACAACTTCAACTGATTTTTTTTTTTTTTTTTTTTTTTTTTTTAATGTCCTGTATAAATAATATGAATTTAAATGAGCCAAAATGTCCATAAATAAATTTTAAAATATCATTCACAATTAAATCACGTTTACAGTAGTTACCACAAAGAGCCACTAAGGGAAACCCAAAGCATTACAAATACAGGCAGACCGTCATAGGACATGCCATGCAATGACAATTTCCTAGATGGATTTTGCTGGGCATTTACACAGATTTTTGTATTTTATTACTACTTAGTGATTATTTCTTTCTGGTAATTAAGTAGTTATATGTATGGAATTAAAAATGATTTTTTTTTTTTTTCCACTCATTTATTGTTCATTTAATTTTTTCCCCATGAATGCACATGGTCTGCTTGCATAACAAATCCCAAGCATCTTCGTTTGGAGACATTTAATTTATAACCGTGGTGGATGAAGTACTCACTTTTTAACTTGTTCTCAGTTTTTTATTGGTCATATTTTGTTCACCTACCTAATCTTGCTTGTACTCGTGGTGGTCACTGTAGTGCTTAATCAGGGTATAGTTGCACGTAGATGTGGGAATCTTTGGACACCAACGATTCGATTCCAATTACGATTCAGAGGCAACGATTCGATTATAAATCAATTATTGATACACCCCTCCCCATTCTGTATCAGCAGCTTTCAACTACATTCAATTAATTTATGTCGTGAATCAACCATTAAAGTTGTTAAAATTGCTCCCATTATTCCATAATTTCCCTTCTGTCTACTTTCGACATGTTAAAGTTTTAAAACTGTTTTAAAGATAGATTCCAAGTCAAGATTTTGCCGATTTGGGAGTATTTTGGATAAAAAGTTAATTAGGTTAATTATACTTCCAGGGAAGTATACTGCTTTAAGATGGCGGCAGTTTACTAATGCCGCCGAGTCTGTCATTTGGCGTCTTGTTCTTTATACATGTGATATCTACCGTAGCATTATGTGGACGTAGTTTGTTGCGGCTGTCGCCAGCAGTCAGGTATTATTGTTTTTTTTTTTTAGTAGTGGACTAAAAAGTACTGATGTGTGCTGTAAAATGTAGTGAAGTAAAAAGTACTTCGTTATGGTACTTAAGTACATTTTTGTGTATCTGTACTTTCCTTGAGTACAAATATGACGTGGTACTTTTACTTCATTACATTCCACCACTGATTATTAATACGTATTACTACCGTGATAAGCTGTGACCAGCCCTGGCACAAAGGCAGGTGGCTTCTACATTCACTTTGAAGGCAACATGCATACTGGCGCAAAAGTGATGAAAAATAACAGATGTAAATATATTATTTTAACATGCTTTACTCAAGCTATTATCAACTACCTGATAATAACAGACAACTATATTAGGAACTGTTTCTAATGCTTTACAAATCACACCGTAACAATACACCCAAACCCAATATTGTGTAAGGTGTATTTTTAACTGTAACTCATTTGTTACTGTTCATTCACTACCACCCTCCCAGTTCAAATAGATTGGACTTCTGTCTGCTAGTGATAAACTCATTTAAAGTGTTTTAATTTAGTTTTTAAGAGCCACTTGACTTTATTGGACGTCTATCATCGTCAACAGCACTGAAAGAATTCATTTTTCATTTCAGGGAACTGAGGATCTGTTCGATTATGATAAACTGGACCCAGTAGGTCCCGATATGGTAATGCAGGCTGCAGACTTGCTCATGGCAGACTTTCGCATGATTAGCTGTCAGGACATCAAATGGGCTCTCCATGCCCTGAAAGGACACTATGCAATCACACGCAAGGTAAAAAAAAAAAAAAAAAAGTTAACAATGCCTTTAAAAAGTATTCACACTACTTGAACTTTTTCCTCTTAGGCCTTTTTTGAAGCTCTGAAGAAGTTTCAAGAATCACACGACTTCTCAGAAAAGCGACAACGAAGCAGAACTAAGCGCTGCTACATTGATTTCAATTTTGAGCACGGTGAGGGGAAATAAAATGTTCTCCCTATTTGCGTATCTGTAAGAATCGATTCAAAACCATAGAAGAAAAGTGTTTAACAATGAAGGGGCCGCCTCCGTTTGTGCTGCAGGTCAGGTTAAATTTATCAAGCGAATGTACTTTTTGGAAAAAAGCAGACGCTACTGCAAGACGTACAGGAATTTGAAAGCTCCGATACAAAAGGAGCTCAATTTCTTTAAAAAGAAAGCCAAGGAATGGGCAGAGGTATTTTTACACTATTTTTGTCTTTCTTTAGTTAAAAATGCAATGACTAAGTTGATATTTCCTCTTGTTTCCAGCATGAGGACTTCCTCCTGGCGCTGCAAGTCAATGAAGATGAATATAAGAAAGTAGGTTTATTTCACTCGCTGGAAAATTATACATGTCATTTTCTAGCCTAATTACTGTAATTTTTGGACTGTAAGGCGCAGTTGACTATAAGCCACACCCACCAAGTTTTACAAGAGAACAGTATTTACTCACATATAGGCTGAACTGGATAATAGGCCAGAGAGATATTCAAATCTAAAGACTGGATATCGATACTCAAAAAACTACTTGATACCATTTTCGATATTACATAAATTTTAAAAAATGTTAATTTTTTATGAGCTCTTTCAATTCCATTCACGATGATGGATGTCCAATCATTTGGCTCTTAAAAACCTTTTAAATTAGTTCATCAAAAGTAGACGTCCAATCCATTTGAACTGGGAGTCTGTCAGCGAATGAACGATTGTTCATTTCAACCCTTCCACTCCAAATGGATTGGACGTCTAGTGCCGTCTATGGCAGTCAGAGTAAAAACCACCTTGTAATGTTTTAAAGCTAGTACTGTAAGATATGATCATATAAATGGTCAAAACGAAACTTTCTATCGACATTTTACACATCTGTGTCATAGATCTGTCCCTTCAATGCAAATTTTGGCCAGCAGATGGCCCTCAATTTGCATTTACTTGCTACTTTTTGGGATAACGTATCCCATGGTATTGCCACCAATCAGCCACAAAGGGTCCCCATGTACGATCTGATGATAGATTTCATCAAAACGATATGATATTACTTGCCATACTTATAATATAAAACTATAACATTTTAACACAATAAATAGACCTGTCCCTGCCATGCACATTTAGGCCAGCAGACAGCACCCAATTTGTGCTACACTTTTGGAGAAGGGTCCAGCTAAAGCCCACAGTACTCGCCAACCGCACCCCCTGCCCCTGCTTTCAACGACCACAATCAGGTCAAGCATTCGTCATCCGCCAACCGCGCCCCCTGCTTTCAACGACCCTAACCCCTTTTCTGTGTCATGGGATGCAGAAGGCACCAAAAACCCTAACCCCTTATGCACCAAAAAGGGAGGTCGTAGGATGGGCGAGTACTGCGGGCCGCAGCAGGACCTACTTGCATTTTGGGGATTCCGTATCCATAGTAGTAGAGGTGTGCATCGACACCGCCCTCACGATTCGATTCGATTACGATTCGGAAGGCCACGATTCGATTCGATTCAGAGGGTCACGATTCGATTCGGTTCGATTCGGCAATGCATTGCGATGCATTAAAGCCTGGGATGCATTAAAATTCTAAAGCAATGCATATTTTTCGTGAATCATGAGCCAACCCAAGCGGACAGACATTAAACAACTTTTTATTGGCTCTTGTGTCACTCATGGTTGAAGTCAAATGAAAATAGTATACTTTCATATATATCTTAAAAAAAAAAAAAAATCAGATCACAGCATTTAATTAGTGCTTTGAATGAGACCAGGGCTTTCTCTTTTTTTTTTTTTTTTTTTTTTTACACACAGTAGCAGCCTTTCACACAGTGCAACATCTGAACTCCTGTGCAAAATCAGTAATAACAGTCACTGTATTTTAGTCACAACGACCCATTAATAAAAATATTCAAGTAAATATTAAAGAAAACGACAAAGAAAATATTGTAGTGCAGCAGCATCTTTATCGCAATATCAATCCAGGGATCAGTTCAGTTGCAAACAAAACATCAACTAAATTGCAATGTAGAACAAAAGTAAAATGTAGGCCTAGCCTATCTTATATCTATAATATTTCTCGCTCCCTCTTTCTCCGTTTCAGCCATTGTTATGTTATGTCCTATCTCTCTGCTCTCTCGATTACAACTGCGCTTGTCTGTGACGTTACTCCGGTAAGGAAGCGGATTTGGGCTCCTCGTCCCCCCTGCGTAGAGGTTAGATCTTGTGCCCGAACCCGACCCGACCCGAAATGTTAAGCATTCACGTTTCGGTGGGTCGGGTCGGGCCGCCGCGCCGGACTAATAAATTATTAAAAAAGAAAAAAAAAAAATGCGCAGAGGGCTGTGGCGCAGCCCTCTTTTTCTTCTTCTCCTCCCGTTATTTCGTTGTGTGAATGCTTTTATAATTCTCATAAAAATATGTAGACTATTTAAATATTGAGTAAACTTGCGTTTTTTTCCTGCCAACTGAGAATTCGTTACGAAAGACACTTTTATTTACGCACACAAAGGCAAATGTGATCCTTTTGAATCTTCTCTGTGTGTCTGTAAAACCGTGCTTTTTTTTTTCTTTTAATCAAACTTTCCCAGCGTTATTTCGTTGTGTAAATGCTTCTATAAATTTCATAAAAATATGTAGACTATTTAAATATTGAGTAAACTTGCGTTTTTTTCCTGCCAACTGAGAATTCGTTACGAAAGACACTTTTATTTACGCACACAAAGGCAAATGTGATCCTTTTGAATCTTCTCCTCTGTGTGTCTGTAAAACCGTGTTTTTTTTTTTTAATCAAACTTTCCTAGCGTTATTTCGTTGTGTAAATACTTCTATAAATTTCACAAAAATATGTAGACTATTTAAATATTAAGTAAACTTGCGTTTTTTTTCCTGCCAACTGAGTATTCGTTACGAAAGACACTTTTATTTATGCACACAAAGGCAAATGTGATCCTTTCGAATCTTCTCCTCTGTGTGTCTGTAAAACAGTGTTTTTTTTTAAATATTAAACTTTCCCAGCGTTATTTTGTTGAGTAAATGCTTTTATAAATCTCTTAGAAATATGTAGACTATTTAAATACTGAGTAAACTTGCGTTTTTTGTCTGCCAACTGAGAATTTGTTAGGAAAGACACTTTTATTTATGCACACAAAGGCAAATGTGATCCTTTCGAATCTTCTCCTCTGTGTGTCTGCAAAACCGTGGTTTTTTATATTTAACTTTCCCAGCATTATTTTGTTGTGTAAAGGCTTTTATAACTCTTATAAAAATATGTAGACTATTTAAACCGTAAGAAAACTTGAAGAAATGAAAATAAATTGCTGCTGCTGCTGCGTTTTTGCTTTTTTTTCGCATCACTCGGCTCGGGCATGCAAATCTATAGTTAATTGATCTGGCCGGTCGGGCTTCAATACCAACGGGCCGTGTCGGGTTGGGCTGGAATTTTTTTAGGCCCGATCTAACCTCTACGGCTTGCTTTGAATGTAAAGTAGCTCCTCTCTACAGGTAAACATGAGAATAACAATACAAATGGGGAAACCAAATCCATTGTATCACCGGAATTGCGCAGGGAAGATTTTTGAACGTACTTATATATTTTAAAATGCGCTGAATCGATTCAGCGTGTTGCCCGCATCGAATCGAATCGTCCCTGCCCCGCATCGGGATGCATCGCTGCATCGATTATTGTTGACACCCTTACATAGTAGTACCACGTATCCGCCTAAAAGTGTCACAACCTCCACTCAGTAGTTAACCAATTGGCTCCCCCTGCTAACTGTAAGTGAGGAAGGTATGCAAAACAAATGAAAATAGTAAGACATAATCCACACAGACAACACAATTTGTTCCAACATTAATTTATAAATTACACTGGTCTACAAACAAAATGCTATCTGGATAAAAGTAGTGAGACTTAAATTTAAAAAAAAAAATCTGGCCGGAATGTTAAAATCCAAGCAATTTAGGTGAAAATGAGTATTGTTTTTAATGGAAATTGTTATTTCTGGGTAAACACATCTACTTAAAAACATTGTCTGCCATTTCAGAATATATAACTGTGTAGGCAAGAGCTCTGACTTATATATATGCTGTTTTCAATGTATTGCATACATCCTCGTGTTTTGTAAGTGTACAAAACAATGATGATACATTTTATTTATAGAGCGCTTTTCCAGATGCTCAAAGACGCGTTACTGTTAAAACAAAGAAAAGCAGAAAACAATGTGAGCAGAAAAAAACTATAGACAGAAAGAATTATAATTTAAAAGCCAGTTTAAAATGGTGAGTTTTTATCAATGGTTTGAAGAAAGGTCTGAACAGGTGTGGATGGGTTGAGGGAATGAGTTACAAAGGGAAGGGGGCAGCAACGGAGAAGGCTGTCCCCCCCCCCCCCCTGCTAAATCTGGTGTGTTCATTGTGGGGGGCAGTGTGAGGATGTTTCTATTAGATGAGCGGAGTTGACTGGAAGGGCTATGGGGACGTAGAATGTCTGTGAGGTAAAGAGGGGCCAAGTTATTGAGTGCTTTGTATGTGAGAAGGCATGTAGACACATTTGACAAGCGGTGACACACTGATATATCCATCTCAAATGTTGCAACTTGCAAAATTGATCCTAGATAATTACACCAATGTAACTTTAATATTAAATATATTGAATACTTTAGCCTATCAGCATTAAAATCTTGTTTTTTACTATCCATGTCACCACAGCAAGTACGATTTAGCCATTTTTATCTCTGAAGCAGATATTTTCCAAAATTTTGTAGACAAATGTTATTGATTATTGATCAATTAATAATCCAAATGAATTGGATGGTTAGAGCTGTCAATTGCAGCCGATGAGTTTAGAAGGAGGTTGCAAAAAATTTTTCCATTGGTATCAAATGTAGTGCAAAATCCAATTTGCCCCATCACAATAGGTTTCTGTTGAGGTGTAGTAATGCAAAAATAAATAATTGTGTATTGATACTTTTGCAATCCCAATATTGTATCTGGATGAAACATTTTAGTATTTAAACTTTTTTATAAGACACAGCTCATCAGCCTGTAAAAATCCATATACAAACCACGGGGTTCAAAGCTGAGGGAAAAAAGGAGTGTCTTATAGTCCAAAAAATTCCTAATAATTCTTTTGAATTTTTTGACTTCGTATATATATTCATAACCAATAAATGACATCAATGACTGAAGATTTGTTTTTACAGGATGGCCAGCTGATTGAGTGCGGCTGTTGCTACGGAGAGTTTGCCTTTGAGAAAATGACACAGTGTTCAGACGGGCACTTGTTCTGTAAAGAGTGCCTCGTTAAATATGCTCAAGAGGCAGTGTTTGGCTCGGGAAAGGTACGTACGTTCATAATGACAACAAGAAATAGTCTGACTAAGTCCACAGTACCCACAAATATGTAATACAGAAAGTCATTCTGGAATGTAATACTGTAAAGGTCCATTATAGGGATGTTCCGAACGCATATTTTTGCACACGAATCAGAGGCACCTGGTTTTGAGAATGTACTGATAAGAGTCCTGAGCCGATACAGTTAAAGTTTGTTTTTTTTAATTTTATTTAGATAAAAGTCCCAAACATGTTACAGTACTGTACTTTTTACAGTACTTATTCTTCCAATTTTCCCGATAGTGTTGCATAGTATAAAATGTATATATTTCTGGATCTTTTGGCAATGCCATTTCTGGATTGTTTTGTTACTTTTTAGCCCTTAAAAAGTAAAAAAATATAAATAAATAAATAAATAAGAACGATATTGGAAAAAACTATCATTGTGTTTTTGGGGGGGTTTGCGATATTAAAACTAGAAGAATTTTCACCAGATAACCTAAATAGCTCTGCTTGGGATAGGCCTGAACGATATTGGAAAAAATTAACATTGCGATATACACTCACCTGCCACTTTATTAGGCACACCATGCTAGTAATGGGTTGGACCCCCTTTTGCCTTCAGAACTGCCTCAATTCTTCATGGCATAGATTCAACAAGGTGCTGGAAGCATTCCTCAGAGAGTTTGATCCATATTGACATGATGGCATCACACAGTTGGTGCAGATTTGTCGGCTCCACATCCATGATGCAAATCTCCCGTTCCACTACATCCCAAAGATGCTCTATTGGATTGAGATCTGGTGACTGTGGAGGCCATTTGAGTACAGTGAACCATTGTCATGTTCAAGAAACCAGTCTGAGATGATTCCAGCTTTATGACATGGCACATTATCCTGCTGAAAGTAGCCATCAGAAGTTGAGTACATTGTGGTCATAATGGGGTGGACATGGTCAGCAACAATACTCAGGTAGGCTGTGGCGTTACAACAATGCTCAAATTGGTACCAAGGGGCCCAAAGAGTGCCAAGAAAATATTCCCCACACCATTACACCACCACCACCAGCCTGAACCGTTGATACAAGGCAGGATGGATCCATGGTTTCATGTTGTTGACGCCAAATTCTGACCCTACCATCCGACTGTCGCAGCAGAAATCGAGACTCATCAGACCAGGCAAAGTTTTTCCAATCTTCTATTGTCCAATTTCGATGAGCTTGTGCAAATTGTAGCCTCAGTGTCCTGTTCTTAGCTAAAAGGAGTGGCACCCGGCGTGGTCTTCTGCTGCTGTAGCCCATCTGCCTCAAAGTTCGACGTGCTGTGCGTTCAGAGATGCTCTTCTGCCTACCTTGGTTGTAACGGGTGGTTATTTGAGTCAATGTTGCCTTTCTATCAGCTTGAACCACTCTGGCAATTCTCCTCTGACCTCTGGCATCAACAAGGCATTTCAGCCCACAGAACTGCCGCTCACTGGATATTTTTTTCTTTTTCGGACCATTCTCTGTAAACCCTAGAGATTTACAGGTGGTGCGTGAAAATCCCAGTAGATCAGCAGTTTCTGAAATGCTCAGACCAGCCCTTCTGGCACCAACAACCATGCCACGTTCAAAGTCACTCAAATCACCTTTCTTCCCCATACTGATGCTCGGTTTGAACTGCAGGAGATTGTCTTAAACCATGTCTACATGCCTAAATGCACTGAGTTGCCGCCATGTGATTGGCTGATTAGAAATTAAGTGTTAAAGAGCAGTTGGACAGGTGTACCTAATAAAGTGGCCGGTGAGTGTATATTGCCAAGGCACCACACTAACGTTTTGAATTGGTTGCACCGATGCGCTTACGGTAACTTTTTCTTAAGATGCACCAACACAAAATGTCGGTGCACCCAAATTTTTCATTGCATCACTTTTTACGCCATACTTTTAATCACTCTGCATAATATTCCAGAAGGCGGGGTATACCCTGAGCAGGTTGCCAGCCAGTCGCAGGGCATATATAGACACACAATCATTCACGCACACTCACACCTACGAGTGTTCAATCACCAGTAACCCCGAGAAAATCCACGCACGCATGGGAAGCACATACAGTACAAACTCCACACAGAAATGCCACAGCCGTGATGGAACCCATGATCTGGATGTGCTACAGAGCCAACGGAAGTGACGTCATGAAGCGCGCATTCGTCATTTTTTTGTGTGGCATTACCACATCATAAACAATGCAGGCTAATGGTACAGACGCGGCTTTACTACTCCTCTTTTTACAACTGAAAGAGCGTGTAAATTTTACGCTTGAATATGTCCGGAGAAGACATCGCACATTTTTATTTAATCTTATTCCCTTTTGTATTCATTTTACAGTCAGAGTTGAGCTGCATGGAGTCAGGCTGCCTTTGCTCTTACCCAGTCTGTGAACTACAAAAGGTCCTACCAGAAAACATCCTTTGCAAATATTATGAGAGGCAGGCAGAGGAGGCCATCGCTGCCACCTGTGCAGATGAACTAGTGAGGTAAGTAATATAGCATTACACTTCCAAAAGCACTTTACAGGCTGTCATTCACCCATTCTTTTACACATACATGTACAAGTAGGCATTAGTGTTCACTGGATGAGTATGGGATACCAAATGGGAAATAATGAAATATACATCTTTAAATAAATACTTAAATGTGTCATTAATTAATTAAAATAGGAATTAAATAAATAAAGGTGTCATTAATACTCCAGCTCATTTAATGTAAAAACATTAGGGCTGCAGCTGTCAAATATTTTAGTAATCGAGTATTCTATTGAAGTTATCGAGTTATCGGATTAAACATTTTTTTAAGGTAAAGAGCAAATATAAATGTACATGAGAAATGACATTTCACCTAATATTGAACCATTTCTAGACAACGTATTTTAGATGTAAATTTTTGAAAACGGCCAATTTCATCTCAGATGTGACTAGGAAAAGAAAAACAATAAATTCACTGCTTTCATTCAAAAACCTTAAGATCCTATAAAAAAAAAAATCTTATTTCTTAACTAAAGATGTCATTACGCTTGATAACACACGTCACAAAAAAGTTGGGTGTTTTTCCCACGTGTTTAATTTGAATTTCTATTTGTGTCAAGCTATTTTGAAGTTCTAGTTAAGTTTTAAGTTAGTCTAAATTGTAAGTCCTGATAGGATTTTGAGTTTTTCCATTGTTCAAAATAAATCTATGATACCTGCTGTTTGTATGGAGCACATTAGGCACCAGTGCTACTTGGTGTATTATCCATCAATGACTACTGAGCTAAAATTTACAGTTAGCTTTATTATGTTTTACCCTCATTACTCTCCAGCGCTGTTTTTACCAATTAAATAAAGCCTATATGAAAGAAATGTTAGCCACGCATCGACAGTCGTCATATTTGATAGAAACCTAGCCCTCTGCAGGGCTAACGTTACGTTAGCAAGGTACAGTAACGTTAATGTTATTTAGTAGTACTACGTTAACTTAATTTTACCTTGTCCCGAGTATCGCTCCTCCACTCTCAGAGTAAGTGGGGTGCTTTCGGTGGAGCTGCAGCACGACGTGCTGTAGTGTTATGCAAGCGCCGTCTTACAGTGAATACATGAAACAGTGTTTGCCTGAAATCATGCATGAAAGGGTAAATCACATTTGAATGTGTTATGAACATTAACATTAATGTCCTCTTACTTTCCCCCCTTCCAAGGTGTCCCTTTTGTAACTTCCCTGCCTTACTGGATAAAGAGATGTTGCTTTTTAGCTGCCCAAACCCTCGCTGTCGCAAGGTTAGTCTTGATTTCTGTCATACATTGAGGTTTTGCTGAATTCAAATGGCTTTGACACTTATCACATTATAAACGTGCATTCAATTGGAAATAGTTTCCCGTACAGCCTGTGATAATGTCTCAAATCATGAATTTTCTTATCCATTATGACCAAATATGGTACTGACCATGAGTGATCCAACTGAGTGATCCAACAAGAATCACGGTGAGTGCAGAGGTCAAACAATGTGTGAGAGCAAGGATTGATGGGACCAAATGGTTCCATCTGGAGAAGTCGGCGCGCCTCTTATCACTGCCTCCTCCCACTGTATAACCACAGGAATGCTGGGGTAGGGTGGCGGGGCATTGCAATGTAGCCTGTTAATCACCTTTATCTGGATGAAACGTGGGCCAACAAACAAAGCCCTCTCATATGTAAACTACAATATTTTGCTCTACACATAGCACTCCATTACTCATGACCTTTTTTTTGTTTTTGTTTTTTAATCCCTAAGATTTTCTGGAGTCAAGTGTTGAGTTACATTTTTAGGCTTTCTATTAAGCCCTTAATTTTGCAACTGACTGGGCAACTTCTATAATCACACCTGGACTCTTAGTTTCTTTTGACATTTGAAGATGAACACCTCCCAAAATGAGAAGATGAAGCTTTAATCTAGCAAGTTAGTTGGTAACATCAGCTTTTGATGCTAGAAGGCCTTAGCTTTCCAATTTTTGTATGAGCACAGAGAGAATGCAGACATCTACTAAGACTGAAACTTACGTGAACTGTAAAACATCTATTTCAGATCTTGATAGTTTAGAGCGGATAGTTCTTTTCAGATCAAGAGTTTGAATTTTAGGAAGTAATAAGATTCTGCGCTAGCACAATGAAATCTGACTGGTGTTGATTCGCAGAATGATTCAATAGACGTTCTAGACGTTATCTGAGAATGCCAAATTAACCAGAAATATTTTATAGAGTTGCAAAACAAAAATATATGCCATATTATTTGGGATATAAGATGCACCCACTAAATCCAAGATAACTGTTTGTTCATACATAAGCCGGACTTTGTGTTAAGCCGTAGGTGTCCGCATAGTCTTATGGGATGTTTTCACAAGAAGGCGTGCCGTGCCGTTCCTTACATGGATGCGCTAATGCATCTTATCAGGTGTGCCTTATGTATAAAATAAACTCGTTCATTGGAGGTGTGTTACAGTCTGAAAAATATAATATAAACCGCACTGGAATAAAGCTGCAGGCATCAAAACACAATAATGTGCTATATTAGGGTTGTCAAACAATTAAAATTTTTAATCGAGTTAATCGCAGCTTAAAAATAATCGCAATTCAAACCATGTCTTAGATATGCCATATTTTTCTGTAAATTATTATTGGAATGGACACAAGACGGACATATACATTCAACAATCTGTACATAAGTACTGTATTTGTTTATTATAACAATAAATCCACAAGATGGCATTAACATTATTAACATTCTTTCTGTTAAAAAGATCCACTGATTGAATTTTATAGTAAAACCCCTCTTAATGTTTTCGTTTTAATAAAATTGGTAAAATTTTCAATAAAAAAATTAACTAATAGCTCGCCATTGTTGACGTCACAGTGCGGGACGTCACATGGGCTCCCTGCCGTTCTTCCACACTGTCTTTAACTACTTAAGGTAGTGATTGAAATACACCACAAGGTGTCAATGGCGAGTTTTAAATTAGATCTAGCCAAGGCAAAGTCTGAGTAAGTTTTATGTGTATTTAGCATAGATATTTTGATTGGGAATGCCAGTTCTCTTTGCATTGAGCGCTTTTCTTTTTGTGAACATTATTTTTTTGAGAGATAGGAATATTATTAGGGCCCAAGCACTAAGCGTGCGAAGGCCCTATTGTTTTGCAAAGGATTATTTATTTATTTATTTATTTTTCAGGGCAAATGAAAACGGCCAATTTGGAGGCCTGAACATGCACAAAAAGTCACCAAAATTTGCACATACGTGTGGAAAATTGTGAATTTCGATAATTTTGCAACATTGCAAAAAAATGTAACAAAATGGCTCAGTGGCGCCCCCTTGAAATTTTAAAATTGGCCTATAACATTAGGGTCTGTCAGCGTAGAGCGATGAAATTTGGGGCGTCTATACCTTGTCCAAAACCGCTCCAAAAAAGCATTTACACCCATATTGCAAACCCAACAGGAAATCGGTTATTTTGGATCGAATATGAAATTTTTATCGATTTACAGGGTGCACATTTGAGACCTTTTCGCCGAGGCAGTTAGTTGGATCATCTTCAAAATTGGTGAGGCTGTTCAGGAGACATATGAGAGCTTAAGTTTTTAAAATGTTGCGTTTTCATTCACGGGTCTGACCTGGGCGTGGTGCCAAAGTCAGCCATTTTTTCGGCAAAATCAGAAATTCAGTAAATGACTAATAGTTCCTTGACACAGTTCCTTGACACAACGTTCAATCTTTTTCATATCTGGCATGTATGTGCGGTATCCCACCCTTAACACGAGTGCATTGAAATATTACTCATTAGGCCTAGCGCCCCCTAGTGAGAACAGGAAATGCCTTTTTTTACGAGACAGGTTCCTCCTCCAAGGGAAAAAAATGTATTGACCTCAAACCTGCATCAGGGGAGCCTTAAGACCTGTGTTCAGATAAATATTGAGGTTTCGTTGAAGCGGAGGGGTCCAAACAGGAAAGTGAAAATGACAGTCAACAATTTGTCTCGCAAAAAACTTTGAACAGTCATAACTCAGCAGATATACAACATATCTACGCCAAACTTTCCGTGCTTGTTGCTTTGCGTGGATTTCGATAATCTTGCGACGTTACAAAAAAAATGCAACAAAAGGGCTGAGTGGCGCCCCCTTGAATTTTTCAAAAAGGCGTTT
Source organism: Corythoichthys intestinalis (assembly GCF_030265065.1). Lineage (NCBI taxonomy): Eukaryota > Metazoa > Chordata > Actinopteri > Syngnathiformes > Syngnathidae > Corythoichthys > Corythoichthys intestinalis. The sequence continues at coordinate 11,900,289 of NC_080410.1, forward strand.
ACTATTAGGTTTTGTAACGTAGAGCAATGAAATTTGGGGAGTGGATACCTTGTGCAAAACTGCTCCAAAAAGTCTCTGGAACCCATATTCCAAACCCAACAAGAAATCGGGTATTTTGGATCGAATGTGAAATTTTTATCAATTAACAGGGTGCACATTTGAGACCTTGTCACAGAAGGAGTTTGTTGGATCATTTTCAAAATTGGTGAGACTATTCAGGCGACATTGGAGATCTAACATTTTCAAAATGGTGCGTTTTCATTCATGGGTCTGACCTGGGCGTGGTGCCAAAGTCGTCCATTTTTTCGGCAAAATGACAAATTCAGTAAATGACTAATAGCTCCTTGACACAACGTTCAATCTTTTTCATATCTGTCATGTATGTGCGGGATCCCACCCTTAACACGAGTGCATTGAAATATTACCCATTAGGCCTAGCGCCCCCTAGTGGGAACAGGAAATGCCTTTTTTAATGAAACAGGCTCCTCCTCCAAGGAAAAAAAATCCATTCACCTGAAACCTGCATCAGGGGAGCCATAAGACATGTGTTCAGGTGCCTGATGAATAATACTGAGGTTTGGTTGAAGCAGAAGGGTCCAACAGGAGAAGTGAACATGACTGAAGCCATTTCGTCTCACCACAAGTTTTGAACAATCATAACTTGGAAGATCTACAACATATCTGCCCCAAACATCTCGTGCTTGTTGAGTCATACTCTGAAGGCTCCTGTAGGGGTCATTTGCATCAACCCTACAACGCCAACTAGTGGCAATAGAAAGTCACTCGTTTTTCCAATGCATGTCCAGTTCTTTTCAGGTTGGTCATTATAGTATCAAGACATTTTGAAAAACTTATTTTACGGCCCATGTCCACATGTCTCTGTCTGTTGCCGTGACGACCCTTTGTTCGGCATTAAAAGGAAATTTTTTTTTTCAGAGACTCAGGCAGCTTATAGAGCCACAGAATTTGGCACACTTGGTCGAATTGGCCCAGTTAGAAGATTCATTTTGGTTTTAAATAAGGGCTTGGCTGCACAGCTCAGTAGTGGCTCGTTTTTTGTAGTACTCTCTCCAATAGGGGTTTTTATGTCTTAGGTGTGTGAATGTAAAGAGGCGACTTTCGAGCATGTTAGGTTTTAATGAGATGATTAGAGAGGAGGATCTGCCACCACGCTGACCTGCACACTGTCCGAGTTGCTTGACGTCCGAGTTGCGCTAGATTGCGAGGGCCCGTTCAGTCCTGCTTGCAGGCCTAGTTTTTGTTGTGCTTTCACTAAATGATACTGTAGCGACTTAAATGTTCCGCCCAAATGCATGATGGGAAGTTGGGCAGTCATGATTGTCAGTGGTGGCTGCAAATGGTATATGTTCGGCGTTGTGTTCAATAAGCGTGTTAAGAAAATCATCCCCATGTCGCTCGCCACAACAATTGTTTGTTGTGAAAAAGTTGCCAAAGCTTGTACCTGTAAAATGCGCGGTCCACTGAACGCTGGTGTCCACTCACATTTCACTACTGCCTTATAGCTCTCAATGTGCAAAAACGGCGACATTTTAATATGTTTGAGGCAATGCATGAGCAGGTCATTCCGTGCATGCGTTAAATGCGACAAATATTTTAACAAGATTAATTTTTAAAAAATAATTGCCGCCCGTTTTAACGCGATAAGTTTGACAGCACTACGGCACTATGCCATATAAAAATAATTATCTGATTAGAGATGTTCCGATACAGATTTTTTTTTTCAAGACACGTTTTGCCAACACCCATATTTTGACAGAATTAGAAATAATATAACCAGTAAATTACCAATCATATTATTTGTATTAAATTGAACCCTGCTGGTACCTCCTATAATTTAGTCTCTTAATAAGTATGAATTACTGTAATTTTCAGTCTATAAACCACTGCTTTTTCCCCCCCTGCCTTGAACCCTTATAGTGCAGTGCGGTTTATTTGTGGATTTTTACAGGCTAATGCTCAAACTCTTTTGCTGTAGATATTCCATAATACAGTGTGGATTCCTGCAGTTCATAGTCCAGTGCAGGCCTGCACGATATATCGTTTGAACATCGCCATTGTGAACATGCGCGATAGTCCCATCGCAGGATGTGCAAGTGTTCTTTTTGTTTTTTTTTTGTTGTTTTTTGTTTTTTTTGAACACTCAACTTTTGTTTTGTTTCATAAAAGCAGCAATCTGTTATTATTGTCATTATTGTACTATGCTTTTGCATGTAACGCAGTGTTTCCCACCAATGAACGAGACTGTGGCGGCCCGCCAGTCTCGTTTGCCCCCCCCCCCCCCACCGGGAGAAAAAAAAAAAAAAAAGATAATAATCAGATGCGTCAGTCAGCCGATTACACAGCTGTAGCCCACTCCACTCTACTACCCGCGTGAGCGAGAGCGCGCGCGTGCGTGCGTGCACACACACAGACACACGCGCCAACAGGTCGCGCTCATAGACGGGACTACTAGCCTGGTACACCAGACTCATAGCTGTGCTATGCAGGCATGAAAATCTCTCACCTTTCGGTGAAATTCACCGTTTTGAAGTCAAAAAGGCCGACCTACGTGAATTGCGTAGATCCGAGGAGAAATTCTTTTTTTTGGGGGGGGGGGGGGGGGGGGGGTCGGGAGGTTTTATTTAATTATTATTATTATTATCATCATGTGATTAACTTAGTACGTAAACTGAGCACTTAAGAAATCGGTTCTTTAAAAAAGTGACACTTGGACAGTCAGCAAATCCTTCTAGATGCTTCGCTGATGAGAACCAATCATCGGCCCAAGCTGCGTTCCATTATTCCAAACGCGCGCACACCTTACGTGTACATGGAGTGCTCGGAGAGCCTTTGGTTGCATTGGAAAGCTGCGAAAACAAAAAGCAGGCCTTATCCACACCGGGGCAGACCAGAGCGCAACATACACACTTGCCTGTATTTGCCAGCAGATTGAATTTGGTGAGTAATGGTTTCAATCGTTTTCACATTTTGCAATATAAAAAAGTTACTGCCATTCGTTGCAGCTTGCGTTGAACACTGCCAGAGCTAGCCAAATCTCCCATGATAAAAAATAGCTCCCGTTAAATTGGCGTCAAGCTTGTGTATTTAGCGGTAATATAAACGAAGAAACACACTGTTGAATCAAATTAAGCGGCATGCTCTCGGATGGAGGGGGGCGCCTCGTATCGCTCCCGTCGTCCACCTGAGATGCGTTATTTTCGGCTGGGACTTGAGCTGACGGCCGGTGTCGGCACAACACCGGCCCGGAGAGTGGTGGGAATGACTCTTGCTTCTTAAAGCTTTTCAGAAATACAGGGATCCCTCGTTTTTCGCGGTTAATGGGGACCAGAACCCGCCGCAATAAGTGAAAACCGCGAAGTAGCACCCCCCCCCACACACACACACACACACACACATTTTTTTGTGCGTGTTCAATGTATTTATTCAGATTTTACATTGGAAAAAAGATACATATATATATATAAGACATGTTTTTCACTTTTTTCACCAAAGTATCATTTATAAATGGTTTTCAAGCACTTCAAAATGTAAGAATTATGATAAGTTTTAAACATGTTACTGCCCCACCGAATTATTTTTAAACAAGAATAAAGTAGTAAGAAAATGCTTGGCTTTATTAAATGCTTCATAGTGAGTCTACTCAAACCCTCTCAGGCTTTGTTAAACGGTGATTGACACATGTGCAAAGTTTTTCTTTTTATATATATTTTTTTGTTTGAAGCAACTTATTTGATTGAATAATAAAGACACAAATGTCCTAGCCAAAATGTGGCCCAAACGCAAAACAACATTACTTCAATGGAAAAATTTGTTTCAATCAAGAAAAATAGTTTTCAAATGCTTTTTTTGTCTCAAATTTATTTTTGCAATCAAAAACAATTTTTTAAATTGAAGTGACTTTTTTGGGATTAAAAGTATATACTGTATTTTGATTGAAGCAACTTTGTTTTTGATAGAAGTAGCTTTGTTTTTTGATTGACTAATAAAAACACAAATCTACCTCCATCGTTATTGAGAGAGAAAGAAATTAAGAAAGCTTTAAAACTAAAAGCCACCGGGGAGTAGGCCTGAACGATATTGGAAAAAACTATTGTTGCGATTTTTTTTAGGTTTGCAATATATTGCGATATTATATTGCGATATTAAAAAAAAAAAAGATCTTTTTTGAAGAAATTTTCACTAAATGACTTGAATAGCTGTTTGGAAATACTTTACATAACACACCGTGACCACAGTGTATTCATATAATACCGTTCAATTTGTGAATGATGAAGATTTCTGTATGAAGGTATCCAGGAAGTCATGTCTGCACAAAATAGATCATTTATTGAATACAATATTTTACACTTCAACAGCAGCAAATACATTAAATGATAAATAAAAGAGCAGGTGCATTAGTCCCCTAAGTTTTTGACAAAATATAACAATAAATAAAAACTTCTGTAAAATAACAACAAAGTTGTCAACATATTTGAACAAAAATATTAAATATGACAAATAAAAGAGTTGTTCACAAACTATAACAATAAATAAAAACCTCAGTAAAACAACAAAGTTGTCAACATATTTGAACAAAAATATTAAATATGACAAAAGAGTTCACAAACTATAACAATAAATAAAAACCTCAGTTAAACAACAAAGTTGTCAACATATTTGAACTTAAATATTAAATCTGACTAATAAAAGTGCAAGTGCATTAGTTCCCTGAGTTGTTTACACAAAAAGAGAAGCTGTGCGCTTTTTTTCCCTCTCCTTCCTCAAAACAAACGTTTGTGGATTTAAAAAAATGAAATTAAAAAACTATCGCACGTCCTTGCGATGGGACTATTGCACATGCGCACATCGCGATGGCGATGTTTAAACGATATATCGTTCAGGCCTACCGGGGAGTCTGTTTTTTTTTTTGTTTTTTTTTTAATATTTATATTTCATTACATAGACATGCCTCGTAGGGAAATGAGATTGTGGGATAAAAAAAGGAGTTTGATGAGGCTGCTAAAGGCAGTGGATACCTCATCAGCTGGGTGAATAGCAGACCTGGTAAGAACAAATTTGCAAGGATAGTCGGGTATTAAATACAATTATAAACACAATTACAATGTTATTTTTCTATAAGATTTTATGTCATTGCTTTATTAATCATCAGGTGCTAGAGTTGTTAAGTATGGATAATAATGAAATAATAGTTTTGAGAAAACTGTGCTGTTGGTGGCTCAGTGACCATCTGACGTGGTTTGTTCTCAGATGAACAAGTTGAGGAAGGAAGTTTTGATGCAGAGGTTGAAGGAAGAAAAGAGGCAGACTGACTGAGTCACAGCCAGAAAGTGTTGATGACAGTTTTGATTTCTATTCACTGTTGCCCCCTCCCAATTAAAGTATGTCACAGTCGCAGCCAATTATTATCTAAAGCTGATTAAAATTGAAGTTATGTTGTTTTAAGGTGTATTAAATACTTGTTTATGTGCCCCTTTTGATCTACGAGCACCCGCCCCTCCACCGGTCTCTGCACGGCCCTGCTGAAACACAGTGTGGGTCGACAGAGCTCAATATTTTGTTGGGGTGTACAGTGTACTGGAACATATTTCCTCCACACCCTTCTCACCTTTTTAACCCCTGACCCATTTTCATGCCTGGCTATGAGAGTACGAGTCTGGCCACCATTCAGCAGAAAAAACTTTCCAGGGCGGAGCCAGCCACAGCAAATAGACAGCGGAGCGGACCAATCAGCGACGGGCTGACGCGAGGTCGGTAAAGCGACAAGAAACTAGCGAGAGACATTTCAACATATTCAACATGGCTAGCGTGAGACAGACTGTTGGTTTTAGCGACTCGATGTGTTTTTGGTCATGTAAAACCGAATTTACCGCGGATTGGAACATATTGCCGCTGAGTCTGGTGTACCAGGCTACGGGACTACTGTCTGCTGCATTCTGCTGCATTTGGCGCGATCCGGCGACACCGCATACAGCAATTTATATTACATTCAGTGGTCTCAAAATGCCCTAAAGAGATACACCAGGCTTGAAGATGTCCACACACACCCTACCCCGAGGGTCAGAGACCCTCCCACCACAGTCTCCTAAAATCCTGTGGGAAACACTGTAACGCTATGTTTTTATTAGTGTTTCACCGATACCAGTTTTTTGGCCCCAATACCAATACCTGGCATTTTGTTTGGAAACAGGTCTCAAATTACTGCTGCATTTCTTTAAGTAAAAGACAATAAAAGTAGACAAAGTGAACCGACCAGGAATTGTTGCAGCGGTCCAGCCCCCTTCCTGTGAACAGCAGTCCTGCTGCTTGCAGCCTCAAACTCTGTGTTCGTTCACATGTTTCGTTTTCAAGTGTTTTATCAGGTTCGAGGTATTGAAACTGCCCGATTTAACTCCATCTCTCAAAGCTTTCTGGCTGCATATCTTGCATGCAGCCATTGATTGTAATCGCCGGAATTTCTATGCTGAAATACTGCCAGACTGCCGCCATTTCTCCTGGTTTGTTTTTCCTCCTTATGAATTACCAATAGTGGTATCGGTATCTGTGCATCAGTAGTTTTATACATAGCATTATTCATAATTCACGGATGAATCCCCTTAGCCTGGATGAAAAACAATGAAAACAATGTGGGCATGGTGAGTCAGTCTTGCCAAACACAGCTACTCGATTCATCTGGTGAAAATTTTTCTAATTTTATTTTCGCAAAATATATCACATACTCCTTCCAATATCATTCAGCCCTAGTCCAGTCTTGCTTATTTATGAAAACTAGGCTTTTTTTGTCAAGTTGGTGGTTGTCTTATATTCCAAAAATTACAGTACGATCTTTTTCTCTTAAAGCGAAGTCGTCCCACACAGTGGATGTGTTTGCCTAGTAGTGGCATCAGCCGAAAGTGCGGCAATGCCAAAGACCGAGTGAATACTGGATGGGATCTGATCTTTTGAATAAATCGGATCAGGCCGATATGATAGCAGTTAAGATAACATTCCTCTTAAAGAGCTGCCCTGGTATCGGTGTATTATATGATGTATAACATGAAAATTAATGTTGGTATTTTTGGTAGTTGTAGTACCAGGGTTCCCGCGGGTCCTTAAAAAGTCTTAAAAATGTCTTAAATTTAAAATCCGGATAATCAAGGTTCTAAATTGTCTCAAATTTAGGTTTAATGCCAGGGAAATCACTATTCATGCCGTAAAACCTTTAATTGTGTGTACCTCATTTTTCGGAATATAAGTCCCACCTGGGTATAAGTCGCACCAGCCATAAAATGCCCAACGAAAAGGAAAAAAACATATATAAGTTGCACCTGAGTATAAGTCGCATTTTTGGTGGAAATTTACTTGATAAAATCCAACACATAGAACAGATATGTCATCTTGAATTGCAGTTAAAAATAAAAATACAATAGAGAACAGCATGCTGAATAAGTGTACAGTATGATAGTTACATGATGCATGAACAACAAAATGCGAACGTGGCCGGTATATTAACGTAACATAGCTATTAAGAGTTATTCAGATAACTATAGCATAAAGAACATGCTAACAAGTGTACCAAACCATCAGTGTCACTCCAAAACACCAAAATAACATGTGAAATGATAGTAATGTGTTAATAATTTCACACATAAGTCGCTCTGGAGTATAAGTCGCACCCCCAGCCAAACTATGAAAAAAAAAGACTTATTGTCCGAAAAATACGGTATTTGTTTTATTAATGGCTGTGCGCTAAATACGACAGTTTGGGATTCATATATGTTATATATAACACGTCCGTAACGTCGGCGTATTTCAGCGACTTGAGTTGTCGCCATGATGCCATTTTCTGGTTATTCACGATTGTATAGGTGAGGTGGGACTGTGTGAATGTAATCAAAAATGGATGGAGGTGGTTTATTTAAGAGGTGGTTGGCCCTTGGTGATAATACTGTAGCTATAGAATTCACAACGAAAAGCACTTCAATATGACGCTATACTCTCCCTTCACTCACAGCGGTCAGCAGGGAAGAAAAACTTTCACGCTACTCCTTACGTCCGTTCTTTAATGCAGCAAAAATTTATCCACGGCTTGACATCAAATACAGACAAAAGAGCAACTGAGATAAAAAAAAACATAGAATGTAGAAGAATGTAGTTAGGTCAAAAAAATTATCTGAGCTCTATCTTTAATATTTCATGCCATCACGCCAACTTACTACTTGTTCAAAAACAGCCCCTACTGCCCACTTATATCGTACGACATGACGTCACAAACCCGTCCCACTACACCCAAATAAACAAATAGCAATCCTGTCTTATTTAACCAAATAACAATCAACAACTCGTTTTATAGAACCAAATAAATTATTTACAATTAACATAAATATTTATCCAAAGGTTATTTAGGCACTTACAGTAGCAACAGAGCCCGGTTTCAAAGTAGGGATGTGACAATATATCGATAAGGTGATGCAGTATATCATGGTACTTTGCAGTACAAAAGGGTATCGATATGTTCCCACCAAGAATCGATATATCGTTTTAAAAACGTGTCAAAAAAAGGAACCAACAAGTTGCTATCAAAATCTTCCATTAGGATAGTGTTAGCTCACTGGCTGGCATTGAAAGCACTATACATCCAATTAATTTTAAAATTTGATTGGACATCCATTGCTGTCAATGGCACTGAAACCACAGCTTTCACCGCCAGTCTTTTGTGGTCATTTTAGGACATTTACAGGTTACGTCCTGTTTATTTTGTGTCAGTTTGGGGACATTTTTGAGTCGCTTCCTTTTCAGTAACCCAAGATCAACAGCATTTGACTCGTAAATGTCCCAAAAATTAACAGAAAGTGGCCCATAGATGCCCCAAAATGAAAAGGAAGTAACCCAAAATCAACAGGAAATGATGTGAAATGTCACAAATTGAACTCGTTGCCTGGCATTGGCTGCCACTGACGGCCATAGACATGCGTCGACGTTTACTACTGATAAACTCATTCCAATTCACAGCAGAAAGTTGAAAATAGCGTGTTCATTAGGTTTGTAGATTATCCGAGAATGATTTCCTGACCCATGTATCGATAATTGTTGTATCGCCATATCATAAGATCGTTATCGTGAGCCTTGTATCGCACATTGACCAAAAACCAGCAGGAAATTGTTGCGACATTGGTTTAGTTCTAAATAATAGTTTTAAGGTCTTAATTTTTTTTTTAAAAGCATCAAATTTGACTTGTGAAAGGGTGCAAGAACCCCGAGTACACCTCCTGGTACATGTCTCCATATGTGTGAGTATGAATGTTTAGCTTTCTATTGATACATAATTGGTAGGCAACCAGTGCAGCACCATTGTAGGCTGAGCTCAACCGTGACAAGCCGCACAAAAAATGAATCCATGAAAAGTATCCTGATTTATGGTTGTGCAATTCTACCCTTAAGGCCGTAGGTGGAGCCCTTTACTTTTTGAGTGAAAAATCCAGCATGTGCTCACTGCACAGCTGCATTTTATTTAAGCTCGGCCAGTACACCCAAGGTCCTTTCCTTGGTGTTATATCACTACATGCAACAGCTGTTAATGTTAGCCAGATGTCATACATCAGTTTTGGAGCCGATTGCTTGAAAAAGGATGGCTAGCTTTTTGTCTTTGGAGTCACTGCTAAAACTACTTCTGTGAATTAAGCATCTGTTTAACGAAACGGATAGCTTAGTAAGCATCCGTTTAACGAAACGGATAGCTTAGTTTTATTTGAGTGTTTCTTTTTCGAGGGGGAAGGGGGCTTTATTTTACAAAGGGTCATTGCAGAGCAGCACCACTGTGAACAGGGCAGGCCCTTATTATGTAATTGACACACTTCCACAATCCTGGCCCTCCTCAATGCTGCTTCATTGGCAGACTCTTCTCTCCACACCCCTCTCACTGGTTTCCCATTGGCTTAGAGCATTTACTCCTTTTTCAAATGTGGTTCGCATCAAGTTTGACCCACATTCTCCTCCCCGCCATCCCGCCTTCACCCGCTCTCCCATAATGTATTCCACATGTGCTTATGAGCACATCTGAACAAGGTTGTTCCTAAACCCCATAGGATTTCTACATGGCAAATGCAGGCTAGTGGGAAATTATCTTTGTCCGACAACTGTTGTGTATTGGCTGTTGTAACTCATTGTCTGCCATTAACCGCAGTCGATGTCCAATTTATTTGAACTGGGAGTGCTGGGAGGGGTGCTTCATGAACACTGTAAAGTCACTGCATGTTCAAATGTAGCATTATGTTTTCTGTTTCTTCTCCATCACGTGGTATCTGTCACCTGATATCGTGTAGCGCAATGCAGACCCCACCCCTATTAGAAACTCTGCTATTGGGCTTGCACCACCTTATAAGGTAATGTTCAGACAAAAGAGCAAAAAAAATAGAGAAAGAGCGGAAAGGCATGCTATGAAGGAGTGGAGATGGTAGAACCCCAGGGGATGGCGTGTAATGACAAGTTAGAGCAGGAGAGGCGGATATTTGGGGAGGGGCACAAGCTGAGGCTTGAAAGAGCGGACGTGGGCCGCATTGTAATGGCCATGTGTGGCTTGGTCTAGACATTTAGAAACAGTAGGGGGCGATGTTTCACTGCACTCTCGTCCCCTTTTGGTAGCCACCCTTTTTATCAAAGTACATTTCTGCAGGACCTAGGCACATTTTTATGCTAATGTGCAAACACTTTGAATGTTTAATGCTTTTACTACACTGCAGAAAAAACACGCCCTTTAACCCTTTATAGGGCACTCATTTAACTCATTGGCTTCCAGTGATGCCGCTAGACGTCCTGGTGAAGGTTGGCGATCATTCCCTGTCCAGCCCTCCCAGTCAAAATGGACTAGACATCTAGCACCATCAATGGCACTAAAACATTAGCCTTCGCAGCCGTCTTCCTAGTTGAAATGAATAAGATGTCATTGGAACGCAATGAGTTTATTGTAAATCTTCTGTTAATCATTTTCAAATTGTTGTACTTCATTTTTGCATTTTTAAAAAATAAATAAACAAGAAAAGGGACAAAAAAGTAAAATAAAACAAAACACTTTAAATGAGATAAACACAGAAATATTCTCTTTATTCAAAATGTTCCTTTTTAAATTTCGTTATTATTGACTTGTGCGATTTCAAATTTACGACGCCAGAGTCTTGTCTGCCATTTTGTCTCTACGTAAACGTACCTTATTGTACCTCACAGTATCTTTTTTTTTTTTTTTTTTTTAATTTTATGAATATGACTGTTTGACCCTTTGGCGAAATGTGTATTTGATTATAATGTTGACTTTTGTTTTGTGATGCATGCTTTCATTTTGACGCGGGACGAGTAGAGCAGCAGAATAAACGCGCACATGAGTAAGAGCGCATGTACACACGAAGAACGTATTTACGCACACAAAGAAGAGCGCATGCGTACACACAAGGAAGAGTGCATTTGCTCCCACGAAAAAGTCGCGCAGCAGAGTTACAGAAAAGGAGAGAGGGGAAATATTACAGTTTAGCTCGCTGTCTAGCCAGGACTTAGCTCCAAAGTCTTTGCGAGGACAGTACATTGGCGTACAATACATGTTTTTGGATAGAAATTTTGAGATTTACTACTTAAAGGGTTAATTTCGGCTTGTGCGGAAATTCGGGTTGCGTCGCCAGTGTAGGAACGGAACTTGTTCGTAACCCAGTGACTGTATGTATTAACATGAGTGACCTACATGACCCAAAATGTGATGTTGATGCCACATATTTATGAGGTTATTATTTTTATTTATTCATTATTTTCTTTGCTACCAAAAATAGTCACTTGTCCTATGAAGGGTTAAGCAGCTATCAAAAACTGTCTGCTAAAGGTCAAGTCATTTAATGCTAGTGCGTCTCATTTCTGCATTTTCGCATACCATTAATTCCCCTGCCTTCTTCTTTGTCCTTCATCTGACCCCGTCTGAGAGTACATATTCACACTAGACCCTCCTCCCAGCCATTCCTCAATGTTAGATGAGTGATAACTCAAATATTGATGATGGCTGACTCCACTTAGACACGGGTTAGCATTAGCTTTCACATGCGCGTGGAACAAAGCTGTACATGTTGCATCTGAAGCTCAGATTTGCAGTTTCTAGGCAACCAGGCAGCTGGTAAAAAGACACATCACAGTACAGGGCCACACCTTGCTCTTTCTGCAGTGCAGGCTGATAGTTCTCTCTTGTTTGATGCAAGATACATATTTCTGATTGGTATTCAGTGATTGTCTTTGTCTCGATGTGTAGGAAAGCTGTCGGAAATGCCATGTTCAATGGAAGCAGCATGTGGGGAAGACGTGCGAGCAAGTCCTGGAGAAAGATGAGATCCGCATGAGGGTGCTCATGTAAGTGTAAATCCGCACACAACATACTGATCCGCTATCTTTTCCCCACTCCTCGCCAAAGAGGAGGAAACTGCTACCTTTCCCGGAGAGCCCTACGGGAACTTAAGAGGCCGGCTGCTTCCCGTGGGCCGGCCAGGAAGTATTTCCTGTTTTGAGCTATTGAAATGATCTTCCCACTTCCTGGTGATGACAGAGACAGGAAGTGGCCTGGTAGAAAGATCAACATTGACGGTCTAAGACATTTTAACTGGGGAGGGATAGCGGTGAATGATCCCTCCTAGTCAAAATGGAATGGTCCATCGCTGGTCTTTGACTTAAATGTTGTCACTGGAACTCAACATTTAGATTACTGTTGACAGGTTTTCTCACCGTTGGCAATGAAAGGGTTCAAATGTTGGCTTGAATAATATGCCCCGTTAATCATTTCATAGGACAAGTGACTATTTTGGTAAAGTTTGACTGGCCGATATATCGGGCTGATATATGGACCTTTTCAAGATCGGCCATTGGCCGATATATATCGTATTTTTCATACTACAGGTCGCTCTTGAGTATAAGTCGCACCAGTCCAAAATTGTGCAATGAAGAGGGGGGAAAAAACATAAGTCGCATTTTTGGGGGAATTTACTTGATAAAATCCAACACATAGAACAGTTGTCATCTTGAAAGGCAATTTAAAATAAAAAACAACATGCTGAATGTACAATGTGTACAGAATGTTTCGTATGATGTTACATGATGCATGAACAACGAAATGCGAACGTGGCCGGCATGTTAACGTAACATAGCTATTAAGAGTTATTCAGATAACTATAGCATAAAGAACATGCTAACGAGTTTACCAAACCATCAGTGTCACTCCAAAACACCAAAATAACATGTGAAATGATATAATAATGTGTTAATGATTTCATACATAAGTCACTCCAGAGTGTAAGTCGCACCCCCAACCAAACTATGAAAAAAACTGCGACTTATAGTCCGAAAAATGCGATAGCAGTTATGTAGTAATAGGATAACTTATGTTCACCGTTTGGGTGTGTTATAAAGGTCAACCGATATATATTGTGCTAGCTGATGTTTCGGGCCGATGTGTGGATTCTTATTTCAAGATGGCCGATATTTAACCTACGTACAGTGGGGAGAACAAGTATTTGATACACGGCCAATGGGTTTTCCCATTGGCCGTGTATCAAATACTTGCTCTCCCCACTGTATATAATAGCATAACTGTTATATTCACTGTTTGGGTGATGACCTTTCTTTTGAAGGTCGACTGATATATATTGGTTGACCAGTATATGGATTATTTTTTTCAAGATCAGCCACTATGAGCCAATATAATAGGTTAGAGTTGTCCGATAATGACTTTTTAACTGATAACCGATATTCCGATTTTGTACAACTCAAAAAATCCGATACTGATATACGCCAGGGTTCACTAAATCCGGACCTTGGTGCCACTTTTCCTGTCGTGTTTTCCACGTTTCTCCCCTAACACACCCGAATCAAATGATTATGTCATCAGCAACCTCTCCAGAAGCCTGATAATGATCCTGATTATTTTGATTCAGGTGTGTTGAAGGAGGGAGACATGGAAAACACGACAGGAAAAGTGGCACCGAGGTCCAGATTTAGTGAACCCTGATATACGCGGTCATGCACTTAACATCTTATTGCTAACTGAATTGTGATGCCCCACCGGAAGCTTTATTAATGATAAATGTAACAACTTCACGATTTTCCCAAATAAACGTTCAGTGAAAAATAAGAGAACTTGAACTGAAGTTATAGAAAATAAATGTCCCATGTAAATAATAAGAATTTAAATCAGCTAAAATGTCCGTAATTAAATAAATCCCAAACATCTTAGTTTAGAGGCAGACCAGCCCTTGTACAAAGGCAGAAGGCTTCAACACTCACTTTGAAAGCAATATGCATATTGGCTCAAAACCGAGAATGAAAAACCGATGTTCACATCCATTATCATTTTAAAATGCTTATATCAGCCGTTACTATTGGCTACCCGGTAATCTCAGACAAGTCTAAATAGGATAACTGTTACTTTCACTTTTTGGGTGATGATCTTTGTTAATTGGGATTTTGCACCAACTAGTAGCCAATGTTTCAAAGAAGTTTAACTTTGAATATATACAGTACGTTTATAATGAACATTTTTCTTTCATAATCAACTTGCTTTAAAAAACAGTACATTGGCCTCAAATATCATCTTACAAAATCGGCTTTAGATATTGGCAATTGGCTGATTTTTTTTGTCTTCAAAATCTGCATCAGTCTTTAAAATCCCACATCGGTCAACCTCTAATTTTTGGTCAATAGATGGCCAACTGCAGGCAGTAAAAAAATGCCAAGGAATCGCCACACTTGGTCTCGCTTCACATCCTTGTGATTCATTTTGTCCTCCAGTGAGGAGCGCATGACGGCAGCCCGGGTGAGGAAGTGTGTCAAATGCGGCACGGGTTTGGTCAAGTCGGAGGGTTGCAACCGAATGTCATGTCGCTGCGGCACGTTTATGTGCTACCTCTGCCGAGAGGCCATCACCGGGTACAACCACTTCTGCCAGCACGCTCGCTCGCCGGGCGCTCCCTGCCAACACTGCCGCAAGTGTTCCCTCTGGACAGATCCCACGGTACAAATACACACGCACTGTAGCTTTATGAACTGCGGTCACACGCTGTCTTAACAAAACAGTTTATTGATCGTCAGTGTGAAGAAGTTCTATTTTGAAAATGGCTGCATCCTTTCTATTAGACCAGATTTTATTTTGTTTGAATGCCAGTTTGCTTTCTGTCAGTATGAGTTCATACTTTTAACTGATTTGGTTACGCGGCTGTGTTCTCTAGCAAGATGACGAGCGAAATATTCAGGAGATCCAAAAGGAAGGAGAAGTGGAACTGAATAAAAAGTTTGCAGGTGAGTTTGACGATTTTATGCCGGTATTTCCTCGGGCTTCCCGAGACTCTTCACCCATGGTTCCCGCTGGTCTTTAAAAAGTCTTAAAATCTCTTAAATTTAAAATCCGAATAATGAAGGTCTTAAATTGTTTTAAATTGAATGGAAAATAGCAGTAGATGTTAAATTTCCAGGCGATGCTTTTAATGCCAGGGAAATCACTGTCGTCCGTAAAACATCTACTGGTGTGTACAGGTCGTCCCCAGATTACGACGTACCCGCCGGAGTCTCCGGTCGTTTATTTATGACGGAAAACACTCCGGTGACTTGAAGTTCCGCTCTGAGACCCCAAATTTGACCAAATTTCAAAATTGTCCTATATGCATGTGTGATAGATCATTGGAAAGCTTAAAATCTCAATCAAAATTTTCTAACAGGAGGGCATTTTTTGACATGTTAAAAGTAGGTCAAATCAGGTGAGTGAAAAATGTACATAATAAATAACGAACACTTCAAGATGACCCTCCCTTTCTCTACTGAAGTCTTGATAATCAATATGAATGCACTAAGACGTGGGTGGTTAAATTTCAATACCATAACATTTAATTTTTGCAGTGGGGTTTTAAAATATTTTTTTCAATTATGATTAAACAATGTCAATGAGAGATACTGAGAATAAAAGGCTCCATATTCATAAAGGGAACATATAAGTGAGTATATAACACTATTTATTGTATTTAGCCTTGAAGCCTAGGACCTAGGCTTTATGATTTAGGCATCTAATGTAGCTAATACATCGATGTCATCCCTTAATAAGCAATCCAAATGTCAACAAGGGTCGAAAAGATAGTGGACAGCACGCTAGTCAGTTAGCTTGCTGTGTCCATAATTCTCGGGCTAGCGTTCGACTGCAATGTATGTCTTTTTGCGGCTTTCTGGTAACTCGAGGTGAGAGCATGATAGAGCATAATTAAAGACACCATGATTTTAACGAGATATTATTGCGTACTTACCTTGTTTCGATCTAAAAACTCCGTGTAGCATGTCTCAAGACACAGCTGTGAATGGCAACAGCCAGACTGTATGGAGAATTTATAGGTGAAACACGGCAATATACCAAGTGTCGTAACCAAGTGGCTTGGTTAAACAAAAGCTGTAGTGTGGTGTCTGTAAACGGGGGTCTCCAGGGTAAAACGAACAAATTAAAAATAGTTTGGGGCCTTATTGCACCATGAAACTGCTATGGCAGCATAGACATATTTTTCTATCAAACACAACGGTTCTTTTGGCTTAAAATACAGCAGTTTATTGTAAAGAGGGGTGCAATTGCTTTTTCAACCTTGTCTGTGGTTTCCGCCACAGCACAATCAACCAAGCTCAATCTTGGTCTCACACAAAAATACACACGGTCCCAGGCTTCAACTGGGACCGTGTGCTTTGGTCAGATGAGACCAAGATTGAGCTTTTTGGCAACAAACACTCTATGGCTAGGTTCATACTACAGGTCTTAATGCACGAATCCGATTTTTTTGTCGTATCTGGTTTTTTGGCCAGCCCGTTCAGACTGCCTTTGTCCATTGAGACCATTCAAGTATTACGCATGCGCACTAATTTGCAGTCCGACAAGCGCTGAGCAAGACGACCCGCATGCGCAGAAGCATCAAAACAAATGACCACACATGCTGGCTGTCATCCGTCATTCCAGGGATATCATATTTTGCTTTTTACAAAGAGGACACAAATAACAGACATAAATAATCCCAGTTTAGGCCGTATACATTTAAAGTATATGGATCGATAGCGTGCACGCACTGTCCGTGCATGTCACACACACATACGCGCAGTTTCCCTGACTCTTGGCCGTGCAAGCAATGTTGAAATATTGCTTATATGGAGCAGACAGAAAACCGATCATTCTCAGGCTTCTCCTCAACCCATTTTAATTTTTTTTAATGACTGTTGTCATGTCCGACCCTTCCTAAAAAGCCGTGTTCAAGGCAAGCTAGGCGCTAATAACGCACAGCTGCACCGCTACGGTGGCGTCTCTCTCGCTTTTTGATGACGTAATTGCTGCATGAATTCCGATTTGAGAGACTGGACAGTACAGACCGCCGCGACAGTATGGAAAAATGTGGCCCAGATCGGATTTGAACCACATACGAAAGTGACCCAGATCGGATTTGAAATGGTCCAGTTCTATGCGACTTGTCACATTCAGACCGTCAAGTTAATGCCTCACTCGAGTCGGAAAAACACGAAAAAATCGGATTCGTGCATTAAGACCTGTAGTATGAACATAGCCTAAGTGGGTCTGGCGTGCCAAGAAAGATGTGCATGCTGAAAAGCACCTCACTGTGCACTGTGAAGTATGGGGGTGGGTCAGTGATGCTGAGGGGCTGTTTCGCTTCCAAAGGCACTGGGAACCTCGTTAGGGTGCATGGCATCATGAATGCTTTGAAATACCAGGACATTTTAAATCAAAATCTGCTGACCGAAAGCTGAAGATGGGTCGTCACTGGGTCTTTCAGCAAGACAATGACCCTAAACATATGGCCAAATCTACACAGAAATGGTTCACCAGACACAAAATCAAGCTCCTCCCATGGCCATCTCAGTCCCCAGACCTTGTTTTGTTGGCAAAAGGGGGTTGTACAAAGTATTAACACCAGGGGTGCTAATAATTGTGACACACATTATTTGATGTCAAATAATTTTTTCATTATGTGGGGTTTTTCCCCCACTGAATGAATGCACTTGTATTGAAGGTTGGATTTTTCTCTTTTTTTTCCCATTAAGGTCCCATATTATTTGAATTTTAAAAATTATATATATTACAAGCTAAAAAACATCTTTTTCAGGGGTGCCAATAATTATGGAGGGCACTGTATTTATGTCCCAAAAATGCATGGAGAAATTCCTCGCTTGCAGCTGTAAGGCTCAACCCTCCCCCACTGGTTGTTGCTCAGTCTGAGTCAGCTGTGTTACACAATAGCTGGAGGAGGTGAAACTCCTGAACTTTTTCCCCCATCGAAGAAAACGAAATCGCTGGTATGGGAATACTTCAGGTCCAGAAAAGTTAGACTGCGGTTTAGAGGATGAGGGCCAACTGACATTTAAAACGTTTGCGCTGGGTGGCTGCCGAGGAGGCAATACCTCCAATATCATTTAGCATTCACACAAAATTAAAGGTTAGTAAACACTGGCATGAACGTTTCCCACAAGCTACGAGAGTTACCTAAATGACTGAATTTATTTTAATTTTATTTAAAATGTTTTTTTTATTTTATTTTAACTTAACATTATACTTATGTTCCCATATGCTAATTAACATTATATTTATGTTCCTATATGCTAATGTTTTGAAAAATCCTGTTCAATGGAAAAAAGTTTTTTTTTTTTTTTTTTTTCTTTTTTTAAACCCAGATATCTCAAAGTAACACATTTTAGAGCTGTAATTGCAATACCGAGTAACTGTGAAACCGTGATTCTTTGGCTAAGGTTATCATACCGTCAGAATATCATACTGGCACATGCCTAGTACCCGGAGGTCTGCAAAAAGACTTGTTCGGGGCAATGGGGGTCAAAGTTCTCGAGTCGCACATGATAGCAGGAAAAACACAAGTGGTGTGTGGCAGCAGCTCTGTGTTTACAGTGAAAAAAAGTTATTGGTGCCCTCTGGATACACCGATTCTCGGTGTGAGTGATGCGGCAACACAAAGATGCAATGGAAATTGCTCGTGACATAGGCGACGAATTGTCCCAGGTGAAGAAGGAACAAGCAGCGTTAAGTGATGCCGCCGCTCAAATGGTCACGAAAATCATTACGGAGATCCGGGATCAAGAAAGGCTCGCTCGCGTGAACTGGGCTAGGGTGGATGACGACTAATCTTCCTGAGCGGATTGCAGCGGACGTAGGCCTCCATGACACCCTCGGCCATCCCTCCCTACACTAACTTGAAAATCAACCTATCCAATGGACCTACTCCTATCGACAATATTGCTAGTGCCATGGCAATTAATAACTTTTGGAAAGATAATATAAGTGAAAACGGACAAAAAGAAAAGCTCATGTAATGGGATGTATGCAACTCTACCATGTTAAACTGTGCGTCCCTGGCTGTAGGGGGACGGGTATTGATAAGCATATGCTTTTCCCGTCTGCCTTTGTCTGTCTTCGGTTTCCTTTCTTTCTTGGGGCAAATTATTCCACATTTTGTGACTGTCAATGATACTGATGATGACAATAAACATTTCATTCATTCATTCATTCATCCCAAAAAATATATATATTTTTTTTAACTCATTTGCTCTCAAAAATGTATAAATACATTCTATTTTTAATTGTTTCAGTGTCCCAAAGACGTATTTATACGTCTTTTAAGTTTATTTTATTTTATTTTTTTTTCAAAAGAGACATCTCTGGGTCCTGGTTCAATTTAGCTCCAAAGCACAAAGCTGAAAATCCATTTTAAAGCAATAAAACTGGCCACTGGAGGGCAGTAGCGCACTTGGTAAGACCCGCAAGGGCCGCAACCCTATTCAACGGCAACAAACTGCCAAGCCGCAAAGCTGGGGCACCGGCAGAAGACTACCGAATGGATGCCAGGCGGCGGACGACTGAGCAGAACAATCGATAGGACTCCCGGGAGGACAGGCGCTGGACGACCGAGCAGAACGACCGGGACCACTAGATGCCGTTGAGTCCGTGCTGCTCGCGAGCAGAGCCAGCAGAGACTCAAAAAAATTCCATCTTTTTGAAACAGACGGTGATGAGGGAAAAGTTTAACCAGCTGTTGCGGCCACAATAGCGTAATCTTTCAGTTAGTTATGTGTAAATAAATTGTTACTTTGCTATCAAAAGCTCTATTTGTCTTGTTTCTGTTATTTTGTAAAAGAAAAACATTACTCAGATGTTTGGGATGTAACTAAAGCAAAAAATAGCTCTGTTTAAGTCAGTTATGTTTGAAATGTATGCTTTCACAAAAAGCTCAATTTCTCCGTTTTCTTTCTTCAGAAATTGGAAAATTGCTCAAAGTAAGCTATTTTCTAATGCTGATTTCTAAAGAATTGAAAAAGAAATGAACTTACTTTTTTTTCTGCTGAAAGAAGAGAGTCTAATCTTTTTTTTTTGGTGGGTTCCATGTTTATATAGCAATACAACAGAATTTTCTGTGGGCCTTGCAAAATCAGTCAAAATCCAGTAAAATGGCCGGGAGCGAAGGGCCTTGCTCCGGTGAAAATGACTGGGAGTGAATGAGTTAATTGTTGGTGAAATTGTTATGACGTGTTTTGATCTTAAATTATATTTTTAAGTCTTAAAAATGTCTTTAAAAGCATTACGTTTGACTTTTAAAATGTTGTAAGAACTCTGTCACCACCACCCCTGCTTTTTCCCCCTTTTGTTTAGATCAATTGGGAAAGCGAGTCGGCCCACCTCCGGAGGTCATCCAGGAGCCGAAGTGTCGACGTGTGGGTCCGCCCCCTGAAATGCCACCTCCCCCGGTTCCCCGCAACCTCCAGGCGGTACAGGCTCCCCTCTTCGTGCCCCCTCGCCCTTATCCCGATCCGGCCGTGGTCCATGGCCGCATGTTCATGATGCCACCTTTGCCCCCGGCGCCCTACGTTCCCCCCCTGCCGAACCTGCTCCCTTTGAACAACCACCACCACCACCATCAGCACCATCATAACCACAATCGCCACGGCAACCATCACCCTCTAAACATGGACATGATAGACATGCCCATGCACTACGGTCCTGCTCACCGCTTCTTCAGACGCTAATAACACACTCCTGAAAGCCGAGTATAAAACGCTTTTTACAGATTCACCTTCCTAATTTTTTCGGCATTTTTTCACCCCACTTACCGCACTCTTTGACCCAGTTACACTGTTGAAATATTCCAAAAATTGACGGGACGCAGACTCAGTAGTTCGCCTTTAATGTTCACGGATGTAACAAAAACAAGGGGTTTTTGACAGACAAAGCCCTATTCTTTTTCCAATGGCAAAAACATTTTTTGAGCAGTTCACAAAATCAACAAAAGTTAACAGCCAGTTTTTGGCTAAAACATATGGTTCAGTCAAAATTTGACAAAAAGTTCTTGATACATTTTCAATTGCACGTTGAATTCCCACAGAAATGTCCATTCAATACTATTGACTTTCAAGTCAGACCTACAAAAAACATTTCCATTGATGGTCGTTATTTTTGACAAAAAAAACTTTTTCAAATTGCCCCCAAATCATCAGAAAGTGACCCTTAAGTGCCCCAAAACCAACTGGAAGTGGCTAAAAATCAACAGGAAATTAAGAGTGGGCAGGAAGTGACCCAGAAATCAAGTGGACGTGACCCAAAATTAACTCATTGCCTGCCACTGACAACGATAGACTTTCCAGTTCATTTAAACTAAAACGGCTGGACGTGTATGATCATGTTTGAGTGCCATTGATGGATTGGACATCTAGCACTATTAGTGACAGCCAATGAGATAACAAGGAAATGATTCATGGAAGCAAAATATCATGCTTCTTCAGTTATATTAGGATTTGTCTTTGCTCCATGATCTTGAAGTCAGATGTTTTGCATTCAACTTGAACAAGGCACACCTGCATCTCACACTATATGCTGACACTCTTGGCCTTCTCGCAGTTAACCATGTACCCCCCAAACCATCCCTTCATTAAAAAAAAAAAAAAAAAAAAAACAGCATTAAAAGTTTTGTTAAAGTTCCAATTTCTACAGTTTTTCAGACAAAACGAATTCCAGCATTCCCGTCTGTATGTCTGGCAAATTGTATGCGAAGCCACGCAGTTTTCTAATAAAGATTTGTGTTCATACGCATTCTCTTGTTTCGAGGCTTTCATTTTGGGTTTATTTGTGTTGTAGCGAAAATGGTATCGAGTATATTTGGGAGGATTGATATTGAGTTGAAAATTTTAGTATCGTGTTGCTTAGGGTGCTTTCACACTAGCACTGTTTGTTCCATTTTAAACGGAACAAAGTTCTTTCTGTCAGTTAGTCCTCTTCGTTTTGTAAATGTGAACGCGCATCCGAACTCTAGTGCTGACCAAATGAACGAACGGTCCTCTCAAAAATTGTGGGTCTCGGGCCGCTTTAAGCGCACCATGCTTCGCTTGTGAATGCAACTGGAGCAGGGCCCATTTTTTCTACTTTATGTGTAGCGTGATGCTCGATCCAGGGTGCGACGGTACATTCAGGGCATACTTGGAAGCGGAAGTACAGCACGCAGACTATTCAATCTATAACGGCAAAATGACAGACGATTAGCCATGGCCAAATGTTGTGCTGCGCTAAGCAGTTGCATTTGATACACAGAATTGGGTTCTACTGTGGCGGTTGTGTTTTGCATGCTGTTGCTGAACGTATCATGCGAGAGTGATAGGTGGAGCCTCTCGGGGCGGCCGTTTCATGAGTCTCGCTCTCCTGGAAGTGGTGACTTCAGAAGGAAGGAGGAAGCCTTTTCTGGAGACAAGAAAGCAGTCTTCAGAAGGAAGGAGGAAGCCTCTTGTGAAGACGGCTTTCTTGTGTACCGTCTTCAGAGGAGGCTTCCACCTGGGGTGACAGCCATGCACACCAATTCGATGTAGTGTGCGGCGTATGGTCTGAGCACTAACAGGCTGTACCCCCTCCTCTTCAATCTCTGCAGTAATGCTGACAGCACTCCTGTAATGAGTCACATGACATTTTGGAGGGAAAATGACAAGCAGTACTCAATTTGGACATTTAGGGATATACGTAGTTTCTAAGGGGTGTACTCACTTTTGTTGCCAGGGGTTTAGATATTAATGGCTATATTTTGAGTTATTTTGAAGGGAAAATAAATGAACTCTATTATATAAGCTGCACACAGACTACTTTTCATTGTGTCAAAGTGTCATTTTATCAGTGTTGTCCCATGAAAAGATATAATTAAATATCTGCAGAAATACGAGGGGTGTACTCACTTTTGTGATACACTGTATGTAGACCGTGTAAAACCAGGATTAAATACAGCGGTGACGCTAAAAACATGCCTGCGATCATCATTAACACTGTGATAATCGTTAAATAATTGAATCGTAGTGCCCTGAATAGTAATCGAATCGAATCGTGGAGTGCCTTAGATGGCACACCCCTACCCAGTGTGAATGCTGAACCTTTTAAAACAACTCATTTGAAAATGTTGCTGCGAGTTAGCTCTCCAACCGGACCCTGGTCCTCTCGGTTGAGTGTGAAAGCGTGTGTCTTCCAACATTTAATCCAAATGAATATTCTGAACTACGATCCCCCTCTCAAATGGCGAGACAGTAGGTCAGTGGGTAATCTCTTTAGGGAGGAATAGGGGTCCCAGAGTTCCCCAAAACAAATTAGGGACACACACGTCAGGTCCATGAGGAACATGCAAGAATTATTTCCCTAACCAATTGCAAAGCATTTTTCAGACTGAATTTGAATGATTTGATGATGTGTGTTCATTTATTTTGTATGATGAAATAATTATCTAATGATATACATGAATCCAAATTGAATTCATACATTTGAAAACAATTTTAGTAGGGAGGAAAAATGACTTAATTCAGTAAATATTACTGGATGCTTGGTGTTGGTGAGCAGGATTAACCCTTTATCAGGGCACTCATTGAGTGCCATTGATGGCGCACGGGGTCCAATCAATTTGGAAAGAATTGCACGTCTAGTGCTGTCAATGGTATTAAACTATTAGAATCCTTAGCCAGTCCTCCTGTTTGAATGAATTGGATGGCTATAATCGTGAATGGCAGGCATTGTGCTGATACTCAATATTTGCCTCTTTTTCAATTATCGTAAAAAAAAAAAAAAAAGCAAATAGATTAGTTTTGATTTAATTTTTTTAAAAATAGCTTTAATAAGATACAACTATAATTCTCTTTATTTATATTTATCATCACAATTAGTGTTGTTATGAGGCCAGTTCTGTTTTCAATTTTGTTTTACTATTTATAATTTCATTTATTCAATAATATAAATATACAGTATAGTGAGGAGCAGAAGTTATTTTGTGATTTCGCAAGTTCACCCACTTAGAAAATACATAGAGGTCTGAAATTTCAATCATAGATGCATTTCCACTCATAGAGACATAATCTTAAAGATCCAGAAATCACATTGTATGATTTTTTTTTAAATAATTTGTAATTTAACTGTGTACCCTTGAGAATCAGCAATAATTATGACACTCAAAGAGTTGTCAGTCTACCTTCGAAACAGTCCACCTTTACCCCATGAGTAACCACGCACTCACTCCCCGTTTGAGCTTATTATTGTTACCTGTGCACCCCACACATAGACTTCATAATGTAATGACGGGACACGGAACCAATAAATAGCGTTGTTGGCGAGGCCGTCAAAGCTGACCGAGTGGAATGACACAAAGAACTTTTTTCGTTAAAAATTCTTGTAAATAAATCTTAAATCCCTTAATTCTTTATAGATATGGACGTAAAACTGTCTCTATTCTTGGTTAAAAGCAAAAATAAAACGTGCAGGTAGCATTTCTTTTACGTAAATACAGTGGGGAGAACAAGTATTTGATACACTGCCGATTTTGCTGGTTTTCCCACTTGCAAAGCATGTAGAGGTCTGTAATTTGTATCATAAGTTCTCTTCAACTGTGAGGGACAGAATCTAATACAAAAAAACAGAAAATCCCGTTGTATGATTTTTAAATAATAAATTTGCATTTAATTGCATGAAATAAGTATTTGATACATCACAAAAATCGAACTTAATATTTGGTACAGAAACCTTTGTTTGCTATTACAGATACCAAACGTTTCCTGTAGTCCTTGACAAGGTTTGCACACACTGCAGCAGGGATTTTGGCCCACTCCTCCATGTAGATCTTCTCCAGAGCCTTCAGGTTTCGGGGCTGCTGCCGGGCAACACGGACTTTCAGCTCCCTCCGTAGATTTTCTATCGGGTTCAGATCTGGTGACTGGCTAGGCCACTCCAGGACCTTAAGATGCTTCTTACGGAGCCACTCTTTAGTTGCCTTGGCTGTGTGCTTTGGGTCGTTGTCATGCTGGAAGACCCAGCCACGACCCATCTTCAGGGCTCTCACTGAAAGAAGGAGGTTGTCAGCCAAAATATGGCGATACATAGCCCCATCCATCCTCCCCTCAATACGGTTCAGTCGTCCTGTACCCTTGGCAGAGAAGCAGCCCCTAAAAATGATGTTTCCTCCTCCATGTTTCACAGTTGGGATGATGTTCTTGGGGTTGTACTCATCCTTCTTTTTCCTCCAAACACGACGATCCGAGTTTAGACCAGAAAGTTCCATTTCGGTCTCATCCGACCACATAACCTTCTCCCATTGCTCCTCTGGATCATCCAGATGGTCAGTGGCAAACTTCAGACGTGTCTGGACATGCACTGGCTTCAGCAGCGGGACCTTGCCTGCGCTGTAGGATTTTAATCCATGACGGCATAATGTGTTTCCGATGGTTTTCTTCGAGACTGTGGTTCCAGCTCTCTTCAGGTCATTGACCAGGTCCTGCCGTGTAGTTCTGGGCTGATCCCTCACCTTCCTCATGATCAGTGATGCCCCATGAGGTGAGATCTTGCATGGAGCCCCAGAACGAGGCAGATTGACCGTCAACTTGAACTTCTTCCATTTTCTAATAATCGCTCCAACAGTTGTTACCTTCTCACCAAGCTGCTTGTTTATTTTCCTGTAGCCCATCCCAGCCTTGTGCAGGTCTATTATTTTATCCCTGATGTCCTTACACAGCTCTTTGGTCTTGGCCATTGTGGCGAGGTTGGAGTTTGTTTGTTTGAGCATGTGAACAGGTGTCTTTTATACAGGTAACAAGTTCAAACAGGTGCAGTTACTTCCGGTAATGAGTGGAGAACAGGAGGGGTTCTTAAAAAAGAACTAAGAGCCGAAATATTTACTAGTTGGTAATGTATCAAATACTTATTTCATGCAGTTAAATACAAATTTATTATTTAAAAATTATAATTTGATTTTCTGGATTTTTGTATTAGATTCCGTCCCTCACAGTTGAAGAGAACTTATGATACAAATTACAGACCTCTACATGGCTAGCAAGTGGGAAAACCAGCAAAATCGGCAGTGTATCAAATACTTGTTCTCCCCACTGTATGTCAAATGTGCTGCTTGTCTTCAGTTCACTGTGGCGCCGCTTTACCACAACAAACGTTGAAATTATTGTGAATTAAATCCCTGAATTCTTTATAGATTTGGACGTATAACAGTCTCAATTCTTAGTTAAAAGCAAAAAACAGCTAGCATTTATTTTACCTAAATATTGCGAACTATGATGCCAATGCCTTTGCGGCTAATTTCTCCATTTTTTTTCACAACGTTTCTAAATGCATGCATGGTACGAAAAATATAATTACCTTGAATCCTCGAACAAATCACTCCTGAGACAATCCTTTCTGTTTGTATGTGGTACAACTTTCATTCTTTTTGAACCGAAATCCACCATTAGTTTTCTGAGTGCGTATGTTTGTGAATAGCTCCTCTTGATGTGGGCGCCCCCCTACTTGAAGGATTTGCGCAGTGAATGGCTGAGCTGACCCGTCAATAATGATGATGTTAATGCCCTACAGCAAAGTGCGGCCCGGGGGCCAAATGCGGCCCGTGGTCAAATTTCATCCGGCCCCCAGCCTCTGTGATAAGATCAATAACGTCTGGCCGCACACAGACTTAATAAATTGGTCAGCAATACTGCTACCAGCATATGAAGTAGCTTACACACTAAATGCTGCTCCTCATTTACACCAGCACTCTAAGCCCTTGACTTCTAATTTTCTAAAATGGCGACAATCAACAAAAAAAAGAAAAGAAAAAAAAGAAAGTTGACTGCGATGGCCGACGCTTCAAGGATAGGTGGAAATTGGACTATTTTTTCACTAAAATACGCAACAACTGTGTCTGCCTCATTTGCAAAGAGACAGTCGCTGTTTTTAAAGAATTCAATGTGAGGTGATATTACCAAACAAGACATGCTGACATGTACAAGATTACAGGGAAGATACGCAGCGAGAAATTGAGGAAACGTTTGAAGTTAGACGAATTTCACAGCAGCAGTATTTCACAAGAGCCCGAGGGTCGAAAGAGAACGGTAGTTGGAGATTGTTGAAAATATTAATATAAAAAAAATAATAAAGCAAATGTGACACACAGAATGGCTTGCTAAAATTTGCTTAAATATATTGTTCTACGTAAAGGACGTCAGCCAAGGTCGGCCCCCTACATTTTTACCACACCAAATCTGGCCCCCTTTGCAAAAAGTTTGGACACCCCTGCCCTACAGTCAGTCATAATCCAACTGCTACCATAGGCAAGACCAGAGAGCTTTCGAAAGACACTAAGGAAAAAAATTGTTGCATTCAAATAAAGCTGTAAAAGGCTATGGGACAATTGGAAAAGGTGGTGGTGGGAATAAATCAACAGTTGCAGCAATTGTTAAAAAATTGAGAAGGCTAAACATGAATAATAATCTACCTCAGACTGGGGCTCCATGTAAAATCTCTCCTCGTGGAGCATCACTCATGATGAGAAAAGTGGGGGCTCAGCCTAGAACTACACGACAGGAGCTGGTCAATGACCTGAAGAGAGCTGGACGCACAGTTTCAAAGGCTGCTGTCATTGGAACACTACGTTGCAATGGTATAAAATCATGCATCTCTCAGAAGGTCCCCCTTTTGAAGCCAGTACATGTGAAGGCCCGTCTGAAGTTTGCCAGGGACCATCTGAAAGATGCAGAGGGGTCATGGGAGAAAATCATGTGGTTAGATGAGATCAAAGTAGAACTTTTTGCTCATCGTGTGTGGAGGAAAAAGAAGGATGAGTACAATCCCAAGAACACCATCCCCACTGTGAAGTTTGGGGGTGGAAACCTCATGCTTTGGAGCTGCTTTTCAGTAAAGGGGACAGGACGACTACTGTATAAAGCAGAGGATGAATGGTGAAATGTATCATCAGATTTTGAGCCACAACCTCCTTCCCTCAGTCAGAGACTTGAAGATGAGTTGGCTGGATCTTCCAACATGACAATGATCAGAAGCCCACAGCTAAGCTGACCAAGGAGTGGCTGTGTAAAAAGCATATCAAGATTCTGGAGTGGCCTAGCCAGTCTCCAGACCTCAATCCAATATAAAATCTTTGGATGGAACTGAAACTTCGTGTTTCTCAACGACAACCCCGAAACCTGACAGATCTAGAGAGGATTTGTGTGGAGGAATGGGCCAAAATCCCTGTTTCCATATGTTAAAACTTGAAGAACTACTAGAAGCGTCTGACCTCTGTAATCGCAAACAAAAGCTTCTGCACTAAATACTTGCACTGATTTTTTTTAGGGGTACCAATACTTACGAACCCCAGTAAATTACAAATAATTGAAAAATCATACAATGTGAGTTCCGTTTTTTTTTTTTTTTTTTTTTAAAGTTTGTCTCTATAAATGGAAATGCATCTATGATTGAAATGTCAGACCTCTACCTATTTTCTAAGTGGGTGATCTTGCAAAATCACAAGGAGTGCAAATACTTCTGCTCCTAACTATATACAGGATGTATTAAATTGTAATTGAGACCTGGCACCCACATCCATGGACATCATATTTCAGCCACACTTGTATCCAAAATTTTAATATTGAGGCCTTCATGACCCGAAATGTGATGTATTCATATGTGGTCTTGTGAATGAATTTAAGTTTATTTAACACTTGTCACTACAGTGGACAACTACTGTCCTACCTTTCTCTTGAATGCATTGGTTTCTATGGTTTAACTTCATAACAACCTCAAGATTGCTCTCTTCTGCCATACTATATTGAGGTCAATTCAGTGGTGAGTTGGTGCAACTGCAAGTAAATATCCTCAATCCAATATAAACGACAACCTGCTGCCTGTTTTGACTACAACTGCCAAATCCTGTCAATACTTCCATGCCCGAAGAGCTACAGTGGTTAAAAAAATGATATACAGTACCATCTTGGGAAAGAGAATATCAGTTTGGAATATGAAATATTTGTGTATCATTTATAGAAATTTTTGATTGTATCTAGGGTTGTTCCGATCATGTTTTTTTTTGCTCCCGATCCGATCCCGATCGTTTTAGTTTGAGTATCTGCCGATCCCGATATTTCCCGATCCGATTGCTTTTTTTTGCTCCCGATTCAATTCCAATCATTCCCGATAATTTTTCCCGATCATATACATTTTTGCAATGCATTAAGAAAAAAATGAATAAAACTCGGACGAATATATACATTCAACATACAGTACATAAGTACTGTATTTGTTTGTTATGACAATAAATCCTCAAGATGGCATTTACATTATTAACATTCTTTCTGTGAGAGGGATCCACGGATAGAAAGACTTGTGACTTTGTATATTGTGACTAAATATTGCCATCTTGTGTATTTGTTGAGCTTTCAGTAAATGATACTGCAGCCATTTAACTTCTGCCCAAATGCATGATGGGAAGTGCAACCATGACTGTGCGTAGGGGCACCAATTGATATAGCTTCTCTGCGCTGGGAAAGAACATAGGGTGTTAAGAAAATGATCAACTACTACCTTTCTTCCCCACATTGCCTCCCACGTTATTTTTAATTGCTGAAAGAGTTATGGTAGGGCTTTAACCACATAAAAAATGGCTCCAAAGGCTGTCAAAATTCTCTCTACTCATTATATGCTGCCTTTTAGCGCTATCTATAGGTAAAACGGTGTCTTTATAGATCGAACCCGACAATGCATGAGTGGGTCATGCAGCGCATGCGTTAATTATTTAACGTGATTAATTTTAAAAAATTAATTACTGCCGTCAACGCAATAAATTTGATAGCCCTACTTTAAGCCAAAACTACTCTGGATGAGTGTAAAACACTTTGTCTGTAACGTTAAATACAATTAGAATTTACAATTACAATACAATTTTTTTGCCGATTCCGATACTTTGAAAATGACGTGATCGGACCCGACATCTTTAATTGTATCCATTGAAGTGGACATCATGCATCCCCCAGTATATTTTTGAACACGTTACATAATTGTGTCACTGGTTTTATGACTGTTTTAGTTATAGGTTAGAAGTTAACTGTTATGTTCATAAGCAGTTAATTTAAAATCTACATTTTGGTCCAGATTAGCTGTAGTATGCATTACTTTATGCATTTTATTTTAACTGTAGTCTGCATTACTATATGCATTTTATCTTATTTTGTACACTTTAAAAGCAGCAAAGAATAAGGGAGTTTACAGAAAAGCTCAGGAAATTCAATCCAGCTTCAGTGATGATGACTGTAGCGACCTCAGTGATGATGAGTGGCTGCCAGACAACAACAAAGACATTGATGCTTTGGTGTAGGAGTCACAACAAGAATCTTCATTGGTTTTCTTATTCAGGCCTATGCATTGGGCCTATAGTGTTGAAATTTCCCAAATTGTTGAAATGTTTATCAAAGCCTAAAATGGATCTAGGGTTTTTATATTCACAGTAGAACACAAGTCAATTCCATTTTTAATAGTAAATTTACATTGTTTTATGTTGCATGTGCAGGTGCATGGAGTGTACTGGATTGGAAATGTCTGTAACTTGATGAAAAAAAAATCATATTTTTGAAAAATAAGAAGTTGAACATTATTTTCATGTCCTAAGAAGAATTTAAAACGCATCAGAGAAAACATCTTGAATAGGCCTTCATTATCACTTTTGGAGAACAATTTAGCATGCATCTAGAATATAAATAGCCAGGAACAAACAGTAATGCAATACGACTATCATTTTGTAATTATACGTAACGATTGCATATCATGAGTGAAAAATGCAAGCAAATACTGTACAGCTGTAAAAACATGCACTCATTAAAAACACATAAGTTTACAAGGTTACAGAAACAATAACGCACAACCGCCTCCAAACACTCACAATATCTTTCACAGGAACACATGCTGCCAGACACCAGACGTCCCTGTAGTGTAGACACACAAATGGTGTAAAGGTCACCTCAAATGGGACATTATACGGCTAAAAGTCAGGGGAAGTTGAACCAGGGCGACAGGAAGTGTTACTTCTTTGTATGTGTCACGTCTGCTTCATATTGTGTTTTTGTATATGGGAACAACCCTCTGTCGTCACGTCACCACAAGGATTTATTCACTTTGGGAGTGGTGTGTGTTTAGTTCTGAATTCTGAACTGGGCGCCACTATTGAACTTCAGATTGGAGGTATCACTAAAGTTTAGCTTCCAATCAGTGCTTTCGTCAAAAATGACAATAACAAAAATATTTCGTCGACGAACAATTTTTTCATGACGATGACGAGCTAAAAACGTGGCTCGGGAGACTAAAACATAATGAGACGAATGGCAGTTTTCGTCTGACGAGACGACAACGTGACGAAAATGCGACATTTCTGTCATATGTTCACAATGCGTGACATTTTCATTTTGTACGTGGAGTCGGATATATCTCAAGCTAGGCTGCGCTTTATCTTGCTTGGAAGCACGGTAAGATTTTTTTTTTTATTTTGGAGAGAGAGAATAGGCAATGTTGTTTTAGCCTTTAAAGGGCTGTGCTGAGTGATCATCAGACACTAAATGTAATTCCTAGCATTAGCTTAGCATTAGCTTCAGAATGGCGAGTGTCCTCTTAAAACAGTGGCCAGTCTAAAGCAGAGCCACTTGGCTTTACTGGTCAGTAAGTCTATAAGATGTTAAATGCTCAGACAACATTTTTTTTATATATATACAGTTCGGGGCTTTTAGGTAGGTTGAATTGAAAATAATGTACTGCTTTTTCTGCTGGGCGTGTTATCATTATAAAGTTGGCATAGTCCTTGTAGACGCTGCAAGCCCCTTTCACATATACCAGTACAATGTTAAAATCCCGGGATTTAAACAGGAAGCCCTTGTGTGTGAAAGCAATTTCCCGGGTCGACTGACACAGAGATTACACGGACATTTAAGGGTAAATTAGTGTTAGTCTTGGTGTTATGTCCGGGACATTGCCAAGACGAGGCATGCGTGGGAGCACGCATTTGATTCCCTGGTCACAGCACGGTGGCTGATGACGGAAATATCATGGCGGGCCGATCGTCGTTTCCTATTTCTTCGCAGTAAGATAAAAAGCGGTAAAGAAACATCACAATTATCAACATGGCAAACTGGAAATGCCAAAATTAATCTGAAAACATAACGAAATTGAATTGCTACTGGATCGTAAAGCCAAGGAAGAGAGTCCAGTATCCATCTTGGGAAATGTGTGGTTTATTTTGTTGCCGATGTTAGGGTCAGCAACTGCGGAAACAAGGTTGTACCTACAGCAGAGTACAACTGAGCAGGGCCGACCCAGCCTATACGCAGACTATGCAGCTGCTTAGGGCCCCTGACCACTTGGGGGCCCCCAATCTGGCAATTGTTTTTTTTGTTTTGTTTTTTTACTACAGTTTGCTTTATTTGACTTTTGTGAGTTTTGATACTTGATTACAAGCTTTAAAAAAATAAAAGTTCTTCCTTAACTTCTTTCTTTCCTCTTTTAGAAAAAGGTTTGGCGCTATCTACTGTAAGTACTGACAATCATTTGGGGGATACGTTTTAAGTATACAGTGCAACAAAATCTGATTAATATACAAAATATGGACGTATGGGTTGGATTGCATGTATAGGTTTCACAGTATACTGTGACGAAATGGTGGACCAAAAATACGGGCCCCTTTGCATTATTTTGCATAGGGCCCCCAAATGGCCTGGGCCGGCCCTGCAACGGAGGTATGCGTTTAATGGGTTTATTAAATGCAAACAAAAATACACGCGATCGCGGAAAAGGGGGAATAACACAATAGATCCGTTACAGTAAGTCGATGGGGATCAATAATACTAATGGTAGGCAGAGAACCGATAAGACAACAAAATAAATACTCTCAAATTCCAGCACAATGTAGTGGATTTCAAAACAAGGGCAGCAGACGAACAAGCTAACAAATGTACGAAATTCAAGAGTACAAGGTGTCAAATGGCGCCCAGCAAGTTAACCCTTTAACACCGAACGTGTCGGCTGCGACACGTTTACCCATATCATCTTTAAAGCCTCGTCACGCTACAATTACGTCACCCATGTGCCGCTGGTTGCTCTTATTTGAAAGTGCGAAAGTTGATGTCCACGCCAGTTTTTTCCTTGAAGTCAATCGACCAAGTAAAACGGGAGATAATGTCATTTGAGTTTTATAGTTTCATTGCTCTCATAAATAAGCATTAAAGTGATCCTCTACCTTAAATACATGTAGGCTCTAATAAACCACAGTTGTTCTCTTGTACTAAAATATGTTGTTAGAAACACATAAAATGTTAAATCAATGGCAATATTTTATAATATTTAGTCCATATTTTGACCGTTAGTTGGCGCCATGGTTTGCGGGCTCGCAGTGATGAGGTTATTGGGATCTTTCCAAATGTGTAGCGTGTTCAACAATTGCTTATTGCTGCCTAAACTCGCGAAGCCAAATGCCACGTGTGCTGTTTTTGGATGCAATTTCCAGTCAAATGGAAACAAGGGGAGTGAAGTGAGTGGTCAAGGTGGAATTATTTTTTGTGAATAAATGTGAATAAGTGGAAGCTTCTCCCCCTTTTTGGTCCCTGTATGCACGTATCCTACCCACCACGCATTACAACTGGCGCCTGAACATTTTTCCTGGATCCTCAGTCAAGTAAGGGATCTGTCTATTTTCTGGATCCAACGATCCCACCGCATCTGCAATATTGGTTTCGGATCTGTCCATTTTTTTGATTCGTCGGTCCCACAGCGGCTTTTTGGATCAGTCTATTTTGTGGAATCGATGGCATAATCGCAGCTGCTACGTTGCCATGGGTTCGGTCTAACTCCTGGATCTTCGAGTGAGTAAAAAACTCAGATTTGGATTACTATTTTTTGTTGACTATTCTTCGTGGGAGTTTTCCCCAAATCATACTAAATAATTAAAGCACTATGGCACGCTACAGTGACGACAGTGACTCTGACGTGGACCTTACAGCAATGCTGGAGTTCGTCAGGGAACGCGTGTTTGCGTACTGCTGAGCTCCCGAATGAAGAGTGGTCAAGGTGGAATTATTATTTTTTGTGAATAAATGTGCATGAGTGGAAGCTTCTGCCCTTTTTGGTACTTTTATACACATATCCTAGCTACCACGCGTTACAATGTACAATACATGGATTACACAAGGTGTGCTCTTTGGCCTGTACTGTATGTAAAGCACACGACAGCTCTGGATGCTAACAATCTACATAATTATATTGGGATAAGTTTGAAAACGCAATATGCTTACATTGAATATCTGCTAATAAAACCGGAGTACCCAACAGGATACACTCTCGCTCCCAACCGGAGTTCCCAACAGCACTCTCTCGCATCACCAGTTTTGCCCAACTTTTGTCTTATCAGGTATTTGCTGCATGCAGGACAGTGCTGTCCTGCTCTTCACTTTTCAGATCTGGTTCAAATAGGAAGGGTAGAACTGACGACATGTTGGGAAAGCTAACGAGTGACACGCTGGAATTTCGGCAACGGGACCGGTGACATCACGCACTGCGACGTAACAAGAATGGCGACCTATCACTTGAAATAATTTTACAAACTTTATTAAAACAAAAATATTAAGAGGGGTTTTAATATCAAATTATTATAACTCATACTAACATTTATCTTTTAAGAATTACTTGTCTTAAAAATAGAGGATCCCTTTAAAATGCTGCATTGACACGTGTTTAGAAAGGTAGAGCTGGACAGCACCTTACAGCATATTTTACGAGAGGGATACAAGTTCAGCATTGTTTACAAGACAATATATGGAAATCAGACAAAATTGCAGACGGGTAAGGGGGGGGGGGCTGTAGCACCTTAGTTAATAATAGGGAGCTATGTTTTAAATCGGGTCTCAAAACCACCACGTGTTTATGCCCATATTTCCATCATTTCTTGTCCTTTTTCAAAACCGACACGAACACGACAGACTACATATCCCAGGAGCCGTTGTGAGGTCATGAAGGATGAACCTAATGTAAAAATATTAAATAAATTGCCGAGCAAGGCACCACCTAAGGAAAGGGACGCAAGGGTGCCAGCGACTGCCGGTTGGATTGAGCGAGCGACTTTGAAACGTGCGGAATGAATCGAAAACTAAATTTAGCGTGAGATAATGGATTATTTCATCAACTGAAGGAAGAAGATGAGCCGTATTTGTCGTTGTTTTCGTCGGATGAGTCGGCGAGGACGAGGAGAACTGACAGCAGCTCGCAAACGGCGGAAGAGTGGCCTGTGTGACGTTGTGTGTGACGTAGCTCCGAGCGCAGTTCAAGAGGAAACTTTATTGAGTAGCAAAAAAAAAAAAAAATTATTAAGTCGATGCCTGACTGAACTACTTGTCATTATTTTTGAAAATACTTTTTTTCTTTGTTATATTTGATTTTTTTCCCTTTATCAATCTTTTCAATTTGTATATAGACGTGTGTGTTCGAGAAGCTTGATTGCGTGTTCATACTTTTGGTAAGGTGATGGGTACAATACCTAACCCTTTTTGTGTGCATTAACTATATTAGCCCCCTATCAAAATGACTAAGTTGACTAAAAATACATAATGAGCCTTCATAATTTAATGTTTATTTTCACTGCAGTGCATTCAACGCACGACTCGACTACTCTGTTGTATGATGCCACCTCAAGTTTAACCTCATTACAATTAATGAATGGTTTCATTGCTTTTATGAAATTAAAGAAATGCAATAAAGAAATCCGATTTTTGATGTCATTTTTATATTGAGGTTTCGAAAAACAACAAAACGGAACGTGCATAAATTGCCCCTTATCTGGGCATGTCTTTGATTTTTTTTGGTATTATTTCGGTTTTGTTTTTGAAGTCTGCAAATAGGTCTGCAAAACTTGCCGCATGCTAATTTTTTGAGATAGGGATTTTTGTTTTTCTTGACTTTTTTGCCAAAATCATCAATATTAAAACAATCAAAGGCTTGAACTACTTCAATTGTGTCTAATGAATCTAAAATATAGGAAAGTCTAATGTTTATCAGTTCATTAAGAAAATAATTAACTTTACCACAATATGCTATTTTTTTTAGAAGGACTAGTATATATGGCGGAAATCACTCAGGTGACTTGAAGTTCCGCTCTGAGACCCCCGATTTGGCAAATCTCAGAATTGTTCTATATGCATGTGTGATACATAATTGGAAAGCTTAAAATCTCAATTTTCTGAGGGAAGAAAAATTTTGAACAGGAGTCAATTAAAAAAAAAAAAAAAAAAAAAAATTTAAAGAGCAAAACCTTAACTGGAGGTGAGAGCATGAAAGAGCTAAATTAAAGACGCCACGATTTTAACGAGATATTATCACATACTTAACTTGTGTCGATCCAAAAATTAATTAATTATGCTTAATGCGCCATGAATCTGCTATGGCAGACATATTGTTCTATCAAACAAAACAGTTCTTCTGCACAGAGGGGTGCAAGAGCAGAAACTGCTTTTTCAGACGTGTGTTTTCCGCCGTGTGTGTATGTATGTATATGTATATATATATATATATATATATATATATATATATATATATATATATATATATATATATATATATATATATATATATATATATATATACAGTGCCTTGCAAAAGTATTTGGCCCCCTTGAATCTTGCAACCTTTCGCCACATTTCAGGCTTCAATCATAAAGATATGAAATTTAATTTTTTTGTCAAGCATCAACAACAAGTGGGACACAATCGTGAAGTGGAACAACATTTATTGGATAATTTAAACTTTTTTAACAAATAAAAAACTGAAAAGTGGGGCGTGCAATATTATTCGGCCCCTTTACTTTCAGTGCAGCAAACTCACTCCAGAAGTTCAGTGAGGATCTCTGAATGATCCAATGTTGTCCTAAATGACCGATGATGATAAATAGAATCCAAATGTGTGTAATCAAGTCTCAGTATAAATGCACCTGCTCTGTGATAGTCTCAGGGTTGTGTTTAAAGTGCACAGAGCATTATGAAAACCAAGGAACACACCAGGCAGGTCCGAGATACTGTTGTGGAGAAGTTTAAAGCCGGATTTGGATACAAAAAGATTTCCCAAGCTTTAAACATCTCAAGGAGCACTGTGCAAGCCATCATATTGAAATGTAAGGAGCATCAGACCACTGCAAATCTACCAAGACCCGGCCGTCCTTCCAAACTTTCTTCTCAAACAAGGAGAAAACTGTTCAGAGACGCAGCCAAGAGGCCCATGATCACTCTGGATGAACTGC
Organism: Corythoichthys intestinalis; assembly: GCF_030265065.1. Taxonomy (NCBI): domain Eukaryota; kingdom Metazoa; phylum Chordata; class Actinopteri; order Syngnathiformes; family Syngnathidae; genus Corythoichthys; species Corythoichthys intestinalis. The sequence continues at coordinate 11,937,902 of NC_080410.1, forward strand.
AGAGATCTACAGCTGAGGTGGGAGAGTCTGTCCATAGGACAACAATCAGTCGTACACTGCACAAATCTGGCCTTTATGGAAGAGTGGCAAGAAGAAAGCCATTTCTCAAAGATATCCATAAAAAGTCTCGTTTAAAGTTTGCCACAAGCCACCTGGGAGACACACCAAACATGTGGAAGAAGGTGCTCTGGTCAGATGAAACCAAAATTGAACTTTTTGGCCACAATGCAAAACGATATGTTTGGCGTAAAAGCAACACAGCTCATCACCCTGAACACACCATCTCCACTGTCAAACATGGTGGTGGCAGCATCTTGGTTTGGGCCTGCTTTTCTTCAGCAGGGACAGGGAAGATGGTGAAAATTGACGGGATACAGGAACATTCTGGAAGAAAATCTGTTGGTATCTGCACAAGACCTGAGACTGGGACGGAGATTTATCTTCCAACAGGACAATGATCCAAAACATAAAGCCAAATCTACAATGGAATGGTTCAAAAATAAACGTATCCAGGTGTTCGAATGGCCAAGTCAAAGTCCAGATCTGAATCCAATCGAGAATCTGTGGAAAGAGCTGAAGACTGCTGTTCACAAACACTTTCTATCCAACCTCACTGAGCTCGAGCTGTTTTGCAAGGAAGAATGGGCAAGAATGTCAGTCTCTCGATGTGCAAAACTGATAGAAACATACCCCAAGCGACTTGCAGCTGTAATTGGAGCAAAAGGTGGTGCTACCAAGTATTAACGCAAGGGGGCCGAATAATATTGCACGCCCCACTTTTCAGTTTTTTATTTGTTAAAAAAGTTAAAATTATCCAATAAATTTTGTTCCACTTTACGATTGTGTCCCACTTGTTGTTGATTCTTGACAAAAAATTAAAATTTTATATCTTTATGTTTGAAGCCTGAAATGTGGCGAAAGGTTGCACGGTTCAAGGGGGCCGAATACTTTTGCAAGGCACTGTATATATATATATATATATATATATATATATATATATATATATATATATATATATATATATATATATATATATATATATATGTCGGAAAACACTCAGGTGACTTGAACTTCCGCTCTGAGACCCCCAGTTTTCAAAATTGTCCGATATGCATGTGTGATACATCATTGGAAAGCTTAAAATCTCAATTTTGGGGGGGAAGAAAAATTTTGAACAGGAGGGCATTTTAAAAAAAAAACAAAAAAACAATGTTTTTTAAACAGTAACATTTATCTGGAGGTGAGAGCACGGGAGAGCAGAATTACAGACGCCATGACTTTTTATTATTGCGTACTCACCCTTTTTTGATCCAAAAACTCCATGTAGCATGTATCACTGAGTGTCAAGGCACAGCTGTGAATGGCCACAGTTGGATTTGTGGGGGATTTTATGGGAGAAACATGGTAAAATAACAAGGGTCCCGATGTAGAAATCGCAGACATCAAGGAGTGGTCGAGATTTTCTTTTTCATATATTTACCCTTTTAAATGTTTTTTTCTTCTTCTTTTTTTTTCTGTTTGGATCAATTATTTATCATCTAAAAAATCTGAGAAAATGCGACAGTACCAAAAAATTTACAATTAAGTGATCGTGATGAGGTAGACATCCGTGACTTTTTTTACAGATGCCATTTTTTTCATTGTGACATAATTTCTTTAAAAGTTTAAAATATGTGAGGGAATAATTTTTTTAAGTCGGTTTTTTTTTTTTCAAACGAAATATTAGACATCAATTAATGATTCTAAGCTAAAAATAATAGACATTTTGAACAATAAATATTATTAATTACCTTCGTTTTATGGCTGGGTTGAAACAAAAGCGGTTGCGTGACGTCTGCAAACGGGTGTTTTCAGGGTAAAATGGACAAATTAAAAATAGTTTGGGGGCTTAGTGTGCCATGAATCTGGTATGGCAGCATATAGACATATTGTTCTATCAAACACAACAGTTGTTTTGGCTTAAAATACAGCAGTTTCTTTTAAAGAGGAGTACAAGAGCAGAAACTGCTTTTTCAGCCTTGTCTGTGTTTTCCGCCATATATATATATTTGGGGTGTCAAATGATTAAAATTTTTAATCGAGTTAATTACAGCTCAAAAATTAATTAATCGTAAATAATCGCAATTAATCGCAATTTAAACCATCTATAAAATATGCCGTATTTTTCTGTAAATTACTGTTGGAATGGAAAGATAAGACCGAGATGGATATATACATTCAACATACGGTACATAAGTACTGTATTTCTTTATTATAACAATAAATCAACAAGATGGCATTAGCATTATTAACATTCTGTTAAAGCGATCCATGGATAGAAAGACTTGTAGGTCTTAAAAGATAAATAAAAATAATAAATAAAATATATAAATATATAAATAAATAAAATATATAAAGCAGAGGGCGGCAAAACTCCGGAAAACACAACAAGTACACCTTTCACTTTGATTAATTACCGCTTGTTAACGCGTTAATTTTGACAGCCCTAATATATATATATATATATATATATATATATATATATATATATATATATATATATATATATACAGTTGTGGTCAAAAGATTACATACACTTGTGAAGAACATAATGTCATGGCTCTCTTGAGTTTACAGTTATTTGTACAACTCTGATTTTTCTCTGATAGAGTGATTGGAACAGATACTTCTTTGTCACAAAAAATATTCATGAAGTTTGGTTCTTTTATGACTTTATTATGGGTGAACGGAAAAAAGTGATCAAATCTGCTGGGTCAAAAATATACATACAGCAGCGCTAATATTTGGTAACATGTCCTTTGGCCATTTTCACTTCAATTAGGCGCTTTTGGTAGCCATCCACAAGCTTCTGGTTGAATCTTTGACCACTCCTCTTGACAGAATTGGTGCAGTTCAGTTAAATTTGATGGCTTTCTGACATGGACTTGTTTCTTCAGCATTGTCCACAAATTCTCAATGGGATTTAAGTCAGGACTTTGGGAAGGCAATTCGAAAACCTTAATTCTAGCCTGATTTAGCCATTCCATTACCACTTTTGATGTGTGTTTGGGGTCATTGTCCTGTTGGAACACCCAACTGCGCCCAAGACCCAATCTTCGGGTTGATGACGTTAGGTTATCTTGAAGAATTTGAAGGTAATCCTCCTTCTTCATTATCCCATTTACTCATTGTAAATCACCAGTTCCATTGGGAGCAAAACAGCCCCACGGCATAATACTACCACCACCGTGCTTGACGGTAGGCATTTTGTACTTGGGGTTAAAGGCCTCACCTTTTCCCCTCCAAACATATTGCTGGGTATTGTGGCCGAACAGCTCGATTTTTGTTTCGTCTGACCACAGAACTTTCCTCCAGAAGGTCTTATCTTTGTCCATGTGATCAGCAGCAAACTTCAGTCGAGCCTTAAGGTGCCGCTTTTGGAGCAAGGGCTTCCTTCTTGCACGGCAGCCTCTCAGTCCATGGAGATGCAAAACACGTTTGACTGTGGACACTGACACCTGTGTTCCAGCAGCTTCTAATTCTTGGCAGATCTGCTTTTTGGTGACTCTCGGCTGAATCTTCACCCTCCTGACCAATTTTCTCTCAGCAGCATGTGATAGCTTGTGTTTTCTTCCTGATCGTTGCAGTGACAAAACAATGCCATGCACTTTATACTTACAAACAATTGTTTGCACTGTTGCTCTTGGGACCTGCAGCTGCTTTGAAATGGCTCCAAGTGACTTTCCTGACTTGTTCAAGTCAGTGATTCGCTTTTTCAGATCCATGTATGTATATTTTTCACCCAGCAGATTTATCACTTTTTCTATTAACCCATAATAAAGTCATAAAAGAACCAAACTTCATGAATGTTTTTTGTGACAAAGAATAATCTGTTCCAATCACTCTATCGGAGAAAAATCAGAGTTGTAGAAATAACTGGAAACTCAAGAGAGCCATGACTATATATATATATATTTATATATATATATATATATATATATATATATATATATATATATATATATATATATATATATATCCAGGCTTGAGGGTTCTGCGCAGGATCTTAGCTGTCCCTAGGATTGCGCTCTTCTGAACGGAGATGTCGGACGTTGTTCCTGGTATCTGTTGGAGCCTTGCACCCAGCTTGGGGGTTACTGCCCCTAGTGTCCCGATCACTACTGGCACCACTGTTGCCTTCACTCCCCACATTTTCTCCAACTCTTCCTTCAACCCTTGATATTTCTCCAGCTTTTTGTGTTCTTTTTTCCTGATGTTGCTATCGCTCAGGATTGCTACATCTATCACTACTGTTGTCTTCTGATGTTTATCCACCACCACTATGTCAGGCTGGTTGGCCATCACCAGTTTGTCTGTCTGGATCTGGAAGTCCCACAGGACCTTGGATCGGTTGTCCTCGATCACCTTTGGAGGTGTCGCCCCCCTTGACTCTGGGGCCTCCAGTCCGTACTCGGCACAGATGTTCCTGAACACCACAGGTGTCAAACCGATTCCAGAAAGGACCAAATGGGTGCTGGATTTTGTTCCAACCAATAACGTGCAGAGAGTTTAACCAATGAACTTTCTGCTGAAACAAACAGCACCTGACAAAGTTTCACTGATTAAACATGATCCAATTGGTGAAAAGGCGTCCTCTTCATTGGTTGGAACGCAAACCTGCAACCACTTGGCCCTTTCTTGAATGGTTTGACACCTGTGCTGTACACTATGCCTGCTACCTGGTTATGTCGTTCCATGTATGCCTTGCCTGCCAGCATCTTACACCCTGCTGTGATGTGCTGGACTGTCTCAGGGGCCTCTTTGCAAAGCCTGCACCTGGGGTCCTGTCTGGTGTAATAGACCCCAGCCTCTATTGATCTTGTGTTTAGGGCCTTTTCTACTGCTGCCATGATCAGTGCCTCGTGCTGTCTTTCAGTCTGGCCTTTTCCAGCCACTGGAATGTTTTTCCCATGTCAGCTACCCCTTCAATTTGTCGGTGGTACATACCATGCAGGGCCTTGTCCTTCCATGATATCTCCTCAGGGTCCTCCTCCTTACTGGGCTTCTGTTGCCTGAGGCATTCACCGTGCAGGTCATCACTGGGGGGCCATCTTCATGATGTACTCTTGGAGGGATGTAGTTTCCTCCTGGATAGTGGCTCTGGTGCTCACTAGTCCTCGGCCTCCCTCTTTCCGCTTTGTGTAGAGCCTCAGGATGCTGGACTTAGGGTGAAACCCTCTGTGCATTGTAAGGAGCTTCCTTGTCTTGATGTCGTTCGCCTATATAGATATGTGTATATATATATATATTTTTTTTTTGCCCAGCAGAAAAAATGCAGGTCTGAAGGGGTTAAAACTGCCGTTTCATTGCTTTGAGTCATGAGCAGATAATGCTGGATAATAATGGTAATCCCTGTCCTCTATCTGAAAGTCACGGGATATCTTAAGGACAAAGGAAGAACAAGAAGCATCACAAGGTTTCCTCAGGGTAGACTTTTGCAGAAATCATTGAAATAAAACAGAAATGTACAAGTATCTACTGTTTGAAATGGCTGCACTTTAAAGAAACAAATTACTAGTAAGACAAAACTGTCCGAGGAACCAGAAACTACAAAGGTTTAAATTTAGCAGCCATGACTAAAGCCATCAAGAAGCTTTAGCAGGCTGTCTTCATTGTCTACATGCAAACACACCACGCTGGAGCCATTCGTCACACTCGCAGCACACTTAGCTCAACAAAGACGTCTACCTCGGGGCCGTTGCACTTTTCACCACTTTTGGTTGAAAGCAGCCTCTCTGTTATTGGTGTGCCGCCCGGTGCTCATTTATGACTCAGCAGAAACCCAACGCCCAGGATATGTTCTTCTACTGATTTGTTGGGTTGTCCTCTAATTGCTCCTTGTCCCTAATATGTCCTGTACTTGTCTCACAGGATATTACATCCATCCATTTTCTTTCAGGCATATTCTCATGAGGGTTACGGGTGAACTGGAGCCCATTCCAGCTAAATTTAAATGGGTGGTTGACAGTCAATCACAGAATAAAACAACCTTTTGAATTCATACCTTGGGACAAATTACAAGGCGTGTAACAACTACTGATGACACAATACTAAAATATTAACACACAAAAAAAAAAAAAAAACAATACCATTTTTGATACTACATCAATTTAAAAAATAATAATTAAATGTTATTTTTTTTCATTAAGTTTCAGTGTTTCTCCATTTGTGGTCATTATGAATGGAATTTTATTGTCATCATCATCGGTATCATTGACAATCATTGACAATTACAAAATGTGATATGATTTGCCCGACGGAACCGAAGAAGAAGACAAAGGCGGATGGGATGAAGCATATGCTTATCAGTTTCCCGTCCCCCATACAACTAAAGATGCACATTCAGGCATGGAACATACATCAAAACTGTACAATAACACAGTCAACAATCTGGGTTTAGTAACTCAGAGAGTGCTTCAGGAGCTCAGAGAGTGCGTCTGTACACGGTGAAGGCTGAGCAGCGAATGATTATTTTTGACCACCAAAAAAATAACGTCCCCGATTGGCCCAAAATTAACAGGAAGTGACCTGAAAATTCCCCAAAATCAACAGGAAATGACAAATGCTCTAAAAGTGACAAAAATGGTCCAAAATTAGCAAGAAGTAAAACCAGAATGCCCCCGGTTGTACCAGAAATTATCTAAAATTAACAGGAAGCGACCGGCATGTTCCCAAAATGAACACGAAGTGACCCTGAATGACCCCAAATTATCAGAAATGTACCCAAAATCAACAGAAAGTGGCTCGTTAGTGCCCCAAAACCAACAGAAAATGACCTGAAATGTAATGGAAGTGACCATTGAACAGGAAGTGACCCAGAAATTCCCTAAAATCAAGAGGGAATGATCAAAAATGTCCAGGAAGTGACCCCAGTATTACCCAAAATGTATCGGAATTGACCCCAAATGAACAGGTGACCTGTAAGTACCCAAAATTAACAAGGAAATGACCCATAATTTTGACTTCAATCAAAATGAATTGGATCTAGTGCCGTCAATGGCAGCCAATGAGTTAAAAAGGAAAATGTAAAAATATCCTCCATTACTATCAAGAGTAGTGCGAAATCAAATTTACCCCATGACGAACAACTTTCTGGAGTGCTGTGATAGGGCAAAAACAGTGTTGCTTTTGGCAGCCAATGTTCCCTCTAATTTTTCATGTGTCTGAGGAGATACACAAGCTCACCAAGCACCACTGTGAGCAACATCAGATGTGTACGCTGTGGCTACACAACAGTATCACGCCTGTTCAAAACCTCGGATCGTAGCAGGTTACATGGCTTATTAAAAGAATGAAATTACAGGAGCAATTTTCATTGTTTTACTTTAGATATAATTGATTTGGCCCACTTAAAGAGTTTTTCGTAAGAGAATTTGCAGTGTATACAGGACAGGTTGAAAACAAAAAACACACAGAAAAAAGACTTTTAGAGATGGTTTTTAGTATAATTTCACAGCTTTATAAAAATCAACAATCCTTGATCGCAGGTCTACAGACAGCTCTTTTGACCGAGCCATGGTACACTTTAAAAAAAAATGCTTCTCATCAAGACAATTCTTACGAGGTGTGTGTTTTATAGTGTGCAGGGCAGCTTAAAACCACTCATCAGTGATTGGGCACACACCTGACTTAAATTGTCTGGTAAAATTAGATTCAATTGTTCTAAAAGTCTCCTTAGACAGAGGGTTCACTTATTTTTCCCCCCTCTGTCATTGTTTGCATGCAATCCTCATTAAAATATAAAAACCTATAAATGTTTGGGTGTTTTTTTTTTTTTTTTTAATGCATGACCTAAAGACAGCGATTCATTCCAGACATCCCAGGAATCTGACTGAACTACAACAGTTTTGTAGAGAAGAATGGGCAAAGATTAGTCCTGATCGATGTGCCAGACTGATCTGCAGCTACAAGAAGCGTCTGGTTGAAGTTATTGCTGCCAAAGGGGAGGCCACACAATATTACATGTGATGGTTCACCTACTTATTTTTCCCCCTTCTGTCATTGTTTGTATTCTATCCTCATTAAAATATGTTAACCTATAAATGTTTGGGTGGTTTTAGTTAAAGCAGACACTGTTTTTTCATCTGTGTGATTTTGACAAAGATCAGATCACATTTAATGATTTTATGCAGAAATGTGAGAAATTCCAATAAGTTCAGATACTTTCATACCACTGTATACCAACCTGGACGCCACGAACTGTGCGTAAAAAAAAGTTGTTCGAGACTTTAAGAGGACCCTACCGTTAGCATTAGCCTAATGCTAAAGCGAACGTGAATGTATGCTAATGTTATGAGTTACATTTTGTGTGTGATGATCATCAGCACGGACCTTTAAGAAAGGCGAACGCAACATTGCATTTTCTCTCTTGCCAACATAACAAAGCAATCTTACCATGTGTTTCAAAACAAGCAAGCTTGTAGAGGATACTGGTGAGTTGGGGGTGCGCAGCACGTCACATGAGTGACACAACCAGACACTGCTGCGTTGCAGGCTAACTACTCGTAAAAATGTTACACATTGTGAACGTGTAACGGAAACTGGCCCATTTTCGTCTCGTTCTCGTCTTGTCAGACGAAAACTTGTCTCGTTATGTCTCCCAAGACACATTTTTAGGTCGTTATCGTCATGAAAAAAAAAAGGTTAATCTACGAAAGGTTTTCGTTATTGTCATCGTTGACGAAAACGATGGGCAAAAACTAGGGTTGTTACGATCATGTTTTTTTGCTCCCGATCCGATCGTTTTAGTTTGAGTATCTGCCGATCCCGATATTTCCCGATCCAATTGCTTTTTTTTTTTTTGCTCCCGATTCAATTCTAATCATTCCCGATAATTTTTCCCGATCATATACATTTTGGCAATGCATTAAGAAAAAAAAGTGAATGAAACTCGGACGAATATATACATTCAAGATACAGTACATAAGTACTGTATTTGTTTATTATGACAATAAACCCTCAAGATGGCATTTACATTATTAACATTGTTTCTGTGAGAGGGATCCACGGATAGAAAGACTTTGTAATATACTTTGTATATTGTGACTAAATATTGCCATCTAGTGTATTTGTTGAGCTTTCAGTAAATGATACTGTAGCCATGCCCAAATGCATGATGGGAAGTGCAACCATGACTGTGCGTAGTGCTACCAATTGATATATCTTCTCTGCGTTGGGAAATAACGTAGAGTGTTAAGAAAAAGATCAATTACTACCTTGCTTCCCACGTTATTTCTAATCGTAGGGAGAGGGATTGTAAGGCTTTAGCCAATTAAAAAGAGGCTGCCAAAATTCACTCTACTCATTTTACGCTACGTTTAGCTCTCTATATAGGTAAAACGGCACCATTACAGAATGAGCGCGACAATGCGTGAGTGGGTCGTGCAGCGCATGCATGAATTGCATTAAATATTTTAACGTGATACATTTTTTAAAAAATTAATTACCACCGTCATCGGGATAGATTTGATAACCCTACCTTAAGACTAAAGACTCTGGATGAGTGTAACATATTATGTCTGTAACGTTAAATACAGTTAGAAAACGATTTAATTAAAATTTATATATATATTAAAAAAAGGCATATCCGATACTTTGAAAATGACGTGATCGGACCCGATCGATCAGGACATCTCTAGCAAAAACAAATTTCTGAGTATCTCGATACTTTTGCAATCAAATATCGTATCGATACTGTAATATTTTTGACAGCCCTGCTATAGTGTAGACACAAAAAAACACTGTGTAGAGGGGCGAAGAGAGCTCATCCTATCCAAAAAGATGGTTGGGGGTTGACAACACGCACACACACCTAATCCTCTGTCCATCTGTATTGTAGTTGATGAATATTCGGACACCCAGCTCGCTTGCCTTTCACTTCAAGCCGTTGCCTCGTGCAAGCAGAGGTTGCCATAGTGACAGGGGATGAGTTTTGCCAAACGGGGGGTGGAAACGGCGGCCATTTCGCAAACATAGCCACCCTGTCGTCCCCTCCCCCGCAGCTTTTGCTCAGGGGGCAGGAAAAAAATGAAATGTGGAGAGCCGGCCATGCCTCAATTGTGATGCTTTACCCACAAACCACTGCTCCAATTTCTGGGATCTGGGTCATATTTTGAGTGACTCATCTTTTCAGGCGAAGTTGAAACGAGGAGGGAGGGGCAAGGGCATAGAGCAGGGCATGGTGGGCTGACTGTAGACTGATAGAGCGATTGATGGTCAGGGCTTGTTAAAAAAGCAGGAAGCAAGGGGCAGGGTAGGGTGTGTGTTTGTTTTGCCATGTTGAGTGTCCCTCAGGGTCTGCAAGCTGAAGTGAGGGAAATGGGTTAGAGATCTGGCTCTGGAGGCTCCATCATTGCATTACCATCATGACTGGTGTGGAAGTGTGTGTGTGCGCTAGATTCATGTTTCATCACAAGGGCTCTATTCAGAACAAACACTGGCGTGCCCTAGCACACTGACATGCTGAAGGCTATGCACGCATGCCCTTGACTGGCTAACTAGGAATCAGGAACAATAAGTCCACGATTATTTAATCAGTCCCGATAGAAAGGATCAACAATCGGCCTCCGAGGATGTAAAGGATTTGAAGCCTCAACCTTAAAACTATGAGGAAGACAAGTGAAGCACTTCTCCCTGTGCTATCCAGTTTTACACTTTTCCCACATAAAGGAAAATGTTTCCAACTAAATAAAATCTTTAATATGATATTAAGTCTTTCATGAATAAATTATGACCCCCGCCTCCTAAATTGTTTTATTACATTTATATAGACAAATTTCGAGGTAATACTTCCGCATTTCTGCTCGCGTCTTCCGTTTTACACTTTATCTAACCAAAACAAAAGTGGAGCTGGAGTGGCGTTACTCATCAAAATCCCAAGTATCGGAATCTTCTTGGAATTTCTCACATTTCTGCATAAAATCACCATCAAATGTGATCGTTTTAGCTTCAACTGTCTGACAGACGATCTCAGGTTTTCCTGCAAAACATCCTGATAAACTTTTGAATTCATTCTTCCATTAATGATTGCAAGTTGTCCAGGCCCTGAGGTAGCAAAACAGCCCCAAATCATGATGCTCCCTCCTCCATGCTTCATGGGGGAGAAGATGTGTAAATGTTGGTGAGCTGTTCCATTTTCCTCCACATATGACGTTGTGTGGTTTCATCATTCCACAAAATATTTTGCCAAAATTTCTGCGGGGTGTCCAAGTGCCTTTTTACGAACAGTACACGAGCAACAATTTTTTTTAGACAACGATGGCGTCCTCCGTGGAGTCCTCCCATGAACACCATTCTTGGCCATAGTTTTACTTATAGTTGATGTGTGAGATATTGGAATGCGCCAGTGATTTCTGTAAGTCTTTATCAGACACTGTAGGGTTCTCTTTTACCTCTCTGAGTATTCTGCGCGATACTCTTGGTTTCATCTTTGGTGGACGGCGACTCCTTGGGAGAGAAGCAACAGTGCCAAACTCTCTCCATTTATAGACAACTTCTCTGACTGTTGATTGATAAACATCCAGAGTTTTAGAGATGGTTTTGTATCATTTCCCAGCTTTATACAAATCAACAACCCTTGATCGCAGGTCTTCAGACAGCTCTTTTATTCGAGCCATGATGCACATCAGACAATGCTTCTACTCAAGACAATTCTTACCAGATGTGTGTTTTATAGTGGGCAGGGCAGCTTTAAACCACTCATCAGTGATTGGGCACACACCTGACTTAAATTGTTAGGTAAAAATTGGTTTCAATTGCTCTTTACGTCTCCCTAGGCAAAGGGTTCACTTAATTATTCCCCCCCCCCCCCTTCTGTCATTGTTTGCATTAAAATATGAAAACCTATATATGTTTGGGTGGTTTTAGTTAAAGCAGACACTGTTTTCACATTTGATGGTGATTTTATGCAGAAATGTGAGAAATTCCAAAAGGTTAAGATACTTTCATACCACTGTATACCAACCTGGACGCCACGAACTGTGTGTAAAAAAAGTTGTCCGAGACTCTAAGAGGACCGTACCGTTAGCATTAGCCTAATGCTAAAATTAATATAAATGCTATGCTAACGCTTTGAGTTATTTTTGGTGTGTGATGATCACCAGCACAGACCTTTAAGAAAGGCAAAAGCAACATTCCATTTTCTCTCTTGCCGTTGCAATATACACTGCTGGCAAAAAGTATTGGCACCCCTGCAATTCTGTCAAATATTGCTCAGTTTCTCCCAGAAAATGAGTGCAATCACAAATGCTTTGTTAGTAATCTCTTCATTTATTTTGCTTGCAATGAAAAAAACTCAAAAGAGAATTGAAAAAAACTAATTAAATCATAATCATTTTACACAAAACTCCAAAAATGGGCCAGACAAAAGTGTTGGCACCCTCAGCCTAATACTTGGTAGCACAACCTTTAGACAAAATAATTACGAACAACCGTCATTCGGTGTCCATCAATGAGATTCTTACAATGCTCTGCTGGAATTTTAGACCATTCTTCTTTGGCCAACTGCTCCAGGTCTCTGAGATTTGAAGGCTGCCTTCTCCAAACTTCTTTTTTCAGATCTCTCCATAGGTGTTGTATGGGATTCACGTCTGGATTCATTGCTGGCCACTTCAGAAGTCTCCAGTGCTTTCTCTCAAACCATTTTCTAGTGCTTTTTGAAGTGTGTTTTGGGTCATTGTCCTGCTGGAAGACCCATTACCTCTGAGGGAGATATCTCACACTGGGCCCTACATTATGCTGCAAAATTTGTTGGTAGTCTTCAGACTTCATAATACCATGCATACGGTCAAGCAGTCCAGTGCCAGAGGCCAAAACATCAGGAAACCTCCACCACTGTGGGGGCCATGTTCGTTTCTAATTTTTTTCCTGTAAACTCCTTCCCAAAAAGCTGTACTTTTGTCTCATCTGACCAGAGAACATTCTTCCAAAACGTTTTTGGCTTTCACAGGTAAGTTTTGGCAAACGCCAGCCTGGCTTTTTTATGTCTCTGGGTCAGAAGTAGGGTCTTCCTATCCTACCATTGAGTCCCTTTTCATTCAGACGCCGACGGATAGTACGGGTTGACACTGTTGTACCCTCTGACTGCAGGACAGCTTAAACTTGTTTGGATGCTGGTCGAGGTTCTTTATCCACCATCCGCACAATATTTTGTTGAAATCTCTCGTCAATTTTTCGTTTCCCTCCACATCTTGGGAGGTTAGCACGAGTGCCGTGGACTTTGCATTTATTGATGACACTGCGCACGGTAGACACAGGAACATTCAGGTCTTTGGAGATGGACTTGCAGCCTTGAGATTGCCCATGCTCCCTAACAATTTTGCTTGTCAAGTCCTCCGACAGTTCTTTGGTCTTTTCTCCATGCTCAGCGGTTGAGTCAACTTTAATCCATTTTAACTGGCTGCAAGTGTGATTTAGTATTTGCCACCACCTGTTATGTGCCACAGGTAAGTAACAGGTGCTTTTAATTACACAAATTGGAGAAGCATCACATGATTTTTCAAAGGGCGCCAATACTTTTGTCCGTCCCATTTTTAGGAGTTTTGTGTAAAATGATAATCCCCCATCCCAATTCTCTTTTGTGTTTTTTCATTGCAATCAAAATCAATGAAGATATTACTACCAAATCATTTGTGATTGCAATCATTTTCTGGGAGAAATTGAGCATTATCTGACAGAATTGCAGGGGTGTCAACACTTTTGGCCAGCAGTATATGTCCATTTAAGATGTGAGGACTTTCTGTGAATGCTCATCTTTTAGAGCCATTGACTGCACTAGACATTAAATGAACTGAACATTTGGCATTCAATAGCAGCTAGAGTTAAGAATGGCATGCTAGAATCAGGGGTGAAAGTAGCTAGAATTTCATGCCGGAACTCCCCGATGTGAAGGTCGCCACAGAGCCAGAAATTTTACTTGTTTTCATTTGTTGGGGCGGACAAACCTCCTAAAAGTACTGAAATGCAAAGAAAACTGTTTTGGCACAGTTATTTCTATAACTCATACAAAAACGGATTTTCCTTCAAAATTGTATTTTTCAATGATTTGCAAAATAAATGTTAACAAAAACAGCAATAACCCCAACCTCCATCCTCTAATTTTTATTTTCCCTCATTTCCTCACATACTAAATGCCAAATCTCAATTTTAACTACTTAAGAACATAGTGTGTATATTAAAATTGAAGTTAATGTAAACTTTCGCTGTTTTTAATAATAAAAGTGATATACATTCAGAAAAATAAGTACAAATGACATATTATGCAGATTGAAATGGAATATATTTTGAAGATCGCGCAAACATTGACTTTAAATCATAAGGAAATGGATAAGTAGCCCAACATAAATGAACAAATAGAAGTCCAAATGGCACATTGACAGCTAAGATGTTCTGAACCTCCCAATCAGAGCAAATAAAACTAAATATGATAAGCCTCAACTCTTTTCTTGCTCTTAAAGATTTGATCCATTTTCTGTTGCATTGCCCTTTTTTTGTCGCATCAATGCAACATTTTTTTTTTTTTTACATAGCGTTTTGACAGTTGCTGTCATATTTTTGGAATCAACGCGCTGTGTACCGGAACTGTGTTCCGGCCCTGAATCTTATACAGGAACTGCGTTCCTGACAGTTCTGGCCCACTTTCACCCCTGGCTAGAATATATAAAATTAGACCGAGTGGCGTAACATCTCTATATTGTGTCTACACGTTACTTGGAGGATTACAGAAGCTATTCAGGATTAGCATCAATGTATTAAACTTTTAACTGATTATTTTTAAATGTATGCGTGCGTGTACATGTGCTCCAGTATCAACAAAGCACAAAACACAGTTCCAAATCCCAGTTTTATTGGCTGTTGGATTTCAGGTGAACCAATGGCACGAGAGATGAATCCACAATATCAAACAAATTATACAAAAATAATACAAAAGGAAGTTCCAGTTATACAAAGCAAAAATGTGGATTTTTTTTAACCCATCTAATTTCCTACTGCCCAAAACATAAGCATAAGGCACAGTCATTACCACATATTTGCCATTTCACATCCGTTTGTCTTAGCCTTGGTTACCATGGAGACAGCATCTCTGAGGATAAGTGCACCGTTTGAGATTGTTAACCCTTAAAAGAAAAAAAAAAACGTTCGTCGAGTTTACCACTAGTAGACGTCCAATTCGTTTGAAGTGGGAGGGTGGACGGACGTTCATTCGCTGCCATCCTCCCACTTCAAATGGATTGGACGCCTATCGCTGTCAGTGGCAGCCAGTGAGTTAAAAAGGCAGACGTGACATTGGTCAAAGTTGAAACGGAAAAGAACGCAAGCAGCAGATCTGGTTAATGACAAGGCTCTCGAGTGCTTTGTGAAGGATGAGATGCTTCACTGGGTTTGGTTGCAGGGGGAAAAAAAACAATCTATATTATCAGCACATACATTAGTAGCACCACGGTCCAGTTGTATCAGTTTTGTGCGAGACAACGCGATGGTTGAATCCAGTTTAAATGTCGAGGCTTGGTTTACACTCATGTTGTGCTCATCTGATCCATAAAGCAGCTTTCAAATATTCATTTCTGGGCTTCCTTACTGTAGCCATGATAATGTCTGTGCCTTTAACATATACATCCCTCCAAGCCCAAAATGTTGCTTCCTTTGTTTTTTTATTATTGGCGAGATGGATTCAAGTGTTTTGCTATTTTTCAACTGATCTGGAGACAATAAAGAGGGACATTTATTTCCTACATCCTGTTTGGACCCGAACAATCAGACTCCCCACTGACCAATGGGGAAACAAGTTGAGGACAACACAGGAAGCTAGTTTACAAGTTTTCATATTAAGGAGAAGGCCGTACATCAATGGACAGGCCGGGAAAACACGTGTATCTGGTTTTGATAGAAGTTTCCAGACAAACAAATCTTTCTACTCCAGCCAGTTTAACAAACCCTCAGTTTTGAAAGAAGATCTATTTTTTGGAGGTTTTTGAGTAGAAGAACAGCAAAATACAATAAAGACGAATAGAAAGACCGATCGGTTCCAAGGCAAGGAAGGGATGAGCATTGATTGGGGAGCAGCGAACCAGAGTAGGAGCAAGAGAAAATGTGCACAGCCCCGTGGTAACTATGGCAACAGCGGTGGGCAGCTGGGAAAGGGAGGGATAGAAAGGAAGGACTGGGAGGCAGAGAATCACCTTCCTCTACCATCCTTCCTCTTTTCTGTGCAGTTCACAATATAAAGTCATACAAGACGTCGTATACAAGGACGGGTGGGGGACAAGTAGACATTTGGCAGGGTGGGTGCCGCGTTGCGGCGAGTGTGCCCCACCCGCTCAATACTCCCACTGTGTGGCGGTCTCCAGGTCATCCGCGTTGGCCTTCAGTACGCCGGCGTGGTCGCCGCGGAGATACTTGCCGTCGCCGGCGTGGCGAATAGCAAGCTTGTTGTAGTCGCAGAACTCAAAGAAGAAGTCGACGGGTGTGTCGCTGCTGCTAACCACTGCCTGCTCGTTCCCGATCATCCAGTACTTGCCGGTGGAGTCTGCGCACACAGGAGGCATGCCAAGATGAGGGTCAGGCAAAAAAAAAAAAAAAAAAATTAATTACAAGGAGAAAAAAATACAGTGGTACCTCTACTTACAAACATCTAAACATACAGAATTTTCAGGTTAAAACACTTCAATGGGAAAATATTGCCTCTTGTTACGAAATAAATTTCAGGATACAAAAGGCAAAAATAAAGCATGGCTGGTACTCGCACTCCCAGAGTTTACAGAACGTAACATACTTATATCTGTTCTATTGTATGTACTAGTCCTTCTCAAAAAAATTAGCATATTGTGGTAAAGTTAATTATTTTCTGTAATGTACTGATAAACACTAGATTTTCATATATTTTAGATTCATTACAAACAACTGAAGTAGTTTAAGCCTTTTATTGTTTTAATATTGATGATTTTGCAAAAAAATCAAGAAAAAACAAAAATCCCCATCTCAAAAAGTTAGCATATTTCATCCGACCAATACCAAAAGGATCTTCGATAGCGCCCTTAAGCTCATCCACAGTGTTGGGTTGGTGTCTCTCAACTTCCTCTTCACAATATCCCACAGATTCTCTATGGGGCTCAGGTCAGGAGAGTTGTCAGGCCAATTGAGCACAGTAATGCCATGGTCGGTAAACCATTTAGGTTTTCGCACTGTGAGCAGGTGCCAGGTCGTGCTGAAAAATGAAATCTTCATCTCCATAAAGCTTTTCAGCAGATGGAAGCATGAAGTGCTCCAAAATCTCCTGATAGCTAGCTGTATTGACCCTGCCCTTGATAAAACACAGTAGACCAACACCAGCAGCTGATATGGCACCCCAGACCATCACTGACTGTGGGTACTTGACACTGGATTTCAAGCATTTTGGCATTTCCTTCTCCCCAGTCTTCCTCCAAACTCTGGCACCTTGATTTCCGAATGACATGCAAAATTTCCTTTCATCTGAAAAAAGTACTTTGGACCACTAAGCAACAGTCCAGTGCTGCTTCTCTGCAGCCCAGGTCAGGTGCTTCTGCCGCAGTTTCAGGTTCAAAAGTGGCTTGACCTGGGGAATGCGGCACCTGTAGCCCATTTCCAGCACACGCCTGTGCACGGTGGCTATGGATGTTTCTACTCCAGACTCAGTCCACTGTTTCTGCAGGTCCCCCAAGGTCTGGAATCGGCCCTTCTCCACAATCTTTCTCAGGGTGCGGTCACCTCTTCTGGTTGTGCAGCATTTCCTGCCACACTTTTTCCTTCCCACAGACTTCCCACTGAGGTGCCTTGATACAGCACTCTGGGAACAGCCTTCGCTCAGAAATTTCTTTCTGTGTCTTAGCCTCTTGCTTGAGGGTGTCAATGATTGCCTTCTGGACAGCAGTCCGGTCGGCAGTCTTGCCCATGATTGCGGTTTTGAGTGATGAACCAGGCTGGGAGTTTTTAAAAGCCTCAGGAATCTTTCGCAGGGGTTTGGAGTTAATTCGTTGATTTAGATGATTAGGTTAGTAGCTTCTTTAGAGTACCTTTTCATGATATGCTAAATTTTTGAGATGGGGATATTCGTTTTTTCTTGACTTTTTTTGCCAAAATCACCAATATTAAAACAATAAAAGGCTTGTACTACTTCAGTTGTGTGTAATGAATCTAAAATATATGAAAGTCTAATGTTGTCTAATGAAAGTAATGTTGATCAGTACATTACAAAAAATAATTAACTTTATCACAATACGCAAATCTTTAGAAGAACCAGCATATGTGCCTATCCTAGCGTCCTCTTCATTCGCCCCTCGTGTTCCGACAGCTTTACATGAGTATCGACTTTTTTAAAATCATTTACACACAACTCAGATTTTATGTTTATTGTGCAATAATTTAAGGCTAGGTTCATACCGCAGGTCTTAATGCACAATTCCAATTTTTTGTCATACTTTTTTTTGGCGTGCCCATTCAGACTGCCTTTGTCCATTGAGTCCGTTCAAGTTTCTCGCATGCGCACAAATTTGCAGTCCGAGATGCGCTGAGCAAACTGACCACCAACTGAGCTTCAAAACAAACGACCACACACGCTGGCTCAATGTCATTCAAGGGTGATCATATTTCGATTTCCAAAAAGAGGACACAAATGACATAAATAATTCCTGTTTAGTCTAATATTCAAAGTTTATATGAATTGATAGCATGCACACACTGTCCGTGCACGACACACACGCATACGGACAGTTTGCCCTGACTCTTGGCCGTGTAAGCAATTTTGAAATATTGGTCATTTGGGGCAGAGAGAAAACTGCATTCTCAGGCTTATTCTCAACCCATTTTATTTTCTTTATGAGTTGTCAAGCCCGCCCCTTCCCCAAAAGCCGTGTTCAAGCTATGCGCCAACACTAATGCACAGCTGCACCGCTACCGTAGCGCCCTGTCTCTCTCGCTCTTTGCTGATGTAATTGCTGCATGAATTCTGAATTTTGAGGACATGAGAGTTCAGACCGCACCCGCATTCTGGAAAAATCTGGCCCAGATCGGATTTTAACCACATACTTAAGTGACCTAGATCGGATTTGAGAAAGTCCACTTTTATGCGACTTTTCCCATTCAGACATCAATTTAATTCCTCACTCGAGTCGGAAAAACACGAAAAAAACTGATTTGCACAATAAGATCTGCGGTATGAACCTAGCCTAATTGTAACATGCATTTGTTCCATGTTTTGATGCATTTTTATGCATTAGAAAAGATTTATGTCTGAACTTTGGGGGGGCTTGAAAGGGTTTAGGGCATTTACATGCAAAACGAGTCTCTACTTACAGAATTTTTTTAGGTTACGAAACTACCTCCAGAACCAATTACTTTTGTTAGTAGAGGTACCACTGCATCACTATATTGTGTACACCATCTTCCAATTCATAAAGAGGGAGGGGAGCAAAGTTTCTGCTCCACTGAAACCCAATGTGATATTAGCCAAAATAGTCTGAATTGAAGGTAGAATATGATAAATAAGATTTTATAATATATATATATATATATATATATATATATATATACACAAATATGACCAAAAACAGTAACTTGCTCTATCAAGGGTTAAAGGTCTTCGGTACCAACTTTAGAACAGTCTGTAAATGTTGAATGTGCCTGTTAAAGCCCCCATTTTGCACCTCAAGCAAAAACTATCCATATTTCCACACTAAAGTTGATTAAATTCTACTTTAGCCTCAAGCCTCCCCGCCCCATAAATTACAGCATTTTTGCATAATCCAGCCAACAAAGCAAAAATCATCCGCCTTTGGTGGAGATAATTAGCCACATCAAATCCCTTTTTTTTGTCAATCCACAACAAGCTTGATGAACAAAAGACGTAATCCCTCTCATGCCTGCAAGAGGTCCAACGACAATGCCTCTCTGCCAGCTGCACAGCATGTTACAGTACAGTTCAGTATTCACACATGGGTGTCAACGTGACCCTGACTGACCTTGCAGGCTGTAGGCTCCATCTCTGAACTCCAGCGTGAAGTAATCGTAGGAGGAACGATTGGAGTCCAGGGTTCCGGTCACCTTTCTGCAACCGATGAAGCCGTGCTCACCGCGCAGGACAATGATGGGGCGGTTGATCAGCTTCATGAGAAACTCCTCGGACTCTCCTGAAGGGGTAAATGTTTTTGCTTTATTATTTTTTTTACCACAGTAATACAAGTTACTACTGTACAATACTACGATACCACTACTTCGATATCGATTCTCAGAAAAATACTCTATAATCAATACTATTTTTTAATACTCTATAATCAATACTATTTTTTTTATACTACATAAATAAAAAATGGAAAGTTTGTTTTTTTTCCCCATCAACTCTTTCAGTGTTTCTCCATTGGTGGTCATTATCATTGGTTAAAAAAAAAAAAAAAAAAATCTTGGACAGCCCAAAAAATAACAGTGACAAGTGTCCCAAAATCGATAGGCAGTCACCCGTAAATGCCCTGAAATCAATAGGAAATGCCCCAAAATGTACTGGATGCTAGCCATAGTAACCCATAAGGATCTTAGAATTAACAAGGAAGCGACCCAAAATTAACTCATTGTCTGCCTTTGACAACAATTGACATCCAATTCATTTAAACTACAGGAGGAGGACTGGCTGTGAATGCTTATCTTTCACTACCATTGACGGCACAAGACGTCCAATTCATTTTGACTGGGAAGGGCGAATGATGTTCATGTTCCAGTCAGATTGACGTCTGGTCCCAGCATTGGTAGCAGATTTGTTAACAAAAGAAAATTCAAATATATATCCACCATTACCTATACTGTACTATTAAGAGTATTACAATTCCCAATTTACACCATAGCAACAAATTTCATACCTGAGCAAATATCGTATCCGGATACATTTCACTAGAAATATTCTTGACAACCCTTTAAGTTACTTCCCGGGAGTTATTTGTGGCACAGTTCTGATCTTGGCAACAGAAGCATAAAATCTCCAATGTGGAATGGAGACATGGTTTCTAATAATAGCCAAGATTGCTACAAAATCAAACACTGACACATCAGCATCAAACGCAACAGCTACCGAGCTCATCGATTCAATATTCCAGGCAGTGTATATTTTGGGACTGCAAAATCCTTTTGAAAACACCCGTGTGTTGAAAGGCTTCATCTGACAACCAAGTCATCATCTTGAGTTCAGATTAATGTGAAAATCATGGCCAATATTTGCCAATTTCACAAGGAAAGTAATGCTCTTTCGCCCCTCACATTCAAAATGAATAGGACGTCTATGGTAGCCAATGTTTAAATACCCTCCATTATCATCAAGAGTAATTCACCCCATAACAAATTTCTGGTGACCTGTGCAAAAACAAATACTGTAACTGAGTATCGATACTTTTGCAATCAAATCTCATATCCGGATACAACATTTGAGTTTCGATACTTTTGGCAACTCTATTCACCAGCAGAGTCAATGGTGGCTGCGAGCTGGCCGTTTTTCTTGGCGGCGACATATTTCCCATTGGCGGCCCGCAGAGTCAGCCTCTTCCCACGCCACTCGATGTCAAAGTAGCAATTAGCTGACCTGCAGACAGACAAATTAAAAAGGCGTGAGATATGAGGAAGGTAGGATGGTCACACATTTGGGCGACAAGTGTAAACAAACTCAGCTGTTACAGAACTGCTTGAACTGAAAGGCTGCTAGATTTCAAAGCATCTTGGCACGGAATAATCCATTTTGGTGTAGATTTCACATACCAGACCTGTATTTCATATCCAAGTTGCGGTCTGAGATTTGAAACAAAGTGAGGAAATTAAATGTGGTTTTAAGGTGTCTGAAGAATAGAAGCTCCAGAGTGCAGTAATGGAATGCGGCCAAATGAGGTTCGTCTTATCGCGAGCCGACGCATTTGAGATAAGTGATTGTTTTGTTGACCTCTGGAGTCAAAGTGTTCGAGAACGCCGACCTCCCCTTTTAATTTTGTAACTCAAAACCTTTGAAATAATAAAAAATAAATTGGAGGAGGACTCCTTTCAGTCTAACTGGAACGTTTGAGTGCCAGCATAAAACTGACACTACAGGTAGTGTTTTAGTAAAAATGCGTCCATTCGTAACTTCCACACACACACAAACAGACTTTTCTTGCCAATTAACAACTTTGGCGGCACTATATGGACGTATGCCCACATATGCTTACATTTGAATGAAAACGTTGCTCCATAGCACCAACGGAAAGCACTAATTGCTAGATTTCTCAATTATTCTGAGAGATTATCCTTTGGTCAGTTATTTTTTTTTATTCCCCCTTGACAATTCTCCTGACAATCATTCACATTAAAGCTAGGGGCAGGAACGCCTGGATAACTGATTCGATTTGTGATTTAAGGCTCACGATAACGCGATCTCATGAAATGGAGATGCAACAATTATCGATACGTGGTTTAGGAAATATATGATATTTTACGATATAACTATTAAAGAATTTTTATTTTTTTTGTACTTTACAGTCCGACAAAAACCTACGTACAGCCAATAAGAATATTTCAGTGCAACAGTTGTCTAAATAAATACAACACTATATTATTGCAACATTCATGTATACAAGTCTAACTCATTGGCTGCCATTGACCATGATGGACGATGAACATTCATTCACTGCCATACCTCCCACTGCAAATGGATTGGACGTCGATTACCCTCAATGGCAGCCAATGCGTTAATAGTAAAGATGCACGATAATATCGGTTACCGATAATTATCGGCCGATAATGGCAATTACGACATCACACAGATAATCCTCATTTAAAACTCATAATGCAATCCGAAGATTATATACTTTATTTAGCCACTAAATGTGCGTAACCGATACAGTTTTGTCCAATTCTGCGCCGGTGCCTCAACGCCTCCTCCCTGACGCCCCTGTTGCATCAGTGACGCGTCACATGACATGACTGAAGCAGTAGGATAACATGGTGGCTCTGTCATCACCAGTGTGGGTTTAATTTTCCGTGTGTGAAACATAACGCTCTCGCCATCTGTAAAACATGCGCTGCAGAAGTTCAATGAGGCGGAAAGAAAGTGTCCTTATTCAACACCACTAACCTGATCAGCCATTTAAAGCTGCATCACAAAGATTTGTGGAACGAATATGAAGCTGCCGCTTGCGTGAAGGTTAAAGCTAATAGTGGTGCCTTAAACTAAAAGCTACGGGACTTTTGACTCTCAGACGCTTTTGACAAGCAGAGACGTTTTAACTGAAGTGACCCGAGAGCCAAAGCTCTGGATGAAAAAAATAGTGCAGTTTATAGCCTTCGGTGATCAGCCATTTAGAGTAGTGGAGGACATGGGGTTTCGGCTGCTTTTATAGCATCTGGAGCCCCGATACCGAGCTGCCCCTACTTTTTGGATACGTGTTTTCCTGCCTTATATGATCTCTTGGCTAAGCACGTGTTCACTATTCTTTGTGAAAAACATGCTGATCACATCAGTTTCACCACCGACATTTGGACAAGTGATGTCAGTCAAGTACAGGTAAGCATGTTTAGCATGACGGCCCAGTGGTTAGATGATCATTTCAAGTTTAATCTTATTCTTTGTTAAGAATGGCTTACCTTTAAAGGTTTTTGTGCAAATCAATATTTACTTTGAAAATAGTCATTGCCAAAAGCTTACCATAACACATTGTCAGACATCCTGTCATTGTTAAGATGTTGGAATTTACTACTTGTTCACATTTGATGTATAAATAAATTCTATTATTGTACAGTAGCATTTGCGCTTGTGTACAACTTACAATTTTATATATATCTTAATAGAATTATTGGCTTGACATCTGTTATAAGCTGGAAAGAGGAGGAAATGATTGGTTATCGGGATTGGTTGCAAAAAGCATTTTACATCACTAGTCAACACTTTTTTAGCTGAAAAATTCAGTTGTAACCTAGTGGTTCTTCCTTCATTAAATAGTGACACTTTCATAAAACGATATATCAATTCTTGGTGGAAGCATATCGATAACCCTTTGGGATACAGAGTATCCCGATATACCATCATATCGATATATTGTCACACCCCTTGTTAAACCTGTTAAATCCTTCCAAATATGAATCCTTATTTATGTAGTAACTACAGAGTTGGATCAATTTAATTACAAATGGAGGTTTTAATGTACTACACTTACAGAAATTCGTTACATTTTCTTGCAGTCTTGGCTATACGACTCCTGATTCGGGGTGGTTTTGGTTCACTAATTATTTTTTAAAATGCAATCTTTAGACCAGAATGGTGACAATGTTTTTTTTTTTTTTTAATGGAACCCCAGGAGACGGTACCCAGACACACAGGATTAGGGTCAAAGGTTGACAGCAAGCACTTGGTGAGACATGAAAGAAAATCACTTTGCACAAGTTGAGGCTGCACACAAATGCATTCAGTTCCCGTCACCATGCCAAAGCCTTGACCCCTGCACCCACAAATGACCCCAAACACCACAAACACACAAATGCACGCAGCAACACAGGGCCCCCAAGTATATCTTATAACCAGCTAGAACTACTGTTGTGACGAGACAAAAATTTAACTCGATATTGATACTCAATACATTTTTTGTACTACATAAATTTTAATTTCATTTTCAACTCAGTGTTTATCCATTTGTAAGTCATTATTGTTGCACCCTCCCCCTAAAACAAAAAAAATGATGTGACCCCAAAAAGTGCAGGAAGTTAGCTGGGAATGCACCATGAGAATGACCCAGAAATGCCCCAAAATGTACTGAAAGTGACCTATGAGTTCCTTGAAATTACCAAGGAAGTGACCCAAAATTAAATAATTGCCTGTCATTGACAATGACATCCATTTCATTTAAACTGGGAAGATTGGCTGTGAACGCTCATCTTGCATTGTGATTACAGCGGTAAACGTCCAATTCATTTTGACTGGGAGGGGCGAATGAACAAATGGGTTAGGGTCTATCACGGCCATGTAACTAGTTGACATCTAATCCATTTGAAGTGAATGAATGTTTATTCGCTGCCAGCCCTCCCACTTCAAATAGATTGGACGTTGAGCACAGTCAATGACAGCCATTATCCTCCATTACCCATGACAACAAATTCATAGTGAAATGTGGTCACGCGAAAGCAGCTAAATATCGATACATTTGTAATCAAATATCACATCCGCATACAACATTTCAGTACTTCGATACTTTGGACAACCCTACTACAAACAAACTAGTGATGGACTATCCATCTCTCAAATATCCTCCCCAAGCCCTGAGAGCTGGGACACATTAAAAGAGGTGTGATTGGTACGTCACACATACTTGGTGGAGGCTGTGCACTGCAGGCCTCCGTTGGCAGTGAGTGTCCAGTATTTCCCAGCGGCGGTGCGGAACGCGCACTTCCTGTTTTCGCGGCAGATCTCCACTTGGAAGACTTCTTGGTCTCCTTCCTCATCTTGATTGGCTGACAGGTCCATACCTGGGGGCACACATAGATATGGTTAAGGGGAGACGATCCAGATACATACATGCAAATCATCTGGCGGGGTCAGACATCGCAAATGAGCAACAGACCGCTTGGATTAGCAAAGGATTTTAACCGCATGCACACACAGAGCTTTTGACCTCATTAACATCACATCAGTCCTAAATGAGCTACAGAGAAGTAAACAATGTCAGTCTAGCAGATATCATACACAACTGTACACACATACAAGTCTATGCACAGTTCATAGAGCACAATACATGCTATTGTGTATTATGAGGTCATAGTTGACTGTTAGCCAGAGGCCCTGATAGAGATAGAAACATGGAATGTTGTGGCCTATTGAGTAAATGTGTACAGATAGAAATGGGTATTTGAGTAAGCTAATGTAATCA
This sequence comes from Corythoichthys intestinalis, assembly GCF_030265065.1. NCBI lineage: Eukaryota > Metazoa > Chordata > Actinopteri > Syngnathiformes > Syngnathidae > Corythoichthys > Corythoichthys intestinalis. The sequence continues at coordinate 11,963,812 of NC_080410.1, forward strand.
TGTGCTCTTTTTAAATATGCATGACTCCCTCTTGGATGCTCTGGGCTCATTTTTCCATCTTTCTTGTTTTTTTAAGAGGCCCACCAGTCGCTATATTAAAATGGAACATTCCGCTAGCTTCAAGTGAAAGTGTAAAAAAAGCTGAACAACAATGACAGTGTTGTATTGGTGACCTTTAACTGTTGATGGCCAGAAACTACCCACTCCGTTTTCCTTTAAAACCAAACATACCACTTTTTCCTGATTTTTCACTGTTATGAAGCTAGTAGGGTTATTAAAAGTGGGATTTTTTTTTTTTTTTTTTTTGCATTATCACAGGTCACCAAAAATTTGTTGTCCTGTGCTAAATTCGATTTTGCACTACTCTTGTTAGTAATGGAGAATATTTTTGCAATTTCCTTGTTAACTCGTTGGCTGCCATTGATTGGCGCTACACATCCAATTCATTTAAACTGGGAGGACTGGCTGCAATTGTTCATTTACCGCCTTCCAGTCAAAATAGAATACAGATCCTCCAACATTATTGTACCAAATAGACATGTGCTGATTACCGGTTTCAAGGTATACCGTGGTATGAAAACATCAAGGTTTCAAAACCGTAAACATTTTCTGTCATACCGTCTCTAAGGTATTAGCCATTTTTTATGTCCCAAAAATGCATGGAGAAATTCCTCACTTGCAGCTTTAAGGTTCAACAATCCACCACAGGTTGTTGCTCAGTGTCAATGAGTCAGCTGTGCTACACGATGGCTGGAGGAGGTGAAACTCCTGAACTTTCCCCCCCCATTGAAGAAAACAAAATTGCTGGTATGGGAATACTTCGGCTACAGAAAAGTTAGACGGCCCCAGCTTAGAGGAGGAAGGCCAACTGACATGTAAAACATGTTTGCAGATGGTGGCTGCTGAGGAGGCGATACCTTCAATATGATTTCGCATTTATGGATAATTAAAAGTACTAAACACTGTGATAAACGTTTCCCACCATCTACGAGAGTTGGCTCGAGCGTGTTTTGTGTGTCTAGCGGTGATAAAACTTGTTTTTTTTTTCTCTCTGGCAACTGTCTGTGTTGAGAAAGCGTGTATAATGTAAACATGATCCGAGTCATACATACAGTACGTGCTGTTAATGGAAAATAATTCAATTATTTTTGTTGTGATGGTAATAAGGAGCTCTGGCTTGAGGCTCATGTAAAGGACTGCATTTATTTTAATTTTATTTTGAATTTTAAAAAATATATATTTTTTTAAACTTAAAATTATACTTATGTTCCAATTTGCCAATATGTTTTGAAAATTAAAAATCCTGTTAAATGGGATTTTTTTTTTTATTTTTAACCCAGATATCGCAAAGCAACACATTTTAGAGATGTAATTGCAATACCGTGATATTTTGGCTTAAGGTTATCATACCGTAAGAATATCCTACAGGCACATGCCTAAAACCAAACACTAAAACATCTAATATATCAGAAGACCCAAGATTTTTTCTACCCAGTATTCACATGTTTATTCAGCCCAGTTGCTCTACAATTCATTGGGAACAATTATTTGTTCCTGCACAAAAAGAGGCCAGAAAAGTTTGCAGAAACTGTCGGATGAACCCATTGACAGAAAATAACGTAATTATCTGCAGATTCTAGTGGTGCACCAAAATAAAAAATCTAACCCAACCAAAAAAGGCAAATGTAACCAAAAATCCAGATGGGCTTCTGCCTCCCCTGAGTACAAGTTATGTAATCCGTTTAAAAGCCAAGAATTACTGCTTACATTTTGTTTTTTGAAAGGGGGAGGAAGAGAAGAACGCATGTCAACCTAATTTCTTGTTTGTTGGGCACTCAAAAAAAAAAAAAAAAAAAAATCCCAAAACTTGAGCCCTCTGCAGACATACTGTTTCCGCTGATATACAGGCATACACACATGCACGTCCACCCAAACACACACTCGTAGGCGATTGAGAGGAAAAACATAAGATCTTAATAGAAACCACATGCTCAGAATATTGGAACTAGCATGGTTTGAGGAGGAGGAGAAAAAGAAGAAGAATAAATCAAATTCCACCTTTAATCTTTGAACAGTTCTTATCCTCACAGTTTCCTGTTCAGCCCAGCACTCCTTTAGCACAGTAGCAAAGGATATCTTGTATAGTAGCACGTCTGGATCGAGTGTTTAATCCTTTTGAAACTGCAAAGCACAAGATTTGTGACTTGTGTACAATTTGTGAAGCCTTGAGTCAGAAAGCTGAGGTACTGCAGTTTTGCCCTTGATGGAGCTTAGTTTGATGAGTAGGCCAGGCAAGGCGAGTAGATCAAGGCGAATCGTTGACCGTGATTTAAAAGCAACTGCAAGACATTGCATTGCAGCAGTTTTGCAGCCAAGGCTTTTTAGCTTGAAATAATTAGTATTCACCTTCTCCATATTAGTCTCAGCAAGATCAATTACCCCTCAGTTGATCTGAGTACTAGTTGGACATGTGACAATGAATTGTCAAACGATACTGCAATATCTCCAAACTGCACCAACAATTCCTAGTTAATTGATCTTTGTACAATGACCTAAACCGCAGATGGAATTGTGTATGCCAAAAATTAAAAGAAAAATAAAGGCTCACTCTACAGTTGTGCTATAAGATATGGAAAAAAAATATCACCTTATGGCCCACTTAATATCTCGAAACATATGCCACGATAGAATTATGACAGCTTTTTTCACACTCACTTCATTTTTGACATTTACATTCAACTGACCAGAAATGTTAAATGCATCAAGTAGTGCTGCAATCCAAAACTATCCTGTGTAAACAGAAGCATACTGTTTATATATTAGACTCAATTGAATCAATATCTAATTATCTACTGATGCGTGTGACTAGTGGAACAAATTGTGTTGTCTGTTGATTTTGTATTACCATTTCCAATCATCTTGCATGCATCGCTAATGTGGTTGGCAGGGGGAGCAAATTAGCTGAGAGTGGATATAAGGACATTTTGAGGTCTATCGGTGGTACTATATTGGCATACGGAATCCCAAAATATAGCAAGCGCAAATTGAGTGCTATGTGCTGGCCAAAATGTGCATTGCAGGAACGGGCATACTGTATTTTTGGGGTTAATATGTTTAAAGTTTTATATCGTTTTGGCGAAATATAACATCGTATCTTACAGCACAAATTTGTAGCTATCTGGAGTCTTATAAAAGACTAACAGGCCTGAAACAAGATTTATTAAAACTATAGAATCACACTATAGTCCAAGCTAGTTAAAGCAAGAGTCACACTGAAGACTGACATCTTTCGTTGTCCACGCATCAAAGTAACCAACTTCAATGTTTTCCACCTAAATTTGTCCTGAGAAAAATGCTTTGCTTTAAAACTAACCTCTTACTGACACATTCAACCACACCTCGAGTCTCCATCCCTCGCAAATACATAATAAGACTCTGCTTTTCTACAACATGTTTTTTTAGTACAGTGAACTGTGACCTAAAACTGAAGCGGAACCATGTTTGGGTGTGGGGACATTGTCTCTTTAAACACACATTGAAATGAGCCTTGAAGAGAGCTTATATCACAAAAAAAAAATACCGAGCACATGCAATAGACAAAACATTACAGTGACGCCTGTAGAGACAAAGCCATGAACCAGAGAGGCCATGGCAGTCCACGTGTATGTGTGTAATCCATATAAGTTGACACCGATCAGTATTTTTTAAATGCATGTTCCCAGGGAAGTTGGACCAGATTTGCACACCACAAAAAAAAAAGTGCCCACACATGCTAAATCCTTCCAAACCACAAACTAATTTTTGCAAGAGCTGAACTCATTAGCTGCCATTGACGGCATTAGATGTCCAATCCATTTTAACTGGAAGGGTTGACAACAATTATTTGATCGGTGCCTGCTCTCCCAGTTAAAATAAATTGGACATTTAGCACCGTCAAAGGCTGTGAAACATGAGGAATTAAAGTAAGCCAGCACCAGCGGTCTTTAGTGAACCTACACAGTTTTATCCAGTTCAATTGCTGGTGTGTGTGTGTATCTGCTATTGTTCAGCAGGCCTGACTAAGGAGGCGGACAGCTGGGGGCACAAATGGGGAGCCACCAGATTGTCATCCTTTGTTCTAATTCAGATGCACGGTCAATCTAGCCAGCCATGCCTTAAAACGCCTAATCAAGCTGCGGGAAATGCACACGCACCACCTAGATACTCACACCCTTCCTGTATTAAATGGTAAGGTCACAGTGAAATTGATTTTTAACTCATGCTGAGTGTGAAGGGCATTTCAGCAGAGATACACCCACACAGGAAGCCAAACCTATAATGAAGTAGATATCACAGAGCTTCTTCTCTTGCTGTCCACACACACCGATGGCCTCAACCAATGCTGTGCGAGATGGAAAAACTATCAAGAGATGGGCCATTTTATATAATAATACCGATATGCCACGATATAATACATTTTCAAATTATTTGGTGAAAAATTATACAATTATTACAAACTTTCCCCACTCACATTATTTTGGAATTGGACTAAAACCGACCTGCCACAATTGTTAACTGTATTGCTGCAACCAGAAACTAGTGTAAACACAGGCAGCACAGTGACAAATATTTTTGCCCAAGAGCTAGCTAATACTTGTGACTAGTGGTTTTGACTGTATATTTAGATAGCATAATACCATTAATAATTACAAAATATATATATATAATATATAATATAATAATTACAAAAACTGTGTTGTCACTGTTCTGTGTGGATTATAAGTGTTGCTATTTTAAATTGTTTTGCATACATTACTCACATACAGTTGGCAGGGTGAGCCACTTCGTTAACTATTGAGTGGCTATAGGGACACCTACTATAGGATACGGAATCTCAAAATGTAGCAAGTCAGCGCAAATTGTGCGCCATCTGCTGGCCAAAATTTGCACTTTAGTGACAGGTCTATTCATAGCAATAATGACGACTGACATGTAAAATGTCGATAGACTTTCGTTTAATATCGTCATATGGAGCAGCACTAGCCTCAAAACACATTAACTGGATGGTCTTTTACTCATAAGCTTGCCATTGCGGTAGACGTCCAGCCCATTTGAAAGAGCGCAACATATCAGTTTACACATTCTGCATCAGCAAGTGAACACAACCAAATGATAACAGCAATCACATGCCCTCTTTTCCACTTCATGTGTGTGCGTGCAGGACATTGTGTGTGTCATGTTTCGTTTCCTGCCAGCCATAGGAGGTGAAGGCCAGAAAACTGATGTCAGACACATTTGGCAAAAACAGACTAACAGTAAAGAAAACCTCACATGATTCAAAACATGGATTAGTGAGCAACAGACGAAGTAGAACGCAACATAATGAAACACAACTGGAACTTGCAGCCAAAATAAAAACACATCAAATTATGAATTATGGCAGTGTTACAATCGTGATGGATGTTGGATGCAGTCAAGACCGGAAGGACTGACCTTCTGGACAATATTACTTCAGGACACAAAGTTTTCCTCACAAAGAAACAAGCCACATTTGACCCCTCATAAAACAGATGGTAGTAAGAATATACAGTGGTACCTCTACATACAAAAATAATTCGTCCCCGGACCATGTTTTTAAGTTGAAATGGTCATATGTCGAGCAGGATTTCCCCATAAGAATATATTATAATTCCATTAATTTGTTACACAGCCCGAAAACCTACACTAAAACCTTAATAAATACTGCTGGTACCATTACAAATGGCAATTACACATAGCAAAACAAAAATAAAAATTTGAACAATAAAAATGATAGTATTTCCTGTCATTATGTAACGAATCTGGTTCTAATGTGGCAGATGTGTTTTGCGTGCTGTACCTGAACTGTGTGGCTGACGTGACTGAGATAGGTGCGGTAGAGATTTTACTTTCTCTCTTAATGTTCTGTTGTTGACGTCAACTGCAGCGGACTGTAGGCGTGTTGTGTTGAACAAGTTCTGAAATAAATTAAAAACCTGACAAAGCTGGTGATTTCTTTGGCGATGTTATACAATAATAACTGTCACCTTAACTTATAAAGACTAGCGAACGGAGGTCGGAGGAGGAGCGTCAAGATCGCAGACATTCTACGGCCGTATTGTCGAGCCAGTTCACGGACACGCACACCACATTCATATTCTTCTATCATTTCCATTTCAATGATAAGCATCACCGTTTTCATTTTTTCACCACTTGCAGTAACCTTCTTGGAATACATGTTGATTTCTCAAGAAAATCTGCCGTGCGTCCGTGTTGCGGGAAAACAAAACTACAGCGCTGTCATAAATTGTCGTATTTCGAGTATGTCGTCGGATGTAGAAACAAATGGTGAGTCAAATTTTACATTGAATGTCGAAAAGATCCTATGTCGAAGCGATTGTATGTCGAGGTACCACTGTAGCTCCAAGCGAATCTTAATGTATTGTCCAGACAAATTTGAGTAACCAATTATATTCCATTTCTTTTTAGAAACTATGTAATTTAGTGACTCAAAAGTCACTCAGAGTGCAATAGTGTTGTCAAAAGATTAGTTCTGTTGTAAGAGCAAGTTTTTTTCCGGCTCCACTTCTTGGCCAAAGCAAAGCTTTTTCTTAGCCCTCATGACTATGAAAAAGCAATTCATGCCTTTATAAGCTTAGTGCTGGACTACAGCAATGCATTTTATGTTGGTCTTCTGAAGTCCTCCATTTCTTGTCTGCAACTTGTCCAGAATGCTGCTACTCGATTTTTAACTGGTACATCCAGATGTGAACATATAGACCCTGTGCTATCATCACTCCGCTGGCTTCCAGTTCATTTTAGAATTGATTTTAAACTTTCACGTTTTTTAATTCTGTTAACGGCCAGACTAGTCACTACTTGTCAGAGAGTTTAACCTTCCGCCACTTTGGCAGAGTTCTTCGTTCTTCCGGCCAGCTTCTTCTGCAAATTCCAAGGTTGAGACTTAAACAGTGGGTTGATCGATTTTTTGCGGTTGCTGCCCCCAGGTTGTGGAATAGTCTGCTCCCTGAAATCTGCACCATCACTAATCTAGGCCTTTTAAAACACGGTTTAAGACCTACTTTTTCAGACTAGCTTTTTCTCCTGACTAGGGTAGCCTTTTTTTTTTTTTTTTTGGGGGGGGGGTGTAATTGGATTTTATCTTTTGTTATAAAGACAACGTGACGCATTGTTTTTTGCCCCCCCCCCCTCATTTTATTGAGTAGTTCTTTCCTGCCCTTTATTCTTCATGTATTATATTTTCCTTTGTTGTAAAGCAGTTTGAGGACCTCTCAGGTTTTTCTAAAGAGCTATATAAATAAATAAATGAGTATTCGTATATGATATTTAATTGCAAAAGTTTCAATACTTGGTTATTTGTTTTTGCGGTACCATTTTGGGGAATTTCGGGGTCACTTTCTGACTTTTTGACTCATTTCCTGTTGATTTTATGGGATTTCCTGGTCACTTTTTGTTCATTTGTTACTCTCTGTTGATTTTCGGGTCACTTCCTTTAACATTTTGGGTCATTTTGGCCTGTTAATTTTAGGGCAATTCGAGTATTTTTTTCCACTAGAAATAATACACGTTAGTGGAAACACCCTTTTTCTGTTTTTCCCATTTATGTAGTTTCGACAATGATATTGAGCGTTTTCTTGTGTAATGAATTGATATCGAATTTTAGTATCGTAACGACATCAAGGGTACAAACACCAATGTAAAACCAGATACAAAGACAAGGCAGTGGTCAAACAATGGTAGCAGCCAGGAAATGGTCTTAATCGCTCTCTGCCTTCAATCATACCACTTAAAAAGGCCATTGAGTTGAAGGCTAACAGGGTCGAAATGTAGCGCCCCAGTCAGTAAATTGTCTCTGGGAATTTGGGACCATCTCCTTGGCAAGGATGAAAGACATTGAATGATCTAAATATCTAGAAGGTACTTTCATAGCAATTAGGAGGGATACAAGCACTCATTAGAAGAAACGGATGGACTGCTGTTACATTCATACACCCAATCCAGACTTGGACCGGTACAGAGTTGGGTTGGCTTATCTCCACAGAGGCTAGGTAAGCTTCTTCACAGCATTGGATTATGTAAAGTAATATGTTGTTCGGTTTGCTCTGTTAAGAGGATATTCTAAAGCAGTGGTTCCCAAACTAAGGTCACTGAACACTTGTTGGTCCTGCTGGTTAACAAGCTGAATTGTGCTTCTCATTCATATGCAGTTGTCCTGCCAAAGCCTACCCAAACAGTGTCACAAGTCCAAGAAAAGTCCTCTTTCAAATGGTCACTGTCTCGTTCCAAGACTAAGCTAGAGAATTGAAGCAATGAGTCATGAAATCGGTTCAGCGTTTTGGAATAACCCGGTATGTGTTGGTTGAACATTTCAGTGTTTGAATACTGTGTACAATGTTAACTGCAACATGTCGCCTACCATACACAGGAATTCATTTTGACAATCTCAAAAAATAATGGAAACTGGCATTAAAATACCAATGAACTAGATTACAGTGAGTACGATTCATTATAGTATATCTTGTCTAAGTATGTTAAGTTGACAACAAATAGAAGTTTTGTATCAGTAAGAGTGTCAAAAGTATCGATACAAAAATGTTGTATCCAGATATTAATACTCTTATTTGTTGTTGCTTTACCACAGGTCACCAGACATTTGTAAATTGTAATGGGGTAAATTTGATTTTGCAGTACTCTTGATAGCAGTGGAGGATATTTTTGCATTTTCATTGTGAACTTTGCAGCCACTGACACTAGACGTCCAATCTATTTGAACTAGGAGGTTTGGCAGCTAATTTGTTCATTCGCTTTCAGCCCTCCCAGTTCAAATGGATTTGATGTCTATTAGTAATAACCTCGTTTAAGAGTTTTAAATATACGTACTTTTTAAGAACCACAATATTAGAGGCTTATGATCGTCAATGGCACAGAAAGAGTTCATTAAGAAAAGCAACTTTTTAAAATGTCGTATAGAAAATTGTATATATATATTTTTTTCCCCCCGAGTATCGATCTAAAGTTGAAAATTTTAGTGTCGTGACCACAGCAGATACCAGTAATCAGCATTGGGACTGACATCATAACGCTAGCTTCCGCTAATGCAAGCCAGGTCACTTGAACCGCCATGTTGGCTCCGGTCTGCCACAGAGGGAATGTAGGAGCAGCTGCAAGTCCAAAAACATCTGGAACCCATTTAATTCCGATCGGAGTTTTAATGTGCGTCACAATGATTAAGCCAAGTGGCATCGAGAACACGGTCTTCCTCTCGGAATCGTCATTAAAAGACAAGATCATACGACATGCACAAGTGAAACGTTAACAGCCATTCTCTAGCTTCTGGCATAAGTGGTCTTGCTACAAAGAGCGCCGCCATGTAATTCCCACAAAGCAGTTTTTGGCCTCCATTTTGTGAAAATGGGACACAAAGTGCTGATGGAGCAAAAAGTGGATAAATGATCCATTGATAAGTAAACACAGCAGGGAGAGGACACACGGGCTCAGCGTGTCACGGAGAGATAGCGGCCAAAAGAAAAGGATCTCTTCGGAAAAGAGGAATACAAACCACAAGGGAGCACAGAATCCTCAGCAGTGCATTCATCTGACCACGGACTCAAAATAGATCTAGGAGTTTTTACAGCTCTATTAAGTCAGCGCTAATTATTTTCCAGTTGATTTAAGTTTCACATGCTTGATTCAAATCAGTGTCTAAATTGTTTTCCACAAAATATAAAAGAATGCTCATTACCACTGTTGGACTGTTCATCATAGGCTGTCTTGGTATGAGGGTTGTCAGAAGTATTGATTCTCAAATGTTGTACACGATATCTGAAAATGTATCGATGCTCAGTTATTTGTTTTTGCACTACAAATGGTCACCAAGAATCTGTCTTCATGAGGTGAATTTGATTTTGCACTACTCTCGATAGCAAGGGAGGGCATTTTTGCATTTTTCTTGTTAACTCATTGGCTTCAATTGACGGCACTAGATGTCCAATTCATTTTACCTGCGAGCGATCAGAGTATAAATGAATTGGACATCTGGCGTTGTCAATGGTACTTAAAGATGAGCATTCACAGTCAACCCTTTCAGTGTAAAGGAATCGCATATATCGTTGTCAATGGCTTAGGTCAGTTACTTGTTAATTTTAGGGTACTTACGGGTTACTTCGTGTTTATTTTGGGTTACTTCCGGTACATTTGGAGCATTTCCCGGTCACTGTCTTTTCCTTGGTTATTTCCATTTGATTTTGAGGCATTTGCTAGTGACTTCCTGTTTATTTCGGGTCACTTTCTATTAAGTTTTTAGTCACTTCTGGTCACTTCCTGTAGATTTTGGGTTACTTCCTATTAATTTGAGCAAGTTTTTTTTTGTTTGTTTTTTTAATAGGGGCAGGGGGTATAAAAAATAATGACCACTAATGGAGAACAACCAAATTAACATTAATTTGTGGGTTTTTTATTTATGTAGTATCGAAAATGGTGTATTTTTTTGAGTATCGATAGAGTTGAAAGATTTGTATGACAACAGTATTTGGTGCTGATATTGGCCTTTTACGCACCGCAGAGAAGTTTTATGGCATGAAGAGGGTGGGGGAGCTGCACCACGCGCAAAATAATGCAAGAGGTGTGATGGAGCAGGAAAAAAAGGAAGGAGACCAGCTTTTGACTACCGAATGGTGTATGTGGAGTGTGCTCATCTTTCCCGGGGTGGCTAACATTGTGTCAGATAAGCGCCTTCAAGGACCTATGAAATGTTTAAAGATGATGATACTGGTGACTTTCATATATCAAAGGCAGTATTGTCAAAATATTCATTGTTTGAAGCAACAATTTGAATTTGAAAGACAATAATGGCATATGAATCCATGTATGTAAAGATAAAAAGGTGGCTAGCTCTAAAGGTAAGCAGAAAAACAAAAACTAGGCAGAATTAAATGTACATCAGTCCAAAAATGAGTCAGGTACATACAGTATTTGTAAAGGATTAATACTGTGGCTTAAATGTTCCAACTCAAACGCTGATTGTGCTACTGGGACTTTGTAGTTTACATCTGAATGATGGCACATGTGCACATAGACAAGCAGGTTTAAAGGCAGCCATTGTTGGAATCTTTCCACTGCAGTCGTTCTCAAGAATTGGAGAACTACACACTCCTAATCCAAAAAATGGGCACTTGCCATAGCTTTGATTTTAAGATTTTTTTTTTCTTTTATAATAAGCAAAACTGCTATTTATTGCCATATATATTATCCATATTTATACCTAGTCATTTGTAATGTGTTAAATGTGACTGTATACTGTCCGACTAATAGTTTATCTGATTGGTTACCATTGACGACGGCAGACATCAAATCCATTTTGACTGCTTTATTCGTCCAGTCGATTGGACGTTTGGCACAGTCAATGGCACTGAAACATGAGCATTCACAGTAAATCCTCCAAGTTTAAATGAATTGGATGGCTACCCTTGTTAAAGGCAGGGGCAATGTGTTAATAGTATTCTCCTATTTTTAAAATGTTAAAACTTAGTTTCTTTTTTTTTCATTTTTGGATTAAAAAGGGAAAAAACTAAATATTTAATTATAATTGTTTTTAAAATACATTATGTTTTTGAATAATAATTCCCATTTTATTAATGCCATTTCTTATTGAGCAACTAGTATTGTTATTGGTGGCCATAATCACTGTATTTGTTCATTTTCATTGTTTTTAAATAACATTTTTTTACCAAATCCTCCCAATTTACAATGAATTGGACCTCTATTGTTGTCAAATGGCAGGTATGTAGTCCATGTCTCAGTTTCAGTTAGCAATAGAAATAATATATTAATGTAATACCTAATGCTCTTCAAATATTAGAGTAGTGCAAAACTGCGAACCCATCGGTTTTCCCTCGTTTAAATTAGACTTTAGTTTTCTGTAGTTTCCCCCTCTTTGCATTGATCGTTTCTATATCAATACAGGAGCATGTGACAATTTGGATCAGTGGATGAATGAATGATATTGTCCATCCATGTTGTACGAGTGTATTGGGAAGTGTATGGCAATTGACAAATATGTGTACCCGTGTGATGGCATGTGAATGGCAAAGATGGTCAAACCATTGTGTGCTCGTGTACATTGGGGGAGGGGAAGTCAAACATGCCATCGCATCACAGACGCGCAAACACAAGAAGAACACACCTTGACGGGTGGAGACGTTCCTCTCGTTGGCCGCGGTGAGGACCACCTGCGGATGGCTCTGCTCCAGCTGGAAGAGCTCGTCTTTGCCCACGCGCGCACTCTTGCCGGACTTCATGGTGCCGGAAGGCCCGGACGGCGCCAGGTACTTGCCGCCGCAGTCCCTGAAGGCCACCTTGCCGGAGCGAAACTCCAGCGTGTAGCCGGTGCTCTTGTCCGTGGTGGCCACCAGCGCGCCGTCGTTCCGCAGAAAGCGGTTGTCTGAGGTCTGCAGGTGGTAGCGCTGCTCTCGGAACACCAGCGTGATGGTGGAATCCACGCCCCACGGGACGTCCCTGTCGATGGCAATCTCGTCCACCTTGGAGCTCAGGTGCGCATAGCGTTTACGCGTCAGGCTGAAGATGTTCACCTGCGGGTGCATGGCGATGTGCACGCTCCATTTTTCCGCCACGGACGCGGTTTGGGCGAAGCAAATGATGCGGTCCTCGGTTCCGCCCAGGTAGCGGCCGAAGGGTTCGGACTGCAGTGACCAGCGGCCGTCGTCGTGCGCCGTGATGACGAAGCGGCACTCGGGGCCCGGTATCTCGCTGTCGCCGGTCACGTTGCCGTCCTTGTCGGTGGCAATGTATCGGCCCAGATGTGATTTGAGGAGGAACACGTTGCCGCTGGAGTCGTCGCCGCTCTGTTCCAGGGTCCAAATCTGCTTCTTCTTCATGCTCGAGGCCGAGGCATTGATTTTGAAGCCGAACGTCTCGGCGGTGAGGTATTTGTTGCCGCAGTTGATGAGACCGAACTGGATCTGCAGCATGTCGCTGCTTCCGTTGGTGGCGCCGTTAGTTGTCATGGTGGTGTCTTCGGACCGCTTCTGACTGAGAGGGAATTTAATGGGGGGTGCCTGCCTGCTAAAGGGTGGGATGCTCTGTTCTGCTATGGTGCCTCGCGTGCTTCTCTTTGTTTGAGGAGTGTGTCCGTGAACGCGCGCCCCCGGTCCTCTGCCTGCCTCATCAGCGCAAGCCCGCCGCCACAGCTGCAGCCTATATAAGCATCCCTGACGTCATCAGAAGACCGCGCCCCCTGTGGTACTTGGACAACTGCAGTTTGCCAAAGATTTTCAGTTAACCTTCATGCAGCATTTCCAGAAGGGGCTATTTTTTCCCCACGTGATGAACTATTAAAAAAGATATTAAAAAAAAAAAAAAAAAGTGAAAAAGTGTCTCTTCATTGTGGACAGCCCATATATTTTGCACTGCTAAGCCAACCCAGATGTTGACTGTATTTTTTTAATATATATATATATATATATATACATACACATATACTGTATATTAGGCCTGAACGATATTGGAAAAAACTATTGTTGCAATTTTTTGGGGGTATGCGATATATTGCGATATTATATTGCGATACTAAAAAAATATATATAAATATTTATATATATATATATTTTTTTTTTTAAAAGACATTTTTACTAGATGACTTGAATAGCTGTATGGAAACACTTTGGATGACTCATCATGACCACAGTGTACAGTATTCCATCGTTTTTCGCGGTCAATAGGGACCAGAACCCGCCACGATAAGTGAAAAACTAGATGACTTGAATAGCTGTATGGAAACACTTTGGATGACTCATCATGACCACAGTGTACAGTATTCCATCGTTTTTCGCGGTCAATAGGGACCAGAACCCGCCACGATAAGTGAAAAACCGCGAAGTAGCGCATACCCCCCCCCCACCACCACCATTTTTTTGTGTGTGTTCTCAATGTATTTATTCAGATCTAGCACTGGAAAGAGATACATATAAGACATGTTTTTTCTCACTTTTCCCCCCCAAAGTATGATTTAAAAAAAAAAAATATATATATATATATATATATATATATATATATATATATACAGTGCCTTGCAAAAGTATTCGGCCCCCTTGAACCTTGCAACCTTTCGCCACATTTCAGGCTTCAAACATAAAGATATAAAATTTTAATTTTTTGTCAAGAATCAACAACAAGTGGGACACAATCGTGAAGTGGAACAAAATTTATTGGATAATTTAAACTTTTTTAACAAATAAAAAACTGAAAAGTGGGGCGTGTAATATTATTTGGCCCCCTTGCGTTAATACTTTGTAGCGCCACCTTTTGCTCCAATTACAGCTGCAAGTCGCTTGGGGTATGTTTCTATCAGTTTTGCACATCGAGAGACTGACATTCTTGCCCATTCTTCCTTGCAAAACAGCTCGAGCTCAGTGAGGTTGGATGGAGAGTGTTTGTGAACAGCAGTCTTCAGCTCTTTCCACAGATTCTCGATTGGATTCAGGTCTGGACTTTGACTTGGCCATTCTAACACCTGGATACGTTTATTTTTGAACCATTCCATTGTAGATTTGGCTTTATGTTTTGGATCATTGTCCTGTTGGACGATAAATCTCCATCCCAGTCTCAGGTCTTGTGCAGATACCAACAGGTTTTCTTCCAGAATGTTCCTGTATTTGGCTGCATCCATCTTCCCGTCAATTTTAACCATCTTCCCTGTCCCTGCTGAAGAAAAGCAGGCCCAAACCATGATGCTGCCACCACCATGTTTGACAGTAGGGATGGTGTGTTCAGGGTGATGAGCTGTGTTGCTTTTACGCCAAACATATCGTTTTGCATTGTGGCCAAAAAGTTCAATTTTGGTTTCATCTGACCAGAGCACCTTCTTCCACATATTTGGTGTGTCTCCCAGGTGGCTTGTGGCAAACTTTAAACGAAACTTTTTATGGATATCTTTGAGAAATGGCTTTCTTCTTGCCACTCTTCCATAAAGGCCAGATTTGTGCAGTGTACGACTGATTGTTGTCCTATGGACAGACTCTCCCTCCTCAGCTGTAGATCTCTGCAGTTCATCCAGAGTGATCATGGGCCTCTTGGCTGCATCTCTGATCAGTTTTCTCCTTGTTTGAGAAGAAAGTTTGGAAGGACGGCCGGGTCTTGGTAGATTTGCAGTGGTCTGATGCTCCTTCCATTTCAATATGATGGCGTGCACAGTGCTCCTTGAGATGTTTAAAGCTTGGGAAATCTTTTTGTATCCAAATCCGGCTTTAAACTTCTCCACAACAGTATCTCGGACCTGCCTGGTGTGTTCCTTGGTTTTCATAATGCTCTCTGCACTTTAAACAGAACCCTGAGACTATCACAGAGCAGGTGCATTTATACAGAGACTTGATTACACACAGGTGGATTCTATTTATCATCAGCGGTCATTTAGGACAACATTGGATCATTCAGAGATCCTCACTGAACTTCTGGAGTGAGTTGCTGCACTGAAAGTAAAGGGGCCGAATAATATTGCACGCGCCACTTTTCAGTTTTTTATTTGTTAAAAAAGTTTAAATTATCCAATAAATGTTGTTCCACTTCACGATTGTGTCCAACTTGTTGTTCATTCTTGACAAAAAAATTAAATTTCATATCTTTATGTTTGAAGCCTGAAATGTGGCGAAAGGTTGCAAGATTCAAGCGGGCCGAATACTTTTGCAAGGCACTATATATATATATACATATACATATATATATATATATTTTTTTTTTTTTAATAAATGCTTTCTAAGCACTTCAAATGTAATAATTATGATCAGTTTTAAACATAACTGTCCCACTGAATCATTTTAAAACATGAATAAAGTACTGTAGTAGTAAAATGCTTGGCTTTATTAAATGCTTCTGTTTACCTAACATGGCTGTGACTCTTAGAGTGACATGTAGAAATTACAAACTCCTCATAATCACTTCTGGTGTTTATTTTATATGTCTCGAAAGTCTCCACATTCTCCCCCCACAGACACACACATTCATTCCAGCCCGCGCTTCCTTGCAGAAACTGTTTAACAAGTTAAACGATGATTGACAGATTGCTGCCCGGTTTCTTTGGCCAGATCAAAGCCATCGTTAACTTTAATAAGCAAGTGCCGCAGTGACTGAGAGCTGGGAAAGGGGGTGAGAGAGGCCGTGCGAGCGAATGAAACAGAACAAAGGTTTGTGGATTGGAAAAAAAATAACTATCGCGCATGCGCACATCGTGATGGCAATGTTTAAAGGATATATCGTTCAGGCTTAATATATATATATATATATATATATATATATATATATATATATATATATATGCAATTCTGGCAAGTAGGAAAGTGTAAATACTTAATGTACGCTGTGGTTGTGTTTGTATTTGTGTGTGCTGTGTTGCATTTAAAGTAAAGGTGCACGATAATATCGGTTACCAATGATTATCGACCGATAATGGCAATTATGACGTCACACAGATAATCCAGATTTTTAAAAAATTCAACCGATAATGCAATCTGATAATTTTATACTTGATTTAGCCTCCAAATGTGCGCAACCGAAGCAGCTTTGTCCACTTCTCCACCGCTGCATCCTCAACCCCTCCTCTCTCTGAAGCCCCTAAGGGAGGAGGGGTTGAGGAGTATGGCGTCATAGAGGAGGCGGCATTACACAACAGGAGTGAGGCGATATCATGGCGGCTCTCTCTAGCGTGGGTTCATTTTTCCGTGTGTGAAACAAACAACGTTCTCGCCATCTGCAAAACATTCACTGCAGAAGTTTCACGAGGCGAAAAGAAAGCGTCCTCATTCAACACTACTAACCCAGCAGCCGTTTAAAACTGTATCACAAAGATTTTTGGAACGAATATGAGGCTGCTGCTAGCGCAAATGTTAAAGCTAAACACACATAAACTAAGCTAAACTGCGGGGCTTGTGACGATACAGAGACGCTGCCGCCTTCCCGGAGTTGGATTGTTTGGGAATGCAGCCCAAGGCGGGTGGTAAACTCCATCTAAGGCTAAACACCGGCACAAGACCGATAGTCGACAAGCAGCCGTCTTCCGACGAAGCCCGCCACTCTGGCCGGTCCGGCAGGCCGCCGCCTCGCCCTAGACGGGGGCGGGCAGGCGGGCCGAGCCCAGTTTCCCGGCGGCAAGACCTCCGGCGAACACCCCGGTTTCTCTAGCGTTCACCCACGGAGTGTGGGAAGCGAGGCGTGCGCCTCCGTCCGAAACAGAGCCCGGCCCCGAATATGCCATGGCGAGCTGGCCGGGGCGGGCGGATATCCAGTGTGAACATAGCTGCCGCCGGTTCAACTCATCGAGCACTAGGGCCAGACAGAGGCCTGGCGCGGTTGCTAATTTGGCGGCCGGACTAACTGAAGGGCACTGAAGGGGATGCCGGACGAGAGACGTTTTTTACTGAAGTGACCCGAGAGTCCAAGGCCCGGATAAAAAAATAATGCCGTTTATACAACCACCATTCTTCGTGAAAAACATGCCGATCACATCAGTTTCACCATGGACATTTGGACAAGTGATGTCAAGTAAGAATGCTTATCATGACCGCACAGTGGTTAGATGATAATTGTAACATGCACCAAACCACACAAAGAAGTCAGTCAGTCAGTAATGCATTCAGTACGCTGTAAATTTATGACATCTTAATCAGATCATTCTTCTTAAATCTAGTCAAATAATTTTCCCCATCTTGTTCTAAGTGTTAAAGACTAGTTAACAGATGAATGCACCAGATTATTCCACTTACTTGAAGTAAATATTGCCATTTGTTCTTATTAAGCCCATACATCTAAAAAAAAAAAAAAAAAAAAAAGGTCATTTTTCACCTAAATCAAGAAAAATTTGCTTTCAAATAATGTTTTGAACCATACTTATTCTTGAATAAAGAACATTTCTGACAAGTTTTTTTAGGATTTCGTATAATAATTTATTGGTTAAAATAAGGCTGTAAAGCTTATTTTAACTAGCTATTCAAGAAATCTGAGTGAAATATACTTGAAGTGCTGTCAGATAATTTCACTTTCCAATAGATTTCCAATAGATTTACACTGAAAACAAGGGAATTTAACTAGTTTTAAGGAGGTGTGTTTTTGCAGTGCAGTAATGTTGTATGTTAGGAATGGCTTACTTTTAAAGGCATTTTTGTGCAACTTAGGTATTTATTCTGTAAGGAATTGTTGCCAAAAGTTTACCATTACACAAAGTCAGACAATCTGTCTTTATTTAGATGTTGGAATTTACTACTTGTTCAGATTTGATGTTGGAAAAAAAACCCAATAAATTATATTTCTGCACAGTAATATTTTCTCTTGTGTTTTCTTTAAAATTTTACATAAATCTTTTGATAGAATTATCGGCTTGACATTATCGGTTATCGGTTGGAACGAGGAGGAAAATAGCGGTTATCGGTATCGGTTGAAAAATGTATTATCTTGCATCACTAGTTTATAGTCATCTCAAGTGTACTAGTGATAACAGCCAAAAGCACACTTACCAATTTGTTTTTATTTGTGGTAGGTCTCTAAAATTAAAAAGAAAGGGAAAAAGAGCTACGTTGTTAAATAATTGGTACAAGCTTACCTGGGTTAACCCAAAGTATTGAAAGTTCAAACACTAATCTATCGGTAAAACAGGAAAAGTGAACATACTGTACATCCCTACATATACTTGAACATGTCACATTAGGCCGATTTTTATCAACTTATTTGTATGTGTGACTTGACTTCATAAAGATCATAAGGATTCAGGGTGAGCCGTAGTCCATCACTGTTAACATTGGGTATACCCAATTGCAGGACATACTCAATGAAGCTAAAAGGCATGATTTCTTTGTGGAAACTCAAAACAAGCATGGAGGCAACATGCAAACTCCAAGCAGTAGGGCTTGAGCAGACTTTTAAACCTGGACGTGTTTTCTTTTTTATTGTGTCATACCACAACACCTTCTCTTTCTGGTCAGATGGACTCTAAAGTCATGAGGACATGCTTCCTCACACAAAGCTCCATTCATGGCTTCGGCACGCACATCAGAGGGAAGCAGCGATCTGGCTCTGTTAACAAAGAGGCCAAACAGATCCAAGCGTGCATCTTGCCGGTGCATGTGCAATGAGTGTACAATCAAACACACGTGCAAGAAGCATTTCAAGCCATATTTCACTTCAAGTGAAAGTACAGATGCTGCTCGACCTCATTGGCAGACTGCACATTATTGGTGTCCTTTTTGCTATCCAGAAGAAGTCTCTGAGTTGTGGAAATCAATGATCAAGGTTTATAACTATCTTTATGTCAAACACATCAACTCGTCTTCAACACATTGAAATGAATATTGTATTAATATCATGCCTTTCTTTTATAAAAGGGTGTAATGGTGTAAAAACGGCCATTTACGCAATCTGGAATTTGACTCCAAATTCTGTGGTGGAGTAAAGTTTGGGCCAAGAAAGAAAGCATGAACAAATTCTTCCTCTCTAGCTAGAGGATTATACGCAAACCAAAGGAAATTCCAATGCAGACTTCTGTCCCGTTCCAAAGTGGCCCTTATAAATCATACATTATATGGACAAAAGTATTACGACAGCTGTTTTTTAAAGAAAGAACTAATATTGATAGAAGATATGGTGACAGTCTTTGCAGCAACAACTGCTTCCACTCTTCAGGGAAGAGATAGATTACAATATTACATATTATGGAATCTGAGTGTGGGAGTTTTTATTGATTCATACAGAACGTTTATGAAGACAGAGGTCACAGATGTTACATGCTCTTTCATAGCTTTTAGACTCTTGACTTTTGACTCTTGCCAAATTTAAAGGTATAATTGCTTCAGGAGGAAGACATCAGTGTGAGTCAGTGCCAGGCCATGTTTTTGGTACCTCGACCTTCATTGGGGACTTACCCAACAGCTTAATTGTCACATTCGGCAGCTGGTCATTGTTCTCATTACAGGGTGTGGGCGGTGTTCCCTGGATCGCGATTACGTCCAATCTCATCAGTGGCGTATTTAATCACAGGCAACCCGAGGAAGGGTTGCCGAGATATTGTCTTGCTGGTCGCCATCGGACGGTTTTGTACTCTCAAGCCTCTTATTCGTTTTAGCTAGTTTCGCCACTGCCTTGGTTTGTTTGTCTGCCGCCCTCGTTTGGAATCCTCTACCTTGTGCAGGTATTTGAGTGGTTTTGTTACCTTGTTGGCTTATTTGCCTACCACCTGAGTTTACCCCTTGGTTAGTTTTGTCATCCCCGTCGACCTGTTGCCATGGTCCCCTTTTGTCATCCTTCTTTTTCGTGATCGCGTGTTTTCTTTTTAATCAATAAACCTTTTGAACACCTCCTTTGTTGTCTGTTGCAATCTTGCTTTCTGCATACGCGGACCGTAACATTAATACCACCACTATCACATTGAAAGAACAGAAAACAAAATATTACAAAATGCAACTGTTATCAGGAGCCATTCTTAATTTTCATCTACTAATATGAAAAAGATTTTTTTTGGGAAATAATTTAATCTAAAATGAAATACTTATATATCAGAGATGCTTATCGTATTAATGTGTGCAGTGCAGTTATGTTCTACTAGTAAATGTTAGCAGCTTTTGCTCTGAACAAGCAATAAGGTGTCATGTATGAAACCTGATTGGCTAAAGAAACAGCCCTATTGCTAAACAAGTTGATGTTATATTGACCAGCACTGCTAATTTTGAAGGCCCTGAGGAGTTTAATTGCAGCACTAAGACTGGACAAAATAAATCTAATATAAATACATACTGTATATACACCTACTGCAAAGCAAAGCAACTTTACTTACTGTATAGCACCTTCACAGAAAAGTGTCACAAGGCTATTTACATGTACTGGACTGTCTCAGAAAATTAGAATACACAATATTCTAATTTTCTGAGACAGTCCTGTATATTGTTCTGTGTAAAGGACGTCAGCCAAGGTCGGCCCCCCACATTTTTACCACGCCAAATCTGGTCCCCTTTGCAAAAAGTTTGGACACCCCTGCTTTAAATGGTGGATTAATGTACAGGACTGTCTCAGAAAATTAGAATATTGTGTATTCTAATTTTCTGAGACAGTCCAGTATGTTCAAACTCACAAGCATTCACGCACTGATGGACTGTTACTGCCATGCCAGACCCACTGGGGAGAAGTGTCTTACCCAAGGACACAACATCAGACCAACAACTTTCGATTGGGGAAAAACTACTCCACCACTGAGCCACCCCACCCCATGGGCAGCTGATATGAAAGCTACTATATTAAGATGATACACTTTTGGAACATGGAACAAAAATTAAAAAGTTAGTGACTAACTATAGAAAATGCATTACGAGAAATGATCAGAGGAAGACGAAATGGATGGTGTCCACTTTGCAAGATGCCGATTCACAAACTGGGCTAGCTACCTTGATGCAGTGTTTAAGCCATACCAGCACACACACACTTTGACACACTGACACACTTGCTGCGCTCGCTACACCCGCAGATGGCGCAACACTACACTGCTGCAGTAAAGGACAAAGCTGACCAATTAGCATCCTTTTTCCTCACATACCTCTGAGGGTGGCCCTATCACACCTAGGCCTGTCGCAATAACAAATTTTAGTGGGCGATAAATTATCTAATAAATTATTGCGATATGCGATATTATTGCGCCCCCCACCCCCCAAATTTTTTGGGGAGTATTTATTTATTTATTATCATCATCATCGGTATCATTGACAGTTGCAAGATGTGATATGAGGAACCCGAAAAAACCGAAGAAAAGACGAGAGGGCTGATGAGATAAGCATATGCTTATCAAGTCCCGTCCCCTTTTAACCACTTTACAATAACACAGTGAGAATACAGTATATATTAATAGATCAAGTACACCCATTTAAACGCAATTAATGTTTACTTTTAAATTAAAAAATACCTTTTAAGAAATCACAACTAAAAACAATAGACCATGCCTCTTTCAGGTAAAAGACTACAATATTAATACCGCACAGAAACACATAATAAATGTCTTTTTTCAAGAAAAAATAAAATTGCACTTAATAACTGAAGCATTTAGGCACATAGGTATAAAGTTGCAGTAACCGTAATTGCACTTCAACAACAACAGAGAAAAATAGACTAATTAAGTAGCAGTAAGAAAAAATTATCTCTCAAAGGTATCAAATGTCATTTAACAGAGGCAAAACGGTCTCATTTCTTCAACAATGTAGCGGACTTCACTTTCCGTGAGGGAACGCTATTTTGCGCGGTGTCGTCTGTATTTCTCACATCAAGCGAATACCTCTAATTGTCAATTAACGTGACGAGGAGGCTCTGCTTGTTGCGATGCAGTTTTCTTACTAAGCAGTGAAAACTGGAGAGGATGACAGTGTTTCAAATGAGCATGTAGATTTATTCTGTTGGCCATCTTTGTTGAAACAACCTCCAGAAACATTTTGCAGACTGGTTCGTCCTCTTCCTCATTCCGCTCGCTCATTGCTGTGCGCCGAGAATGGACTCGGCCCTGCCTCCATCCATTAAATGACGGTCACTCAAACTAAAATGTATAAAACGAACATACCCAGAAGTCAATAAAACAGAGTGGCACAAGGAAGCTGAACTTTAAACACCGCTGCCGAGCACGTCTGCCACACATCTGCCGCAAGCGCGCGCGACACACGTGCACGCGAGGCGATAAATCGCAGCAGGAAAATTACCGTCTTCATTTTTATATACCACGCGATAAATGGAATTATTGCATATTGCGACAGGCTTAATCACACCCAGGTTTTTAGTATGTGTGATACTGTGTGCCAATCATGGAACAACTCTAAAAGACCCAACCCAAAAGCAGGTTTTTTAAAAAAAATTCAATGTTCTTCTATGTGTTGTACTGTGATTGGTTGTTTTAGTATTACACATTCTTAATAATCATGTTGCATTTTGGCAGGATGGCATTATGAGATGAAAATCTTGAGGCGCATACCGTGCTGCTGATAAATGACAAAGGGAGAGATGCGGACCAAGGTGGGGACCAGATGAAGTGAGCCATTTCCCCAAAGAAATGACATTATCACAGCTGGTGTTTCTATTGATTGTATTGACTCTTTTCATGGTGGCACTTAGCTGTCTCCTCACTTCACTTCTTTGCGTCATATGAACTAGTGGGTCATGTTTCCACACAAGTGAGAAAAAACAGACAGGATACATACCAAAAGAAAAGCATTCTTGAAGAGAAATGTCAATATTAGCAGTTGGAAAGCGATTGCGTCTCCATAATTACTTGGCTCAACTCAATTTTTTCTACTGAATTTTCTGCGACTGAATATCTGCAACTGAATTGTTGTGATTGAACTTT
This sequence comes from Corythoichthys intestinalis, assembly GCF_030265065.1. Taxonomy (NCBI): domain Eukaryota; kingdom Metazoa; phylum Chordata; class Actinopteri; order Syngnathiformes; family Syngnathidae; genus Corythoichthys; species Corythoichthys intestinalis. The sequence goes on from NC_080410.1 coordinate 11,987,192, forward strand.
TTGTCCACTGAATTTTCTCTACAGAATTTTTTTCTTGCTCTGAATTTTCGGTACAGATTTTTTTTGTAACAGAAAAAAATCCAGTTTTAGAATTTCGATGCTGAAAAAAAAAAATCTGTCTTAGAAATTCAAATTCAAATGCCGGTGGCACAAATGTACTTCCATATGGCTGTCTAAAACTTAATTATAGAAAAAATACACCCCTCACATTTTTGTGAATATTTTATTATATATACGATAAAGAACCTCGAGTAACATCCAAACAACTTCAAGCTGTCCTGCAGTCCAAGGGTACAACAGTGTCAACTCGTACTATCCGTCGGTGACTGAATGAAAAGGGACTCCGTGGTAGGATACCCAGGAAGACCCCACTTCTGACCCATGGACATAAAAAAGCCAGGCTGGAGTTTGCCAAAACCTCCCTGAGAAAGCAAAAATGTTTTGGAAGAATGTTCTTTGATCAGATGAGACAAAAGTAGAGCTTTTTGGGAAAATGCATCAGATATAATTTACAGGGGGAAAAAATGAGGCCTTCAAAGAAAAGAACAAGCATGTCAAACATGTTGGAGGTTCCCTGATGTTTTGGGGTTGCTTTGCTACCTCTGGAACTGGACTGCTTAAACCGTGTGTATGGCATTGTGGAGTCTGAAGACTACCAATAAATTTTGCAGCATAATGTAGGGCCCAGTGTGAGAAAGCTGGGTCTCCCTTAGAGGTCAAGGGTCTTCCAGCAGGACAATGATCCAAAACACACTTCAAAAAGCACTTGAAAATGGTTTGAGAGAAAACACTGGAGACTTGTAAAGTGGCCAGCATTGAGTCCAGACCTGAATCCCATAGAACACCTGTGGAGCGATCTGAAAATGGCAGTTTGGAGAAGTCATCCGTCAAATCTCAGAGACCTGGAGCTGTTGGCCAAATAAGAATGGTCTAAAATTCCAGCAGACCATTGAAAGAAACTCATTGATGGATACCGGAAGCGGTTGTTCGCAGTTATTTTGTCTAAAGGTTGTGCTACGTTTTAGGCTGAGGGTGCCAATACTTTTGTCCGGCCCATTTTTGGAGTTTTGTGTAAAATGATAATGATTTTTTTTTTTCATTCTTTTGTGTTTTTTCATTGCAAGCAAAATAAATGAAGCTCTTACGACCAAATCATTTGTAATCGCAATCATTTTCTGGGAGAAATGAAACATTATCTGACAGATTTGCAGGGGTGCCAATACCTTGGGCCAGCAGTGTACATGACATTTTGTGACAATGTAAAGTAGTCGCTGTACAGCTTGTGTAAGTGAGTAAATTAACGTACAGTTATTGATGTCTATACTGCTGGCAGCAAAGTTGTTACAGCCCCTGGTGATAACGTCATTTTTCCTCCCTGGATTCACGTGACTCATTAGTGTTACAAGTATTAATGGAGAATAGGTGTGTTTACTTATCACTCACAACACCAGTAGAAGCTACTAGATGCATTTTTCACCACTTTGGTTAACTGAAGATGATGTGTTTGTCTGACTTCTCAGAGAGCTCACTGAGTATTAAAACACTCGGAGGATTGTTGGTGGTTGTTTTAGTTAATATTATGAGCACTAATCAGTGTATTTACTGTATGTATTCAAGATGTGGAAACCTCTTTGTACAAGGATGTCATAGGACTTTTTAAATTTGAGGTGGCCATATGCCTGTGTGTGTCTGTCATAGTGCAATCACAAAGGAATGTGCGTTTAACTTAAGAGTATTTGGACACACAGCTGCAGCCCAAGCAAGGGCCTCCTCTCCTCCAACAAAGAGGTGGAAGCCAGAGCAACTGGGTTACCCCTCACATTTGCCATTCTCCCCAGGAGCAGTCAGGTCAAAGGTCACAAGGGATCAGTGTGTGTGCCTATGCGTGTGTGCGCTTTGGCCTCGCCACTCCACCCCCAGCTTGGCTTATTGTCATGACAACAGTAAGGCAGCCAGGACATAGCATTCCCCCTCTGTTTAACACACTATGAAGTGTGCGTGCGTCTGCTCTGCAGCCGATAGCAAGATGTAGGTCAATCAACAGAGATGTGAGCCGTGATCATCAATGTGTGTCTGTATGTGTTCGCCTTGATCACGTGTTCAACATGTGTGGACATAAATGTATTTACATAGACAAATTGTGTGTGTGACTGAGCATGAAACAGGTGGAATGAGAGGTGGCTTTTCCCCCAGGGTACAACGCCTAACAAACGTTGATACTTCTGACTACAGAGGAAGCTTGATCAGGATGCCACTAAAAATATCTTTTTCCTTTTTTTGACACATCCTGTCCACATGAATGCACAGTGTGGTGTTTGCTGCAAATGTTACCACATCCTTCTGTGTAGTGTTGCAACGATACAATTTTTTGGCCCCTGATGCCAATTTCAGTACTCGGCCAATACTGTACCAAAACCAGTTTTGTTTTGAAATAAACAATACATATATATATATATATATATATATATATATATATATATATATATATATGTATTGTTGTTATTGACAAGGCTGAAAAAGCAGTTTCTGCTCTTGCACCCCTCTTTTAAATAAGCTGCTGTATTTTAAGCCAAAAGAACAATATGTCTACAGTATATGCTGCCATAGCAGTTTCATGGCGCATTAAACCCCCGAACTTATCTTTAATCTGTCCGTTTTACCCTGGAGACCCCCGTTTACAGACACAGCGCAACCGCTTTTGTTTCAACTCAGCCATTAAAAGAAGGTAAGTAATAATATTTATTCAAATACAGTACTTATGTACAGTATGTTGAATGTTTATGTCCGTCTTGTGTCTTATCTTTCCATTCCAACAATAATTTACAGAAAAATAGGGCATATTTGAGAGATGATTTGAATTGTGATTAATTACGATTAATTAATTTTTAAGCTGTGATTAACTCGATTAAAAATTTTAATCTTTTGACAGCCCTAATATATATATATTTATATATACATATGCACATGTGAGCATCAAATGCGATCTCTACCAAGGAGATGCTCTGTCACCCCTGCTGTTCTGCATAGGCATAAACCCCCTCAGCCAGATAATCATCAAGAGTGGTTTCGGATACCAGTTCCGAAGTGGAACAACCATCAGTCACCTCCTCTACATTAATGATATCAAGCTGTATGCCAAGAACGAGCGTGACATTGACTCCCTGATTCACCTCACGAGAATATACAGCAATGACATCGGGATGTCATTCGGACTAGGTAAGTGTGGGCGAATGCTATTCAGAAGAGGGAAGGTGATCTCAGCTGAAGGGGCTGAACTACCTGATGGCAACATAACACGTGTGCAGGACATCCACAAATACCTGGGGATCCCACAGGCAAATGGGAGCCATGAGGAAGCAACTAGGAGGTCTGCCCCAACCAAATACTTACAGAGGGTGAGGCAGGTCCTCAAGAATCAGCTGAATGGCAAGAATAAGATTCAGGCCAATAACAGCTATGCCCTACTAGTAATCAGATACCCTGCTGGCATCATAACCTGGCCACTGGAAGAGATGCAGGCGACCGACATCAAGACATGTAAGCTCTTTACAATGCACAGAGGGTTTCACCCTAAGTCCAGCATCCTGAGGCTCTACACAAAGCGGAAAGAGGGAGGCAGAGGACTAGTGAGCATCAGAGCCACTATCCAGGAGGAAACTACATCCCTCCAAGAGTACATTATGAAAATGGCCCCCAGTGATATCCTGCTCGGTGAATGCCTCAGACAATAGAAGCCCAGTAAGGAGGAGGACCCTGAGGAGCTATCATGGAATGTATGGTGTGTACCACTGACAAATTGAGGGGGTAGCTGACATGGGAAAAACATACCAGTGGCTAGAAAAGGCCGGACTGAAAGACAGCACGAAGGCACTGATCATGGCAGCACAGGAACAGGCCCTCAACACAAGATCAGTAGAGGCCAGGGTCTATCACACCAGACAGGACCCCAGGTGCAGGCTATGCAAAAAGGCAAAATGCTGGCAGGCAAGGCATACATGGAACGGCATAACCAGGTAGCAGGCAGAGTGTACAGGAACACCTGTGCTGACTGGAGACCCCAGAGTCAAGGTTGGCAACACCTCCAAAGGTGGTCGAGAACAACCAAGCCAAGATCCTGTGGGACTTCCAGATCCAGACAGACAAACTGGTGATGGCCAACCAGCCTGACATAGTGGTGGTGGATAAACATCAGAAGACAGCAGTAATGATAGATGTAGCAATCCCGAGCGATCAGGAAAAAAGAACACGAAAAGCTGGACAAAATATCAAGGTTGAAGGAAGAGTTGGAGAAAATGTGGGGAGTGAAGGCAAGAGTGGTGCCAGTAGTGATTGGGTCACTAGGGGCAGTAACCCCCAAGCTGGGTGCATGGCTCCAACAGATAGCGGGAACAACGTCTGACGTCTCCGTTCAGAAGAGCGCAATCCTAGGGACAGCTAAGCTACTGCGCAGAACCCTCAAGCTCCTAGGCCTCTGGTAGAGAACCCGAGCTTGAAAGGAGAGACCATACCGCCCGGGTGGGCGAGAGGAGGATTTTTTTAAATATATGATGTTATATGACATCTTAGTATACATTAGTATCCACGGCACGGTGGCTGAGTGGTTAGCACGTCTGCCTCACAGTTTTGAGATCAAGGGTTCAATCCCGGGCTTCGGCCTTCCTGTGTGGAGTTTGCATGTTCTCCCCGTGCCTGCGTGGGTTTCCTCCGGGAACTCCGGTTTCCTCCCACATCCCAAAAACATGCATGGTAGGCTGATTGAACACTCTAAATTGTCCGTAGGTATGAGTGTGTGCGTGAATGGTTGTATGTCTCCTTGTGCCCTGCGATTGGCTGGCAACCAGTTCAGGGTGTCGCCTGCCTACTGCCCGTAGTTACCTGGGATAGGCTCCAGCACCTCCGCGACCCTCGTGAGGAAAAGCGGCATGGAAAATGAATGAATGAATGAATGAATAGTATCCATTTCACATGGGAATAGATGGTGTCTATAATTTTTGCAACATGATCATGGTTGTTTTAAGAAGTGGATTAAGTTGGATAAATCCCCACTTAAGGCTCAAATACAGGGTTTCACATCCTGTCTGCATGAGTGATGCAAATTAACAAATCCTGACCGCATTCTTGGTTTACAGTTATTCTTTCAGTCTCTCAAATTGAATTTAATGGAGCTCTGATGTGCCACCCACTGGCCACAACTGCGCATTACAACACCCACAGCTTCTCGAGAGAATAGATTTCACACCACATCTGTGAATGGACAAACACAAGCAGGTGTTGTTTGCCACCACTTTCCTGCTATTCCCCCACTTTGGAAATTCCTCACACTCATCCATTCTCTCTCTCTCTCTCTCTCTCTCTCTCTCTCTCTCTCTCTCTCTCTCTCTCTCTCTCTCTCTCTCTCTCTCTGCAACCCCCTCCAACCTTTTCATCTTTCTCCTAAAGGGTTATAAGGGCTTTTTAGGCACTGCCCTAGTGGAGAGCTGAAGGGGCCTCCCCCAAGTGCGTCGCATCCGACACAGCAGTTGGTGGTTCTTATTACACAGTCCCCTGAGCCCCCCATCAAGGGTTTTTTCTATATATGATTTCCCCCCCAAAGTACTATTATAAGATAATCTCTGTTTTTTTGGGGGGTGGTCACTTCATTTTACAGCGTGTGTTTTTACACAGTGAGAAATATCGATGATTGTGTCTTGGGATGCACCGATTCACATTTTTTCCAATTCCGACCCAATCCCAATACCTAAATCAGGATATCTGTCGATACCAATGCAACAACAGTACCAGATCCTGTTTTATTTTTTCCCCCTTCTAATATTATTCAGTCCTGCCAGTTTAAAAAAAAATGAGTGAGCCATTGACAATTATCCTAAATATTTCCAGAAATACAATTTTTTATTTGACGAATACTGTGCCATGATATATTTGCTCTTCGTTATGATGTACCTCTGAGTTCAGAATTGGCAGAGCAACAGAAGACTGATATAATATCCACATAAAAATTCTTACAGATTTGCAGTCTTTTGTTTAATTCTGTAAAAATACTGTAACTGTGCAAACATATTTTTGCTGTTGTAATGTCTTAAAAACTGACTAAATTTATACACAAGTTTCTTGAGCGAAATATGGGTGGCACCATCTTGGAAAATTTCTGCTTCGAACTTCCGGTTTAGAAAAAAAACTCATGAGTTGCTGTTGAAGTTAGCAGTGTGTTTGCGAAGTTAAAACTGCAAAATCAAGCCAGAGGAACCTACAAAATTACGAAATTGATTCAGCACAAAATAGATGAGACGTAGATGAGATTGTATGATTGTTGTTTTCACTTCGTTGATCATTCGTGGACAAATTATAACAATCTGTCAGCCTGTGTTGACGTGAGGTACAGTATAGATTGATAAACCGGCCAATTGAGTGACCAAAATGAAATGAAATTACATATTATATTACATTTGCCGAATGCAGAAGGGCTGACACAGATTTTGTTGTTGCAAGGAAATACTACAGGGTATGTACATATAAACAAAAATACTATGTTCTTTTTTATTGCAGATATTGATCGCAATAAAAAAACATTTAGACAATATGATCCCATTTCTTACTTTATTTAAAACCATTGGTCCATGTGCAAAACCGGTCAATAAATCACAATTTATAAAATTATTTGAACATTTTTAACGAATGTTGAGCATTCGAGGAATGTGTTATCAGACAGCAGAGTTTAAGGGAGCTTCTCCAAACTTTCACCCGACATCACGGAGACCCTCGGCAGCATCCACACGAACTTTATCCCGCTGTCCTCAGTAATTCCAGGTCCAATAGCGTATCTTAAAGTTGCTGCAGTTAAGAAGCTTGAAGTTGGATCTTGGGATTGAGCTGACAGTCCGCCACGAGAAGAGCCAACGTCTCCAGGTCCAGCCTCTCTACAGCCCCCGGGTAGAACGCACGTAGTCTTGATATACTGTATGTCCATCCACGTACAGGAGGTGTTGTTGCGAGGCACACTTATCTTCCCTTGCCTAACTACGTTTTCCACATGTAAACAAACGAACAAAAAACTTGTAACACTTGCATTTATACGATACCATCCAACACGTACTGATTAGCAACAGGCTAGCAGCAGCAGTAGTAGTTGTAGTAAAAATGATTAAACTTCAAAATTACAATCATCATCATAATATCAATAGCAAAGGCTCCTTTTTGGAGCACATACCTTCCAGAAGACAGCGGCAGCATGACTATACGAATGCCCGGGACCCGCGATACATGTACAGCCTGCAGTTTCGACGTCTCCCTCCTCTGTTACCAGCACCCATGCTTTGTGGTACAGGAGCAATGAGGCACCAGCTTGGTTCTACATCCGCCTTCATGAAGACAAAATTCCTGTGTCCGTGTATGAGGACACATCCAACCTTGTGGCTGTGCATGTACTGGAATGCTTCGGAGCTTGTCAGGTTCCTGATGGCGTTTCCATCCACTGCCATAGAGTGAATAAAATACGATAATAATTTACTAGTGGTCACCCTTGACCATTTATTGATGTTGTCTTCCCATGTTGAGATGGCAGAATGATGCAGTATTTCCAAATCGTGTTTTTTCAGCGTTTTTAGTGAGAGATGACACTCCAGCACTATTGAAGTCAGTGGTAAAAAACTTGAAAACGGATGTCGCTTGCAGAAATGCGGAAGTAAAGCAGAAGTACCTCAGAAACATGTCTATAATAATGGATGATTTCTTAGTGTTTTCTAGATGTCTGCTAAATGTTGTGCTCGATGTTCACTCACATCCTGTGGATCCCCTGGCAGTTAAGCGCCCGTATCCTTTAATTCTTAGTGACGGCACTGAGCATGTTCCCTAAACTTGACGTAAAAGCTAAAAGAAAACAGGTAAATTTTAGGTTGACAGGTGCAAATCTGCCGGTTTGCTCGGTGCGATCTATTCAAATTGTTTGTGGTCATTTTTGGAGGACGTTTTAGGCAAAACTTTTTTTTTTTTTTTTCCAAATATGCCCAACATGGGGCCTTTTGAGGTGGATTCACTGACGCAAAGTAAATGTTATATTCCTTTACATCGATTTAACACTAGATTATACATCCCGACGCCATTTTAAGATTTTAAGATGGAAGTTGCGATGGACTTGTACACAGGTAAAACAGCCGTTGTACCTTGTTGATGAAACTAAATAAAGCTGTGGGGCGCTGTAAAGGCACCCCCCAAATCACATTTTGGAGGTCGGGCACATTCGTGCACCTTAAATGACGAGACCGAGGTATGACTTATAGATTGGCAATGTTCACAGGTTGGATCGATGTGGTCCGTGAAGTCAACTTGCATAAGTACCCGATACCAATACTGGATTTATCGGCCCCATATCTCATTATCTTCAATTAAAAATCGCTAAATCCTATCTAATTGTGCCTTTAATGGCAAATGGCACACTGCAACTGAACGTGCTTTAAAATCTAGCTCTTCTCTTTTAAGGCAAGGAGGGGGCAGCATTGTTACTAACAAATACACAATGTATGTAAAATAATAAATGTACATTTGGAGGTGGCTTTGCTGCAGTCCCCATCTATTGGTTGTATTCTCAGTTACATAGTTTTAAAAATGTATTGTGAATGTACTTCTGACTTGTCCTGATTCCATTCCAAGAGAATTGTTACTGGGGGGGGGGGGGGGGGGGGGGGGGGGGGGGGGGGGGGTGACATTGAATAATTCATGAAGACGCTGCGGATTTGCAAGGATCATTAAGTCCATGAGCCGGGTTTGAGTTTTATTTCAAGTTAAATGAAAACCTATCAATTCAGATTATAAAACTGAGGTTCTTATAAGAGAATTCAAGCAAGCGTAAGTGAAAATCCAGTAAAACGTTGACATAAAAACATCCAGTGACCTAGTTTTACTTTTGTTACCAAAGAAACGGGAGGAAAAACAAAACAAAGTGAGGCGTATCGTATGGTGACACATGCTTTTTGCTTCTTGCACACACAGACACACATTCTTTTTCTCGGTGGGTTTGCTAATCGTTATATAACTAGAAAATGCAATTTATGGGGAAACATTGCTCTCCCATGGGTCACTCCTTATTAATTTGGGGGAATTTTCAAGTCACTTCCTTGTTAACTCATTAGTTGCTATTGATGAAGCGAGACGTCCAATCTATTTGGAGTGGGACTATTCTGGACTCCTAGTCAAAATGGTTTGGACATCTAGCGCTATCAATGGCACTGAAAGATGAGCATTCACACTAGTCCTACCAGTTTCAATGAATAGGATCTCTTCCATTGTCAATGGTGGGCATTGAGTTAGCTTTGTGTCAATTCCTTGTCAATTTTAGGCTACTTACAGATAATTTCCTGTTGATTTTGGGTCACTTCCTGCACATTGGGACATTCCGGGGTCAATTCCTGTGCATTAGTCACTTCCTGCAGATTTTGGGGCATTTGCAGGTCACATCTTGTTGATTTAGGGTAGTTTTCTGTTGGATTTGGGGCACGGCCTTCCCCCACATTTTGGGGTATTCTGTGGTCATTTACTGTACATTTTGAATCATTTCCTGTTGGTTGTAGGGTATTTCTAGGTCACTTTCTGTTCTCTGGTCACCTCCTGTAGATTTTGGGGCTTTTTCAGGTAATTTCATGTTAATATTGAGTATTTTTGCAATTGGAAATAAATGGCGATGTTTATGTCAAATTTTGGTGGCATATGCGGTTTTGGCAAAAACTAGAGAACTTTTGTACGCCTTGATTCACGGAATTTTTTAATATGTAAATTATGTGAATCAGATAAAATAAGTTCAAAATGTTGCATTTTAAATATTTTAACATTGGAAATGAATGAGGCTTTTTAGTTAAAAAAACAAACAAACATGTTTTTACCACAACCGTAAACGTTAGGAGGCAAAATTGAAAGAGAGCTTGCGTCGGGTGAATTTGGGGAAAGTTTGAACGAAGTTTGAACGGTGAGAATCGGTCAGAGTGTATGGAAAGTGGACAAGAAAAAAGTACAAATTTTGTATGTGGAAAACTTTGCAAAGCATCCCCGCAATGCTCGCTCATTTCGTCATCGACCTTTATGTCCTTCCCCAAATTCCTTCTATCATTGTCCTCTTTTATGGCGTTCTTTATGAGAGAAGAGTGTGTAAAAGCCGCAGGGAAGTTGTAAATAAATAAAAAAAAAAAAAAAACAGACGAGCAGAGGTGAGTAACTTAGGAAGGGATTGTTTTAAAAAAAAAAAAGTGTAACGCAAAGTGAATAGGTAAGAGGAGGAGCTATGTTGGAGGAGGTATTTTACATCTCAACCTCTCCTTAAAAGGTAATCTAGTCCAGGTAAATACCTGCAGTTAACAGCCAATCACTGCAAAGAGTTGTCGACACTAGAATCTGTGTTTACCGCTCCTGATAAGACACGTTCAAGACGACATACTGAGCATACCAGAAATTTAAAGTTGCACATTTCCTTCTGCCTGTGCCTGTACATTCAGACATCTGATGTTGCACTGCATACGTGGAAATGTGTGATTATGTAACAGCGCAACCAGGGGAAGTAGTGTGACTCTTGACCTGTATCGTTGGCCCCTCAAACAATGACCGCTTGGGCTCAAAACAGCTGGGGGAATCCCACAAAATTAGCTACATTATGCTCTCAAGCATGCACACGCTTACCGTGTCTGAACATACAGAACAAGCTGTGCCTCTTTTGTAAAACAAGAGATTCCACTTTACTACCCTGCTCCTCTGCAAGAGGAAGTGAATACCACAGCTTGTGCAAACCTTCTCAGAAACTGTGCCGAGAGAGAAGCCAACGTCTTGCGATCGAGAGAGGGAGACGGAGGGAGTGGTGCTTTGTTTTACTGAACACACTTGTAAGCTAGTCTTGACACAAATACAAGCGTGTCACAGTGATAACTACGGTTGTTGACAATATATATGATATATCGCGATACTTTGTATCCCAATAGGTTATTGTTATGCTCCTGCCAAGAATTGATATATCACTTTAAGAAGATGTTACTGTTTCATAAAATAATCAACAGGTTGCTACCAAAATTCCACTAGACCGAAATTCGCCACTAGAATAGTGTCTATGTTAACTCATTGGCTGCCATTGATGGTGGTAGACATCCAAATTCATTTTGACTTAGAGGGACAAATGAACGAAAGTCATCAATAGCAGGTATTTAATTTAAATAATAAATTAAAATAATAGATAAAATGCTAAATGTTATGTTAGGCTAAATCAGATAGGTGCAGTATCTGAGTCAGAGTTCTTGCCAAAGTTGCCTAAAACATCCTTTCTCATGACTAGCATGTATGTTGTCAAAGCAGTAGATGAAAGTGGTGACAATCCTAAGTCCACTCAGATCCATCTATGTCAATGTCGTAAAGACTATACCTGCAGACTTCTCACCTTATATGGTGCCTTGTCTTGAAGGAAGTGGAGGAAGCGCCCCACACAACTGCAGCCAAAGGGGAAGGTGTGTTTTTCCATGTCTTTTAACAGCACACCCACCTGAATGTATATACAGTGGGGCAAATAAGTATTTAGTCAACCACCAATTGTGCAAGTTGTCCGACTTGAAAAGATTAGAGAGGCCTGTAATCGTCAACATGGGTAAACCTCAACCATGAGAGACAGAATGTGGAAGACAAAAAACAAAACAAAATCACATTGTTTGATTTTTAAAGAATTTATTTCCAAATTAGAGTGGAAAATAAGTATTTGGTCACCTACAAACAAGCAAGATTTCTGGCTGTCAAAGAGGTCTAACTTCTTCTAACGAGGTCTAACGAGGCTCCACTCGTTACCTGTATTAATGGCACCTGTTTTAACTCATTATCGGTATAAAACACACCTGTCCACAAGCTCAGTCAGTCACACTCCAAACTCCACTATGGCCAAGACCAAAGAGCTGTCGAAGGACACCAGAGACATAATTGTAGACCTGCACCAGGCTGGGAAGACTGAACCTGCAATAGATAAAACGCTTGGTGTAAAGAAATCAACTGTGGGAGCAATTATTAGAAAATGGAAGACATACAAGACTACTGATAATCTCCCTCGATCTGGGGCTCCATGCAAGATCTCACCCCGTGGCGTCAAAATGATAAAATGTGAGCAAAAATCCCAGAACCACACGGAGGCTACTATCAGTAACACAATGCGCCGCCAGAGACTCAAATCCTGCACTGCCAGACGTGTCCCCCTGCTGAAGAAAGTACACGTCCAGGCCTGTCTGTGGTTCGCTAGAGAGCATTTGGATGATCCAAAAGAGGACTGGGAGAATGTGTTAAGGTCAGATGAAACCAAAATAAAACTTTTTGGTAGAAAGACAGGTTCTCGTGTTTGGAGGAGAAAGAATACTGAATTGCACCATACCCACTGTGAAGCATGGGGGTGGAAACATCATGCTTTGGGGCTGTTTTTCTGCAAAGGGACCAGAACAACTGTATAAAGGAAAGAATGAATGGAGCCATGTATCGAGACATTTTGAGTGAAAATCTCCTTCCATCAGCGAGGGCATTGAAGATGAGACGTGGCTGGGTCTTTCAGCATGACAATGATCCCAAACACACAGCCAGGGGAACAAAGGAGTGGCTTCGTAAGAAGCATTTCAAGGTCCTGGAGTGGCCTAGCCAGTCTCCGGATCTCAACCGCATAGAAAATCTGTGGAGGAAGTTGAAAGTCCCGTGTTGCCCAACGACAGCCACAAAACATCACTGCTCTAGTGGAGATCTGCATGGAGGAATGGGCCAAAATACCAGCAATAGTGTGTGAAAAGCTTGTGAAGAGTTACAGAAAACATTTTGCCTCCGTTATTGCCAACAAAGGGTACATAACAAAGTATTGAGATGAACTTTCAGTTGGACCAAATACTTATTTTCCACCATGATTTGAAAATAAATTCTTTAAAAATCAAACAATGTGATTTTCTGGGTTTTTCCCCCCCACATTTTGTCTCTCATGGTTAAGGTTTACCCATGTTGACAATTACAGGCCTCTCTAATATTTTCAATTGGGAGAACTAGCACAATTACTGGTTGACTAAATACTTATTAGCCCCACTGTACAATAGTGTCAAGATGACTCATTAGGGCAAGAGCAAAGGCAGAATTTTCTACTATGATTGATAATTTTGAAAAAAACAAACAAAAAAACCTCCCTCTAGTCTCAGGGTTTGAATTTTTTTTCTCTGAGGGCTGCTTTCAGAAAAACTGAAAGATCCAAGGGCCAACTTGAAATCCTTCTGTTTTCAATTGTTAAACATGACGATGTATATACCATCATATTATACAGCACAAATAATGTATCTATATGAACATACCGTGGTACCTTGAGATACAAAAGTAATTGTAATAATAGTAATAGATGTAATAGATAATTCCCACTCGCAGCAATGCAATAATATAACTACGCTTGACTATTAATGTAAACAAATGAAAAAACAAACCTTATATATATATATTTCACATGACAATGAAATGAAGACTACTCTGTTATTACATATCTCGGTTTCCTACCTTGATTTCAACATGATGTAAAGTTTTGACCCCTGAGCTAAAGGAGAAACAACATTCAGGCGACAAGCTCCATGTAGTGTTGAAGCTGAGAAGAGTAAAATATTGTAGGCTGAACTCTAGCTTCTTGTACAAGCCATATTCTTTTATTTATTTACCGTATTTATAAACCTGTCCTGTTCAACTGCTTGACACGGAGAAAGGGAATCTAGTGTCCGATTGGTCTGAACCGTTTTAATGTATCACATCATTCACATGGGAGTATGACATACTCCCATTGTGATCATTTAACATGCCTCGTATATAAGGAGAAAATAGCGAACAGGAAGGGGTAATGGGGGACAGGAAAAAAACAGAATAGGAGAGGGACAGAAGAAGCACCAACAACAACAAGAAATACATTGAGTGCCTACTCTAACTATGAATATGTAGGTGCTATCGTTAGCTAGTTGTACCGTATTGGCCCGAATATAAGACAGTGTTTTTTACATTGAAATAATACTGAAAAAGAGGGGGTTGTCTTATAGTCGCGGTCTAGACATTATACCCATTCACAACGCTAGATGGCGCCAGATATCATTGAAGCGATGTTCTGTCATGACAGATCTCAGCTACTCTCCCCATTCACGACGCGAGATGGTGCCAGATATCATTGAAGCGATATTCTGTCATGACAGATCTCAGCTACTCTCAAGTTTAACCAGTTTGCATTATTTTATTGCAATGTTTTTCCTTGTTCAGATTTGTTTCAAGACTACAGTTACAGTTAGACTTCACTTTGATGGTTAATGCAGTTATTGCAATTTTGTTGTTTTATCACAATAGATTGGTTTATTTCAAAAACCAGAAGCCATTCATTTACGAATGTGATTGCACTTTAGTTTACATCAGGGGTCCCCAAACTACGGCCCGCGGGCCGGATACGGCCCGCAGCCACATTTGGTCCGGCCCCCTGAACAAAACAAAAAAAAAAAATTGTAAAAAAAAAAAAAAAAAAAAATTTTTTTTTTTTTTTTTTCAATAGAGTTATTTATGTCCTGGCTTTTTTCTGTGAAGAACTGAGTAATGGTTATTTGGTTATTATCTATTTAATTAATACAGTATTATTATATTATATTATATTACATGATATTATATTATATTATATTCAGGGGTGCACATAAGTGGTCCGCACATGCGTACTGGACGTAGACAAACGCGCTGGCCCTCAACGGCTTCCATACGCTTTTGCGTACCGATGGCTGACCACTCTATTTGCGGCAGACACGAGAAAATAACTTCTCAAAATGTCGATGAGGCAGGCCACACTGAGTAATTACTTCCGTGTTCCCCCACCCCCGTCAAAAGACAGACAGACGACAGAGACGTCACCGGAGCTACCGAAAAAAAGGACTTTTGCTGAAAAGTGGCTACAGGAGGTACCGTGGCTAGAAGCGAATGATGCTCGCACGGAAATGCGGTACAAAATGTGCCGTGAGAATCCCAATGTCGCCGATTAGAGCAACGCATTTTATGTAGGGTCAAAGAATTTCAGCCATCCAAACTTTGAAAAGCACGAAAAAAACAGAAGCAAACTATCGATGTCAAACAGGACCCCACTCGCCCTATGGACATGTGGCGGAATAGGGCGGAATAAAGGTAATGAACAGCGACATGCACTGACAAACGTGTTTTTGCTCACATTTTACAAAGCTAAACATGCACGTTCAATGAGGTCTTATGAGGAGGACATCCCACTTTTAAAAAGGCTTGGAGTTAATGTGGGAGCCGCATAATGCCCTTTATTTTGAATTGGTGCTTTTATGTTTATTTCTTTACATTTCACTTCAACGTAATGGCAATTTTGTTGTGCCAGTTGATGTTAATCAAGCATTAACTGTTAATATAATTAATCAAAGTTAATTGGCTCTAAGTAAAGCTTGTCATAAATTTATCGCATCAGGTGGGTCGGTTCTCAAGCTCAATGAGGACCAAGTCACATCTCCAGGTCCTCCTCTGAGAACCTGGGCAAAAAAATTATGTGCACCCTTGATTATATTATATTATATTATATTATATTATATTATATTATATTATATTATATTATATTATATTATATTATATTATATTATATTATATTATATTATATTATATTAAGGGCTGTCAAAGTTATCGCGTTAACGGGCGGTAATTAATTTTTTTCATTAATCACGTTAAAATATTTGACGCAATTAACGCATATGCCCCGCTCAAACAGATTAAAATGACAGCAGTGTCATGTCCACTTGTTACTTGTGTTTTTTGTCTCCCTCTGCTGGCGCTTGGGTGCGACTGATTTAATGCACCATGAGCATTGTGTAATTCTTGACATCAACAATGGTGAGCTACTAGTTAATTTTTTTGATTGAAAATTTTACCAATTTTATTAAAACGAAAACATTAAGAGGGGTT
Source organism: Corythoichthys intestinalis (assembly GCF_030265065.1). Taxonomy (NCBI): domain Eukaryota; kingdom Metazoa; phylum Chordata; class Actinopteri; order Syngnathiformes; family Syngnathidae; genus Corythoichthys; species Corythoichthys intestinalis. The sequence continues at coordinate 12,003,131 of NC_080410.1, forward strand.
TTAACATAAAATTTCTATAATTTGTACTAAAATCTATCTTTTAAGAACTACAAGTCTTTCTATCCAGGGATTGCTTTGACAGAATATTAATGTTAATGCCATCTTGTTGATTTATTGTTATAATAAACAAATACAGTACTTATGTACAGTATGTTGAATGTATATATCCGTCTTGTGTCTTATCTTTCCATTCCAACAATAATTTACAGAAAAATAAGGCATATTTTAGAGATGTTTGAATTGCGATTAATTACGATTAATTTTTAAGCTGTGATTAACTCGCTTAAAAATTTTAATCGTTTGACAGCCCTAATTATATTATATTATATTATACTATATTATATTATATCATTTTTATTTTATTTACTTTGGTTCCGTGAAGAATCCAGAAAGGGTTATTTGATTGTGGCTTTCTGAAAAACAATACATTTTTACATTTAGGCACTCCTGCAATCGTCACACTTTTTCTGTTACAAACTGACCCCGGCCCCTCATCAGAGAAGAGAAGGGTTATGTGGCCCTCACAGGAAAAAGTTTGGGGACCCCTGGTTTACATATTTAAATGCTCAGATATTAAGATTTGAATGAGGCAAAATAACATGCCTTTTTCTCACAAATATGTTGTTATAATCATTTGTTTCGGATGTACTGTAATTATTTTCTGTATAAAAATTAATTTGGTGTTCAAAAAGTCTTTTTTCAAACTTGAGTCTTAGGGCCATCTTATATTCGGGCCAATACGATATTTCTGGTTGACACCATGTGGGGTGCCCGATGACCAAGGAGGGTGTGTGTGTGTGTGGGGGGGGGGGGGGGGGGGTTCAGAAAGGTGTGAGGTGCAGAACCCAGTATGAGTGTGGAAATGTTGCCATTCTATTCTATGCTACCTGATCTCTAACCCTGACACCGAGTTTCTCTACTTGGGTGTGTGTCTAATTACACCTCGTCATGCAGACGAGTGGAAATGCTGCGCAGGAGCCGCCCCAGGGCCACAGCCCTTCCCCAGCCAATTGGGGGAAGGTGTGAGCCGGCACAGCCCATCCCTCCTCCCGCAGCGCCACAGCCCATCCCTCCTCCCGCAGCACCAGCAAGAGGGCCTCCGTCATTCCCCCGGGATCCAGAGTGGTACCCCAGATCATTCGCGCCACCATCAACTGGCCTTCAGGGAAAAATGATTGGATGCCCCACCCCCCCAAAGCCACGCCCCGGGAGCCACGCCATAAAGAAAAAGTGTGGGACCCACCTACCCCTCTATTATTGTGGCTGCCAGGTCCCCGACTTGCAGTCATTACCCAGCACCGTGATGGGATTGTGTGGGGAAGGTAGTGCATTGTATGCCTAAAAATACGAGAGCCCGGCTTAGGGCAGTGGGGCTGCAGCATAGACGTTCTTCCCAGCCTGTGCAGGCCATATTCAATGATATGAATTTGCTGCAGGCCACTAAAAATTGGGCTATGGGCAACAGTAGGCCCGTGGGCTGTATTTTGCGCACCCATGCTCTAGTCAAAATATACTTAGTTGCAAGCAACATTTAAAGCAAAAAATTACTCATCTGATTATGAAATTACACTTTCAATAGGTGGAACAGCTTCTCAAAGAGAAGTGAAAGTTTCATTCGCACACGCACATACACAAACACACACACACGGCATGACCATAAACTCAGTACAAGCACAGTCACGGTGTGCAACGCAATGACGTGCACATCGTTTCATAGTCCTGAGGGGATTTGAGATTGCACCCCATGTGACCGGCCTTGCATTCCTCAAATTACTGTCATGTGACAAACCTAAAGATCTCCTTTTATGGACGTGAGATTTAACAAAAGGGTGTGGTCCCTGCTCATTCACATCCAAATCAACAAATACATATAGACAAGATTGCGCGGAGGTTTTGCACATGCTAATTCAAACACTAGTAAACAAAGACACAGTGGTGACATCATGACACTGTGCCTGCTAGTCTGATACCAGTGTGATTTTTAATGTGTTGCATTGATGACATTAACTGTTTCAGGACCAATGATAATGATAGCTGTCCAAACATGTGGCTCAATTTCTTCTTTTTGCTGTGAATTTCAATAAGTTTATCACTACTAGACGTCCAATCCGTTTGAAGTGTCGCTATCATTGGCAGCCAATGAGTTAAAATCAGCATTTGTTCTGTTTTTATAAATTGTAATTTGTCGAAGTTACTCTGTGGTCAATATAAAAACAATTCATTTTTAGAGCAAGTCTGGTTTGTCTTCATCTTTACTGGCATTCAATGAGTAAATGACTCTTAAAAGGACTTTGAATACTTTGAAGGGTGATTTATCAAGAAAGTAGTGAGCATGAGTACATGAGTTGAAAAAGATGAAGAAAATGTTGAAATGACACGCTTTCAGCCAGGGCGCGGGTTCACAGTTCACACTTCCCTTCAACCAACTTCCTGCCTCCGCTGCTGCTGCTGTCGTTCCCTTATATGGCAGGCGGTTTCAGCCAATCAAAGCAAAGTAGCTAGCGCCACCAACAACCAATCAGATCAGAACATTTTGTTCATTCAAACTGCAAAGAACCGCAAGTGGAAACAAATGGCGATGCTTTTACTGATACGTTCAAAGTGCTTATGAGTCCGGGAAAATTCTACTCCTCTTCATATTTGCAGCTATAGGATAGTTTTCTTCACTTTGCTCGTTCTTTGTAAGATAAACATCTAATCTCTGGTTAGATGTCTACAGAAACAGAACCCTAAAGTTGTTGTGGGGGAAAACAGACTGATAACATACTACTGTGTAAAAATAAGTTGCCTCTGTTACGTCATACAAATCAAGAACATTAGAGAACATCAAAGAGTTTGTTTGAAAATATCTCTGTGGTGCGTCACACAAACATGAAAGAATCAAACAGGTTTCCTTGTCCACGAATATTATTTAAGCTATTCATTTCTCGTGCTTGCACATTCTGAATTCCACTGGCGCTGAGATCGTCGCTGCTTCGATTGAGAACCCGCAGAACTTTCTCCTGTTTTCATCTTTTCAAGCACCTGACTGAGGTAGGATGGATGTATTTGTTTAATGCTGTGGCTGTCTTTTGTGTGTAATTTGACTCTTATGTAGTAACTAATCATGATTTTATTGAATTTTTAACTCATTCATATTCATTTGCCCGTCCTATCACCGTAAATGTTAGCCAATGAGTTAAATTACCCAAAATTTATTATCATTATAAACGCATTTGCTGATGAAGGCTTGTCTAAGGTCATGTAAAGGAATTTATTTGGTGCATATTACATATTATAAAATCAGTGGTTATATTCATTCATGTTTTTATTAATTTATTTTGTTATTATTATTTTTTAAACACAATTTGAGAATTAAATACGTCTTAGACTGATGAAAGACAAGGTCTGTGATGTTATGTAAATGCAAGACCAAACGGGAAGGATGTGCTCATTGGCCAGTGTAGGTGGCGGAATTGTGTCATTTGTTGGTCTGTGCTGCTGATGTGAAAGATCAGAAAATTACCATCTGTATTAATGCAAATCTTACATGCAAAAATCTAATGAATACTTGCATTTCAAATATCTCACTTTGAAAAGTATCGCTAAAGTTTTTTCAAAATACTGCATGATATGGAATCTGATGGAGTTTTACTGTTTCATTGTGGAGGTTAACTCATTGGCTGCCACTGACAGCGCGAGACCTTCAATCCAATTGGACAGGGAGTGGTTTCGCCCCTCCCAGTAAAATGGATTGAACACTGAACGCTGTAAACGGTTTGAACCCTGAGCATTCGCAGCCAGTGATTTCAGTTTCAATCAATTGGACGTCTAGTGTCGTCAGTGGCAGCCAATGAGTTAAAAGTTGCTCAGTCTTGTTGGGTGACAGACTTCAAAGGCAACAAAGCCTTTTACTAAGGAAAGGGTCGCTATTGTGAGTTTTTGAGGAACCAAGGCCTTAAAGCGCTGCAAGTGCTTATTATGTTTGCTTGCTACACAAAAACTGGGTTATGTTCTTAAAGCATGTGATCATTAGGTCATAATAGTCATATTGTACTAATAAAAAATTTCAAACGGGCTGAGCAGCTTTTGTGATCATTAATTATTAGTTAAGATGCTCATGTCCGGTTTTGATCCTGATTAACTGCCAAAAGTATTCAGACTTTATGAGTGGTTTCTTTGATATGTATTATGTTCGAGATTGGTCAGAATCCTTGATGTGCTGTTTGTGTTGTAGTGGGTAAGAGGTAAGGGTTGTAGATCAAATTGGGCCTAAATGGGAAGCTAATCCAATCGTAGGAAGGGAACTACAAGCCAGCTGGCAGACGCATGCACGCATACACGCCCCCAACACACACACACACAGCTGGTAACTGGCCTGTGCCTTGGAGTAAGACTATCGCTGTGGTGACCCACGGATCAATGACGCCGCAGATAACTAATCTATTGGCTGTTTCATGAAAGGCTGGGCAGAGATGAAGGGGAGGGGGGAGGAAGGGGGGCTACAGATGCAGCAAAGTGAATGGTGTTTCCCTGCAACTAGGCACAGATGGCAAACAATAGGTGACTCGGTTGATTTGCATCTGGCTTTGGTTCCTTGCTTATTTTGTACGATTGAAGAAAAAAGTCAGAACTTGTGAGTCAGTCTTGTGAGTCTTTTTTGTGTACACATATGAATCACTATCCTCTAATCCGGTGACAGTTGAGGTTTTTTTGTCATTATTGCAAATAGGTTGGCAATTTACATTGTACTGCATGGCTTTTTTGAACAACAGTCTTTATTGAATGCTACATAGTTGCTAATGGAGTTGTCAAAAGTATCAAAGTGTCAAAAATCTTGTATCCGGGCATAATATCGGAAATGGGAGGGCTAGCACCAAATGAAGTTTAAGTTAGTTTTTAAGAGCCACATGATTGGACGTCTATCATCGTCAAGGGCAACAAATGTTGATTTATGAAATAAAATTAAAGACGTTTTGCCATTAGGCTGGTTGTTTATGTGTTTCCTTAGTTTGACTGTTTGAAGTGGTAATTTTGACAAAGTGAGGTCAATGTAAAAACAACTCTTTGTTATAGCAACTCAATATAATATATCAGTATCAAGCATGATGCAGTGATTTTCTAGACTGCAGTAAAGTACATTGAATGTGTAACTTGTAACAGCCCAACCCCCCTCCCCATCTCAGTATTGATCAGTGTGCCTTTAGGCGTGAATAGAAACTTGTAGCAGGGAGTGGCAATGATTGCGTGGCCCAACTTGGCTGACAGGCTAGTCGGTTTTGCTCATTTGACTTGCGCTGATGACGTCATGCGAGAGTGTGTTGCAACACTTTTTTTTTTTTTTTTTTAAACAAAAGCAAACTATTTTCTCTGGGGAATGCACCGTATATAGCTTGGTAGATTTGTTAGTGTGTGGGTTGATGTGGGTGTAGTCGTTATATATTGTTTAGCTGACATGGGTCAGCACAAACCAAGGCTCATTTTGCTGTCAGAATGCAAACACATGCACTGTCATCAGAATGGGCTTGTGCTTATTATTGGCTGTTGCCCTTTTGAGTTGCACACTCATATAAACACACGTGCCTCAGTGGATAGTTACTCATTGACTTATATATTGACACAACAGCTGAGCGATCACCTGTCAATTGAATAGGATTATAAAGTCATATAAATTATGTACTAGATCCCTAAGTCAGCTTTAGTAGTATTCTACAGGTAATACATTGAACTTTTTATTTTTGTTGTAATTTATCGGGATTTCAGTTTTGTAAATTACATTTTATTGGTCTTCGAGTTGAAAATGGAATGGTCATCGTCATATTGGTCATTGATCACATTTCAACAACTCGTGTGAACTAGGCTTGTCAAAGGTATCGAAAAGTAAAAAAGGATCAAAATATCGATACTGAAATGTTATATCTGAATACAATATTTGGTTGCAAAAGTACAGCTACTCATTGTTTTTGCACTACTACATAGAGGGAGGTCACCAGAAATATGTTGTCATGGGGTAAATTTTTTCATTTTCCTTGTTAACTCATTGGTTCCTAGTGACGGCGCTCTGACTCAAAATGAATTGGGTGTGTAGCGCTATCAATGGCAGTGAAAGATGAGCATTCACAGCTAGTCTTCCCAGTTAAAATGAATCAGATGTCTATTGTTGTCGATTTCAGGCAATGAGTTATTAATTTGGGGCACTACCTTGTTTATTTTAGATTTATTATCGGTCACTTCCTAGGGATTTGGGATCATTTCCTGTTGAATTTAGGGCATTGCCTGGTCAATTCCTGCTCATTGGTCACTTTTTTTTGATTCTGAGGCATTTCTGGGTCACTTGCTTTTGAGTTTGTGTCACTGTTGATAGTCTCTAATAATTTTAGGGCAATTAGAGTAAGTTTTTTTTTGTCAAAGATATTGATCACAAATGGAGAAACACTAAAAGAGTTAATTTATATAATAATAATGTAGTATCAAAAATTGCATCGAGTATTTTTTTCAGTATCGATATTGAGTTGAAAATTTAGTCGTATTGTAAAAACTGTAGTTCAAACTAAAGCAGTAAATGTGACATTCTGATATAGCGTATTATCCGGTGCTGGTTAGGAGAGTGTGACGTTATGCTGGCAGTCAGGTTGTAAATACTCACACACACTGTTATGACACGTGAGATGAGTCCGCTCAGGACACTATGCCCAACACTTGACTGGATAAAATTCCTTTTAAGAGGTGTTGACAGCACACCACTTGGGCTGAACAGCTAGCCACATAAAAATAGCATGCATATCCAAAAGCCTTCTCACTTACACCCACTGGCAGTTCATTTAAAACAATGATTAAGTAACATTGTTAAATTTTGTCACATTGAGGTGTGTTTCATTATTGTCACCATTATCGAAGTGGGCTCCACAGGAACCATGAGTCAGTCACCACTCATATCCGTGGAAACCTCGGGGCACTCCCTCTTGACTAGTTAAACATTTCCCAGCCAATCCTCTTTATTCTGTTACAGCGGCAACATGGAGGAGAAATCCTCTTCTGAGTGTCATTGAGATTTATCACAAGTCAAATTAATAGCATCCCCGTAAAATATGAGGCAGATTATTAGAGTACTGGGTAAACGGTTGAGTTTAAGGCCTGTAAATCAATAAGCGGTCCCAGTAGACCTTTGGACAAGCCTCTAACCTTGCGCTTCTTTAAAAGTATCGAAAAGTATTGCATGTTGATTTTAGGGCACTTCTGGATCGCTTCCTGTTCATTGGTCTCTTCCTGTTGATATTGGGGGCCTTTTCAGATCACTTTCTGTTGATTTTAGTAATGACCAACAATGAAGGAAACAAAGTTAACATTTAATTAAAAAATATATATATATTTATGAAGTACCAACAATGTTACTGAACTATTTAGTATCGTAGCACCCATAACTTGTCACTTGCAGTATGAGTGAACAGCTGATAGTATTTCCTGTTTGGTGTAATATTAATTTAATTGCATACATTATACTGAATTACAGACTACATTGAATGTATTGGAATTGTGCTGCTTAGGTCATCATGTTTGGTCATTATTTTGCCTAATATTGTTTTTGGTATTGGTAAACGTGTCATGGCTGTAAAGACAAGGAGCTGTTGCAATGTAGGTAGTAAGAGGAAGTGGAAGTGTTAAGAGGAGGAAGAAGAGGTGGAGATGCTTCTCGCCGCAACTTTAAATGGCAGTACAGTATTCTTTAAATGTGAAGGCTGGTGTATGTTAAGTGGGTTAAAGTTGGGGTATAAGATGGAGCAAAAGGGTCGCACTGCTTTAAAATTGGTTAGATAAATATTGTAAACACGTTTCAATATTGTGAACATACCCAAGCAGGCAAGGGGTGGCCGACATATATGGTAGGGTTGTCAAAAGTATCACTGTAGAACTGTTGTTAATGATAATGGATTGCGAAAGTATAGATACTCAGCCATATTTTTATCCTCCTAGCATTTGAGTGTGTTGCAAAGGATTACTCCTTAGTATTGTTCGAATTGGTGACATTTGTTTATTTGTTTTTGCACAGGTCATCAGAAATTTGTTGTTTTGAGATACATTAGATTTTGCTCTACTCTTGATAGTTTTGGAAGATATCTTTTCCTCACCCCTCCCAGTCAAAATGAATTGGACGTCAAGCGCCGTCAATGGCACAAGAACAAGTGCAACAAATGCTCATTTTAATTCATTGGCTGCCATTGTTGGTGCTAGATGTCCAATCCATTTGAAGTGGGAGGGCGAGCAGGGAATGAAAAGTAACATGTACTTGGGAGTTTTGATGGATGGACAACAGTAAGTCATTATGTGTATCATACTAGTAAATTGGCGATGCTGTGTCTCAGACTGATCTCACAGCAGCTTTGCAAAAGTGCACAGTAACATCAGCATCACCTCATGTAAATCTGGTGAATCAGACAGCATTTGGTTATTGCTCACTTTGCCCTCTTTTCCATCTAAATGTAAAAAAGACCGCTTTCATTCTTGTGACACTTTATGCGTGTCTTACTTTAAAGTGTAAAGTGCTCTTAATCGAGGGATTAAGTTTGCTATGTTCTCGAATCAATCCATTACCACTTTATTTTCTTCAATCCATGCGCTATGATGGCCTCCCTCTCTTCTCGCCCTCAAATCGCGAGCGCTCAGTGCAGCGCGGCGTGCACGCGACGTGCCCGGCGCATGACGCTGAACCAATCAGAAGGCGCGATTCCCAAAGTTTACCTTATATGGCATGAGCCGGGCCACGAAGGCGGTATAAAACCCCGCGCCCTCCTCTCGCTGATTCACTCTGAGCACCATCACAAGCAGCTCGTGCGGGATATCATTTGCCTGAAACCACTTCCCTGAAAGCAAAAAACAAACAAAAAAAAGCAACACCCAAAGGTAAGGAAAGGCAACTTGCGTTCTATTTAAATATTTACACAGTTTTGTTGAGTTTGTGCTACATATTTTAAATTGGTGTGATGTACGGGTTAACTAAATGCTACCACGAGGCGATATTTTATGAACAAACGACACTGTGCTGATATGACTCCCTAAAAATACTTGAACTCGTACTTTGGGTTAAAATTTTGATCTTTTATTGGAAGGCTACCGGCCTGCCTAGCAGGCCTTGGCGTCGCTACTCAATCAGCCTTGTAACCGGCTTATGCTGAGTGCAACCTTGCGAATTGCGCTTAACTGTGGCTTAGCCGTTATTTGACGTCGTGTATTTGCAGGCAACCAGTCTGGGGTAACTACGGCTTAATAGTTACTGTCGAGCAAGGTGCTTCTTAATTGAGCTTGTGTCTGGACCCCGGCTGCTCCCTTTGTGCGCGCTGCAGTGGGGTGTGACCTACTTTAGCATGTTAGCTTAGCGCCGCCATCGTGCTGTCTGCCACCGCCCTTCATTCAACTTGCTTCGATTCATCCAGTTCCGCTTCCTGGTGCCCATTGGGCCTCGATTAACTTTAAATGAGCACGCTTTCTACTGAAATTCACTTAAAGGATGCCAAGAGCGACATGAAGTTAAAGTTAAAAATAAAAATTGCGAACCACATTGACAAGACTAATAATCACTTGAACATGACTCTGGGCAGCCGGTGCCGTAGGCTACCTAAGATAGCGTCAACTCTAAAATATGAACTTCCGAATGCCAGTAGTGAGTGACGACGGCTTCTGAGACTCCTTCCCTCCTAAAAAGGCAACGAGCGTAAGGTCGGAACAATGGGCTGGAGGGAGTGGTCGCCGCAGTACTAGTTGACTGCTCTCAGTATTCTACCGCCCTGGCTGTGCGCCATGGCGCCGGTAGCGGCAAAGCTGCTCAAAACCCGAACCATGCCCTTATATGGTAACAAGAGCACACAGCGCCACTTCCTTTTGTCTGGCCACAAGGAATGTAACTCGCGCGCTCCCCCTAGTGGTGCATCGTCTCAACATCCTTACGCAAGCAGGAAGTGAGACAAATAGGGAAGCTCTCGAAATACGTGAGTTAATGGGTTTTTACTTTTTTCTTTTTAGTTCAACCATGTCTGATGAGGAAATTGCCGCACTTGTTGTTGACAACGGATCCGGTATGTGCAAAGCCGGATTTGCTGGAGATGATGCTCCCCGTGCTGTCTTCCCCTCCATTGTCGGCCGCCCCAGACATCAGGTGAAAATTTTTTACATTTAAGACAAATATGTATTTTTTAATATAAACTTTTGACATTGGTAGTAATTCCTTTGAATTCTTGCAGGGCGTTATGGTCGGCATGGGACAGAAAGACAGTTACGTTGGTGACGAGGCCCAGAGCAAGAGGGGTATTCTCACCCTGAAGTACCCCATTGAGCACGGTATTGTGACCAACTGGGATGACATGGAGAAGATCTGGCATCACACCTTCTACAATGAGCTGAGAGTTGCCCCTGAGGAGCACCCTGTCCTGCTCACAGAGGCACCCCTGAACCCCAAAGCCAACAGGGAGAAGATGACCCAGGTATGTACACAGAAACAATGTAGGCATACTCATTTCCTCTTCCTCTATCTGGGTCTCATTTGCCTTCCTCCCTCTCTCCAGGATCTCTCTATGAGATGATCTGTCATCAACAGGTCTCTTGACTGTGTGCCTTTTCCTCCCTTAGCTATACAATAGATTGACATGCACATGCACAAGTGTGAAGGAATGTTGAATTTCTGCACCTTTTTTCTACTAACTTCAATCTGATCCTCACCATTTATGCATGTCGAAATGCAGTGATCACTGAAGGTTTAAGAACATCTTGTGATGAGTTACTAAAGTGTTGTCTTCTGCCCCACAGATCATGTTCGAGACCTTCAACACACCCGCCATGTACGTTGCCATTCAGGCTGTGCTGTCCCTGTACGCCTCTGGTCGTACCACCGGTATCGTCATGGACTCCGGTGATGGTGTGACCCACACAGTGCCCATCTACGAGGGCTACGCCCTGCCCCACGCCATCCTACGTCTGGATTTGGCCGGCCGTGACCTCACAGACTACCTCATGAAGATCCTGACAGAGCGTGGCTACTCATTCACCACCACAGCAGAGAGAGAAATCGTGCGTGACATCAAGGAGAAGCTGTGCTATGTCGCCCTGGACTTCGAGCAGGAAATGGGTACCGCTGCCTCATCTTCCTCTTTGGAGAAGAGCTACGAGCTGCCAGACGGGCAGGTCATCACCATCGGCAATGAGAGGTTCCGTTGCCCCGAGGCCCTCTTCCAGCCTTCCTTCCTTGGTACGTTCAGTCTTAAAAGTGCTTCTAAAATGTCTTGCACGCACACTTGTTAATAAGTGCTTGTGCTCTTAGGTATGGAGTCCTGTGGCATCCACGAGACCACTTACAACAGCATCATGAAGTGCGACGTTGACATCCGTAAGGACCTGTACGCCAACACTGTGTTGTCCGGTGGTACCACCATGTACCCTGGCATTGCTGACAGGATGCAGAAGGAGATCACAGCCCTGGCCCCATCCACAATGAAGATTAAGGTGCGAAATTATTGTTTAATAATATCGAAGCAAATGGAAAGTGATGGCAAATATGCTAACTGTCATTTTGTCGCCTCTGCAGATCATTGCCCCACCTGAGCGTAAATACTCTGTCTGGATCGGAGGCTCCATTCTTGCTTCTCTGTCCACCTTCCAGCAGATGTGGATCAGCAAGCAGGAGTACGATGAGTCCGGCCCCTCCATCGTCCACCGCAAATGCTTCTAAACAGACTGTTCCTCCTCCCCTTCCCCCAACAAAATGCCCAACATTTTCAGCTCTGTGCAAAACTACCACATTCTCATTCATATTCAAGCGCAGAGCCGGTTGACCAATTAATTGGCATGGCTTCTGTTAGTTTTGGCGCTTGACTCAGGATTAAAAAAAAAAAAAAAAAACTGGAACGATTGTGACAGTAATGTTTGGCAAGGTTTAATAAAGCACCCCAGAGTTTCTGCAGTTGCATCTGGGGACTTAAATGTACATGCTTTTTCTTTGAGTCATTCCAAATGTCTAACTGCGTATTACACACGAATTCCAAACGGTAACTGCATTGTTCAGACACGTATTTGCCTCTGTGAAGGCTGCCCAGTGGTTGGTGCATACTTACATGGTGGTAGTATCGCTTGTATGTAAATTATGTCTGGGTTTTTTGTACTTTCAGCCTTAAAAATATCTTGGTCCTGTTTAATTTTTTTTGTTTTATGCAAAACCCAGTTGTGACCTGTTCTTCCCCCTGTTGGCAGTTACATCCCCAGGGTGGTGGGGCAAGGGGTCTAGAGGTGGGGTGCCAGACAAGTACACTGACTATCCCAATAAAGTGCACATGTGTTCAGACCAGAATGTGTTTTTCTTTTTTTTTCCCCCAAATGTGCATTTAATATGTAAACTATATGCAACAATTTGACATGCATCATCTTGTTGGTTCTGTTTTTAATCAGATTTATTTCGGTACACCTATATTCAATGTGTAAGTTAATATTTTAATGAACTGGCTGATTCTGATAAATTTAACCAGTCTGTGGGCTTTTCCTAGATTAAACATAAGGGGCTAATTTTCAGCAACCAATTTGAGTAACTTGCTACAAATCCTCTGCAGGGGCGCATTAAACCTAAAATGTCAAGTAGATCAATATTCTGATTAAATGGGTTTATTCCTAACTGCAGAATACAGAAGTTCAGAAGGTGTATACATTTTTTAAAAGCATGCAGTTGCAACTTTGGACCACCAAGTGGAGCCACATTAAATTTTAAATCCGCGCATTGGTTAAAATACTGTTGTATAGTGTCGCACGGCGATTACGACCACTACTTATGGTTTGAAAAACCACTAGGATGAGCGGGTAATATTGAAGCTTTGTAACAGTTTACAGGTTAACTCCCCAAAATGATTCCTACATTTCGAAATCTATAGCAAGCAACGACAAGGTATTCTAGCAGTAGCTAAAGTCACACGGAGCCCTTTAATCAGGCGGTCTCAGTCCTATTACAAAGTACGGTCCAACTGCTGCAAAGTGGAACCTGATGATGAATGACCACCCTAGTTTGCTGTTTGAAGAAAGAAATGAGCGTGAGCGTGCATTTATATACCAGGTGCATACTTGGGTTGTATGCAGTGCTTTTATGCATCTATTATGGTAAGATGCATGCAAGCTGCGTGCTGCCTTCACTTATACGCTGTGTGAAGTGGCTTCAGTATTGGAAATGTATTTAATTCCACTGCAGCCCCCACCGCCCTATGATTCTGCTGAGATTGCTTCCCTCTGATATCCTTTTACTGCCCTGCCAGCAAAACACAAGCAGAGGAACAGTGCTTGCTGGGCGTTTAGTGCAGTGTAGTGTATTTTTGATGTGATGGCGCATACTTATACCTATGTGAAAGATGTTTTAAAGACTAAATACAATGAAGATTTTATGTGGTCATCCGTTCAGTTACTACAGCGGCAAGGCCTGTTTGCTGTACAAAGCCTACGACAGGCTGCACATGCAGTACTGATTTTACCCAGCAGATGAAGCCAATGCTCTGCACAAACCGAGTTTTGTATGTAAACTAGAAGGCAAATAGCAGACAGGAGGCCTTCTGAAAATAATACATCATTCTGCAGCTCCTCCTCTTCGTATTATCCTCAAGAGTGTTCAGAAGTACACTGAATGAGAAAGTACTCCCCCACTGCTCAGTTTTTCTTGAAAATAAAATTATTTCGATTGACTGACGGCATCAGATGTGTTTTTTCCCCCCAGTGAGGTCAAACTGAGAAAAATGTCTGAATATTGAACAGTAGACACAAGCTGTGCATTTATTTTATCTCCCTTTCCATATACCTATTTGACAGCATGCTTTGCATAAATGTGTTGGGTAAATAATGCATGAACAGAAAGTAACTGTGACTTCAAAATTCCACTGGGCGAGCAGGGGTAAAAGTACTTGACCAAATACAAGTACTAGTATAATTAGTGAGTACATTTTTCCTGCAGAGGTCACAAAGATTTCTATAAATAAATAAATAAACTGACATCTAGGGCCGGCAATGGCAGTCAATGAGTTATAAAATGTACAAAGATTATTTAAAATAATTTTAGGTTTAACCTTTGAAGGAAAAGTTATATAATGACGTTTTGTGGTATCTCTTACATGTCTGACATTATCCATCCCGATCTTTTAGCCCAGTTACAATAAGCTTATGTTGCAGGTTCCCCTAAACATCGAGTATCTTATTCTTTGTGATATTTTCAAAGTTGTGTCTCACAGTTCCGAGATTCAGGGTTTTAATCTCATGTGCCATTTGACTCCCTGTGCTTGAGTGAATTTTCTAAGGGTAATCCAGTCTCCATCTGGGTTCAAAATAACCTTCAGGTTAAGTTGGCGGACGAATGTATACCTTGCCTCTCCCCCAAAGTCGTCTGGGGATCAGTTCACACACTATTGTCACTCAACTGGGGAAAATATCTTTAATACAGAACGGAAAATAGTAGTAGTGGTCATTGTTTTGTTTAATGGAGTGACCAAAGCAAAACAGTCCAATATTGCAGCATCCTCGCTACTGAACGGGAGCCAAAAACACTAGAGAATGTTAGTTTCAATTTAATAGATTGCTTATGGCCCTTAGTTATTTAGTCTTGATCATTTTCGATTGAGTGTCTTGATTATTGCAGCTTTTCATGGCTAAAAGCAGTGAGCTGGAAACTGTAATATCTATCTGTTGCCTGGCAACAACAATAAGACAGTAATCGAGTCAGAGTGTTGAAGATAATTAGAGAAGGAATGAGGACTGTGCAAATAGAGGAAACACAAATATAACAGCAATCCTAATGGGAAACTCCAAAACAATAATAGAAAAATAATGTGAAATTTGTACCGTGTTGGAAACATTGCAGATATTTTTGAATGCATCATTGTACGACAGTGTGTCACACGTATTAGGAGTATGACAATATATCGATCTGGTGATATATCATTATATTTTGCATCCCAATATATGATCACCAATAATCGATATATTGTATTGATGCCACTATTTATTAAAGGAAACAATATATTGTTACCAGAAATTTCCACTAGAATAGTGTCTATCATAACTCTATCTAATTCATTTTGACTGGGAGAGGAACCCCCTTCCCAACGTCGAGTTCATTTTGACTGGGAGAGGCCCCCTCCCAATCAAAATGAATTGGACGTCTAGCATTGTCAAAGGCACTCAAGCATGAGCATTCAAAGCCAGTCCTTTCATAAATGAATTAGACATCTAGTGCCATCAATAGCAACCAAAGAAAGACTCTCTTGTGTACAAGAATGTTCCAATATAATAGTGTTTTTATGTTTTATTTGTGTATTTATTCACAGAAATGTTGAACTGAAATAATCCCATAGTTCTGTGAGAAAGACAAACATTTTTTGTCAGATTTTCTGCAACAATGCAAAAAAAATATTGGTAATTTTTTCCATTTAGTAATACCTTTTCTCTCTAATAGTTGTATCTTAGAATATCGTAGATTGATTTCCTGACCCATCTATTGATAACTGTTGTATCGCCATAATGTGAGATAATCATTATCGTCAGCCATATATCACAAATTTTATTGTATCGGGAGGCACCCAGATGTTCCCACCCCTATCTTGTATTGCATTTGTGCATGTTTGTGCTTTAACAATTGTTGGTTTTAGACTAAGAAACCAATGTTTTCTCAGAATTCTGACCACACTCCTCCTGCGCAGGAAGACACATGACTCAAAAATAATAACAGTTCACTGAAGGCTTGCTAATGTGCCTTGCATGCAACTGTAAATATTATAAAGTCGATTGAATGGCTCACGCAGTTTTGTAACATGACTAAATATGTGTGTGTGGCCACAACCTCACATCTAAGCCCCCAAACACACACACTACTGCCACCACACCCACTTCCAGTAAAACCCTGCGAGGCACCATCCAGTGATTGACAGGTATCCCATGAGACCAGTTTTGTTTGTCCAATTGCTTCATATTGGGGGTTGGTGTCACTCATGGCAGAGGGTCGTTTCTATTCTGTTCATATGTTTGTTCTTTGTATATCTCTCAGCCCATCGGAAACCACATTGCTACAATTAAGCCTTCCTCAGATTAGTCGTGCTGCAATGCAGTGGTACTTGCCTCTAACATAACAGTATGGACTGGAGCATGTGATGGTGAAGGATTTAGCCCCATGGGCATGCAAGCTCTCTCTCAGTAAGTCTATGAGGGAGCAGAATGGGTGGGGTCACCTCAAAGATATGCTATTTATTGCCTCTCCAGTGGTTGAGCAAAATATCTGTAAATGTGTCTCTTCTGGCTTTATTATGAACTGAGGGGTTGGGTGCTTATGCAGGGGACACATCTTCATGTATTTATTTATTTATACATCCCTTCCAGAGAGCAGTGAACCCCCAACTGAATTAATCAATGCTGTCTCTGTGCTCTGTCCCTGTGGGTTTATGCAGCCACATGTCCAATCAGATATTCTTGTCACCAACTCTAATCATTTACAATGTATTGACAAGAAAACCCCAACAATATTATTTGAAGATGTGATTTCATTAAGGTGGAATTGGTAATAAACGTGGATTCTGTGTAGCTTATGTTGTGATATTTACTTACTGGCATTAAAAAAAAAAAAGAGAAAAAAAAAAAAAACTGGTGGGGGTTACGGCTTCTGCAGCATTTGTGGCTATCAATCATGATTAATATGCTGTTTTCTTCTGTAGCTCGACAAGGATTTGTGTAAGGCAGTGAAATGAGTAAGTAAATATGAAGGGTAAAAAAACATTGAATATACTGTATGTTCCACCGTATCAACCTTGAATGTATAATAACTGAGATGTTTCTACCATTACATCATATAACAAATGACGTTTTGAATTATATTGCACGAGTCTGTCTTGCATGGACAGTTAGTTACATTGTTGCCATCCAATGCAGCATCTAGTGACATACTTGAGTTTTTAAGGGTCAATTTTTGTCACAAATAATACCAATGAGCGTGCTTTAAATGATATGCATTATGTAAAAAACGGCCTATTTTGTGAACTGTTCTTCGTGAATGAGTTGCACAAACCACGCACCTCCAAAGTGGAGATAAGACCACCGCCGCAATATTTGACAAGAAAAACAAGGAGAAGATGAAACCTGCCACATGCTTGTGGGGTGAAGAGAGCAACAATAGGACCCTAATCTGCACCCATTGTCTGGATTCTCGGTTGGAGGGAGGAGAACAAAGGGTTGCTTCGGTCCCCTCGGAGGGCTAAGCGCGGGACATCGCGCACATCTGATCCCAATCTGGGCACTCCCTCCCCGGTTCCCGTCGAGGGTGAGCGTCGCCGTCAGGGCTCCGGATGATCGGCCTCTACTTCTACCTCATCCGTGATATAATGTCCTTTTTGTGACTAGTAGTGATCTCATAGAAGCGCGTGTATGTAATTTGGGGTTGTTTATCCCTCCATTTACTGACGAACCAGGACGCGACTCCTTTCACCGACAAGCAGGCTCCTGGTTTACGCTACCGGAGGATCGCCTTGAAACCGACACTACCAAGAGAGGAGGGGCTGGAGGAGTGGGGTGGGGTGTTACATGGGCAGCTTGAAACCGTGTAGGATTTTTTAATCAACATTTGTTGGAACTGCGTAACGCGCACTCGCGCAGCTTCGGAGGCAGTGGGAAGAAGTAAAGGATGGGGAGCGCAGTGTGAAGTTTCGGGGTCCCTTCGCGGTTTAGATTGTGCATAAGGAAAATAAGGCAATAACGACAGTTTCCTCCTCTTCAGATGCAAATTTGAAAGTGCAAAGGAGGCATACAGCGTTGCACCACCTTCCTTCGGCCTGATATGGGACATTTGCATCTCGAAAGCACCGTTGGTTAAAACCTGAAAAGCAGTCACTGAGGTTTAGCATATTCCTCTTACTATGGTAAAGACCCTTGATGGCTTAGGTTCCATTTAGATGACTTGACAAATGGTGCGCAGATGGACTATATGCACTACATTACTATAATGTATATACACAATTTATGTGCATATGTACAGTCATGGGAGAAAGTAAGACCACCAATGTTTCTTGTTAAATTTCAATCCATAGTGCAACAAATGTAGATTGCTTGGGAATTATATTTCAATAACAATTTAAATAACTCATAAGAATGTAGTTGAAGAGTGAACCTGGACATTTTCCATGGTTTCCCAACAATATGCAAAATCACCTACGCTTACATAATGACTGCAAATCAAAACAAAACCAATAAAGTCTTTTATGCATTTTTGTCATTTTCTGCCTGTATGTCATGATTAACCTTTAGGTATCAGACATTTAAACTGACGAAAAATAGAAGAAAAAAAAGTGGCCTATTTCCCACCATGACTGTATATACGCACACACATACTATGTAGTTCATAAATGGAGGAAAATCAATAAAACATTGATTAATGCCATCGCAGTATGTTTAGTACAGCACTCACAAGTAAAACATTTTAAAAGCAATGCAGTGTTTTCCTCTCTCGTCCATTCTGATATGCGTGATAATGGGGGACGTGGGGGTCGTTTTGCAACCTTACTACTGTTCCCAACCAGCCCAGGCTCCAGCACCCCTTAATTTTGTGCAGCCCTAACAAGCGGAGAGAGAGGGGACCTTGAAACGGCCCTGCCTTTCTCGCTCCATAATAGCTTTTATAGTGCTGGGAAGAGGCCAGCGTATGGAATTTGATTGACGTGCATTTCAGCCAATCAATGAGAGGTTTACACTGGCTAATAGGCGGGGATTTCTAAGAGGGCGGTGCTAATGAAGAGGGCGGAGCTTGTAAAACAATGCTATGTTTCATTGCCGAAGAGTAAACGGACGAGACGAGGGCTCTCTCTTCCCCCCTTTCCCCCCCAATTCACCTTCGAGTGAGCCAGGAATGGACTACAGCAGTTTTCTGAGCAACTTGGACACACTTTGCGAGACTCGTTGGCATTTTTGAACCGCGTCCTCGCTTCCTCATAGCACCCCTCCCTTTTCAAGTAAGCGCTTTTGACTTTGTTTTCCTACTTTAATTTCTCGCCTTGTACAATTGTTGTCATTCCTCGCTATTTTTGACGTGCTACTTTTGTTTGTAGTCGGGCGCGGAGGCTCTTGGCGCTTCTCTGAGCGGTGAAACCCGGATTTTTAAAACACCCCCTCTACGATCGAGCAAGTTTAACCGTTAACGGAATGGTTGCAAACTTTGAAACGTGGCTCTTATGTCGTGTTTCCTTGCCACCGAACCACGTAGATCACAGCCCCCTAAAATACACTTAAAACTCGGGTTCATTAATGGTTGTAAAACGCGTCTTTGCTGTGTCGCCTTGAAGAAAACAGAACGCAAGTCTGTGTTGTCGAGGAGCTGCGTGGAAGCGATTCAGCCTGCCTGGATATCACGAGTCATTGCTGTAATGTTTGCTTGCAGCATTCGAAGGTTTTAAGTCCACTTTCGCTCTGTTTTTCCCCACTTGTAAACACGTCGTGTTCAATCACATTATGTTAAGGGCTGACTTTGCCTTATTTGGGTTTGTTTAGATCCATTCTATATAATTTTAAATGGCTCATAAAGTACCAATTACACAGCGCCTCCTATAAAGTTAACTGGAGTATTTCGCATATAGAAGCCTTTTAATGTATTTTAAATTTTATTTAAAAACGCCGCGCTCGCTCGCGCACAGAAAGCTGATTTACATTACAATGTAGGTCAAACTCCTATAAAGATATCGATTCAAATCATATACATTCGCGACGTCGTTTGATGTTAAAAAAATGACATTTTATTGACTGTATAGAAGCACATATACACGATTGCGACTAAAATTGTTTGCAACAAAACGCTACATCGGCTCTTATTAACGACGGCAGCCTGTTAACAACTTTATTTTTAACACGTTCGGAATGTGCATTTGCTTTGTACAGTATTAGGCTTCGTTGAGTTAAAGTGTTACTTACGCTGTCTGATGTGAAAATGCATTAATAGATGGATTGCCGTTCAATAATCGACGTTTATGTTCATGGTGGTTCGGAGTAACTGACCGGTACGTGCTGGTTATGTTTCCCCGGGAAGAGAAACCCGGTAGCGGCCGACTACTCACTGCGCATCGGGGGGCGGAACCCCTCTTTTACGCTTAAACATGGAAACACAACGTTGTTGTTTTGACTATAATCGCGATAAAATGATCTAACTGGGGGTCCGATCGTATAATAGCGAAACAACAAACCGTTTTAAATGTTTTTTCCGAACTGCGTCATTGCACATATGCGCCGCACGGTCGCTGAAATAATTAAAAAAATACTTAGTCGAATCGATCGCTTTTTAAAAAAAATTAGATTTTGCGTTACTGTGAATAGAGTGATTATTATTTTTTTGTTTGTTTCTCAGGTCAGCAGAATGGCTGAAAATCAGCACGAATCTCCCGGACAACTAAAGACATTATTATTATTTTTATTATAGCCACAAACGGGCTTTTTCGGAATAATTCTTCTTTCCGAAAGGACAATTTCTTTTCCTAACTTTCCCTGTTCTGGATAATGGATGGCAGAGATTTTGGAGCTCCCCGATCCGTCCACGTTCCTCCCCCGTTGTTGTCGGGGCTCGCCGTGGAGCCTCACCGACTCGGGGCTGCAGGAGCAGCCGGGAGGATAGCTTCTTCACCCGGCCACTTGGCAGCGAGTCACCCGCCACCTCTCCACTCCGGCAAATTCTTACCATCGGCCATTAACCTGCACGCGCACCACAGTGAGTAATATATAATCGTTCACTGCTTTTTTGCCGTTAAGTATACTCCATTGAATTAACTATTAACTTTAAAAGCGGAGAGTTTGTGTAACTTGGCATGCTTGTTCATGACTAGATTATACAAAAATGTTCTACTCGATATAGATACTAGAAAAAAAAAGCTCCATAACATTTTCGATACTGCAGTAAAATAAAGAAAACAAAGCGTTATTTTTCTTACGAACTCTTTCAGCGCTTTTGACTATGATAGAGGTCCAATCATGTGTAGTTCTTAAAAACAAAAGTCTTTCGACGTTAACTAGTGATAGGATCATTTAATCTGTTTGAACTTGGTGGGTGGCAGCGACTGAACGAATCTCTCACACTTTTTAAATCGAATTTACCCCATGACCACAAATTTCTGTAGACCTGAGGTAATGAAAAAAAAAAAACAGTAATTGAGTATCGATAATTTTAGAATCAAATATTGTATCCGGATACAGCATTGCAGTATCGATACTTGATACTTTTTGGTACTTTTGAAAACCCTATTAGGCTATGTTATAATGTGGGAAACTAGACCAGATGTCCACTTGTTTTATGAACAGCAGTGGCAGTAAAAATGATAATAACAATAAAAAAGAACCCGGGCCAAGTTTGAGATATGAAAGTAAGGCTCATGTGGAGGATTCCCACGGTTTTGGTGGGCAACACATGAGTGGAAAAGTACAAGTACTTGGCCCAAACAGAAGCATGGCAGTGGGTAGGCCAGAGTGCAGTGCTGTTGGATTGCACGTGAACCATTAAACCGCCGTTCATGATCCAAATCTCGCTAGTGCTTGTTTGTCAGAACTTGACTGCTTGATGTGTGATGTTGCAGCATTGTGATACTGAACAAGATTGCAGTGTTTATTAAAGTCGAACAGTGCATTTGTACAGATCCGGAGAACTCTGTCAATTCCTCCTGGTCTGTGAGCTTAGAATTCTAACATTGAGAAGTCCAACTGCATGTTTTAGATCTTTTGCTGGATAAAGGGAGTTTGATGTCACCCATTTAAGTAATTTCCATGCATTGTTTTAACAGATTAGTGAGTGTTTTTGCATTATTTGGCCAGTCAATAGATCAAATGCAGTGTGTTTGTTCCCTTGAGCTAGTGATTTATCTTTTAGTTGCACAGCCATGTCATGTCTGTTCTGCTATTAGTAATGGAAGTTTTGTATATGTGTATAGTCTTGTGGTGAACCAGGGGAACGTCAGAAGCCTTTAGGTTCTAAACATACCTTGTACGGAGTAAAGGTTACAGCTGTGGGGTTTTTTTTTTTTTTTTTTTTTGAAAATGGAAAGTCTGACAAATACTGTCATTGTGTTACATGCACCCTGAAGTCATGTAGCTGGAGACAGATATACAATTACAGTTTCTCTGGTTTCTGTTCAGGGGTAAACCCCAAGAGATGCTAATGTTTCAGATGAGCACCATTCTTCAATCTTATTGTCGAACCCGGTTTATGTGTAGTTTGTGTCACGTTGGGTGCTTTGTATGATGAAACCTATGTGGTAAAAACAGTACTTTTTTAAAATGCTGGTTGATTGATGCTGGTTGAATCCAGACATAACTTAAACTGTCACCATTATATTCTTTATGAAGTGTACCGACATTGTTTTGTGTCATAGTCTTAACTTCCAAACAAGTTAAAAATAAATCAATTACAGTTAATATTCTGATGTAAAAACAACACAAATCCGTATTGGGGAGGTCACTTTAAAGGTGCACAATCTAGAATTGATGGGCGAAAATGGTACTGCAACTAGATCGAAATATTGGCTAGCACAAAATGCCCACCCCCTTTGGGTTGCCAGAATATATCACATTGGAGAACCTGCAGGGAAAGAAGTGGCAAGCGCCGAGTCCTCTGCAGAAAGGATATATTTTATTTTTTAATTAAAAATTTCATTCAAGATATTTTCAATTTAACAATGCCAATATTTAGAAATGACGACTAAAAGAGCCGTGATACGAGGTCCAAGTTAGTTTCTCACCATGACTGAAGCGAGGGAGGGCTGATTTTCTCATTTTATTAGCACACTGGCAAAGAAATGCTGTGGTACCTCTACATAGGAAGTTAATTCGTTCCAGGACCTTGTTTGTAAGTCGAAATGGTCATATGTCGAGCAGGATTTTCCTATAAGAATACATTATAATTCCATTAATTTGTTCCACAGCCCAAAAACTTACACTAAATCCTTAATAAATACTGCTGGTACTATTACAAATGGCAATTACACACAGCAAAACAAATAAATTACAAATAAAAATTGGGATAATAATATAATAATAATAATAATAATTCCTGTAATAATGTAACGAATCGGGTTCTAATGTGGCGGACGTTTTTTGCTGTACCTCAGACATGTCCAAAGTGCGGCCCGGGGGCCAAATGCGGCCCGTGGTCAAATTTCATCCGGCCCCCAGCCACTGTCATAAGATCAATAACGTCTGGCCCACACACAGACTTAATAAATCGGCCAGCAGTACTGCTACCAGCATATGAAGTAGCTTACACATTAAATGTTGCTCCTCATTTACCCACTAAAAGGCAGCAGTACTCTAAGCAACATTACCTGGTGTGACCCTTGACCTCCCAGTTTTCTAAAATGGCAACAATCAACAACAACAAAAAGGTTAACTGCGACGGCCGACGCTTCAAGGATAGGTGGAAATTGGACGCAACATGCAATACGCAACAACTGTGTCTGCCTCATTTGTAAAGAGACAGTCACTGTTTTTAAAGAGTTCAATGTGAGGCGATATTACCAAACAAGACACGCTGACATGTACGACAAGATTACAGGGAAGATACGCAGCGAGAAATTGAAGCAACTTGAAGCTAGTTTTATTTCACAGCAGCAAGATCCTGAGAGTCGAAAGAGAACGCCACAAAGGCTAGTTGCGAGATTGTTGAAATTAGTAATTAAAAAAAAAAAATAATAAAGCAAATGTGACACACAGAATGGCTAGCTAAAATTTGCATAAATATATTGTTCTACGTAAAGGACGTCAGCCGAGGTCGGCCCCCCACATTTTTACCACACCAAATCTGGCCCCCTTTGCAAAAAGTTTGGACACCCCTGCTGTACCTGAACGCAACGCGTGGTCGACGTGACAGAGAGAGGAGGGTGGTGAGGTTGAGAGTTTACTTTCACTTTCAATGTCTTGTTGAGAACACCGTCAACTGCGGCGGAGAGTAGGCGTTTTGTGTTGGATAAGTTCTGAAATAAATGATAAAAACCTGACGAAGCTGGCGATTTCTTTGGCGAAGTTACCACAATAATAATTGTCACCTTAACTTATAAAGACTGGCGAACGGTGGTCTGAGGAGGACCGTTGAGATGTATTGTTGAGCGGGTTCACGGATGCGCACCCCACGCTCCTATTTTTCTATAAATTGCATCATTATTTCAATGGTAGGCTTTGTCCTTGTTTCACCACCTGTACCAACCTTTTTGAAACCTATGGTTATTTCTCTCAGAAGAAAATCCACCGTGTTATATATAACATATATATTTCGAGCATATCGTCTGATGTAGAAACAAATGGTGAGTCAAATTTTACATCGGATGTTGAAAAGATCGTGTGTCGAAGCGATCGTATGTCGAGGTACCACTGTATATAATTTGGTAATGCAATGACAGCATCCACGAGGATGATTTAATGGCTCCATCCATTTTAATTTTAATTACTGACTAAATATATACATGCGTAAAGACTTTATCTTTGCCCCGGTCAATGGATCCATATGCTAAATAGCCTAGCACAACCACGCCAAATGAATGCATATCCTTGTTTTGCTTCTCTTGTTTTCATGAATCCTTTGAGATTTGTAAAGGAGTTTTTTTGTTTAAGTGGTAGACATAATTTAGACTTTCAAAGTTGACGCAGTCTTCGTTTTCGGGGCATACAGAGCTCTGGCAACCCAGATGTAGACTGGAAACTGGTCTCGTGATTGGCTGATGATGAACATTGAAGCAAAACAACAACAAAAATTGCGACGTGTGAATCTTATTTTAAAATAGGAAAATCTCCGCTTAACCACTAAGAAACATTTCAGAAATATTTCCCCCCAAAAATGTTTCTCTAATGTCTATTGAATGGCCATTTCATGAATAATTGAACTGAAAACTTACATTGTGCACCTTTTAATGTGACAGACATTGCAGATTTCACAAATTTCCTATGTATAGTGATACCTCAACATACGATCCCTTTGACACATGATCTTTTTGACATTCCAATGTAAAATTTGACTCGCGGTTTGTTTCTACATCCGGCAACATGCTCGTAATGCGACGATTTATGACAGCGCCGCAGTTTCTATGTTTTCCCACAAGACTGATGCACGGCGGATTTTCTTGTGAGGAAAAATCAACATGGGTTCCAAGAAAGTTAGTGCAGGTGGTGAAAAAGGAAAAAGTTACCCCTTACCATTGAAATGAAGATGGAAATGATAGAAAACTGTTAGCCTGATGTGCGCATCCATGAATTGGCTCGACAATACCCTTCTGACCTCTGTTCGCAGTCTTTATAAGTTAAGGTGACAATTATTATTGGTGTAACATCAGCAAGGAGGTAGCCAGTTTCGTCAGGTTTTTAATCATTTCTTTTAAACTTGTGCAGCACAACACGCCTACTGTCCCCCGCCGTATACGACAAAAACAACAGTAATAGTGAAAGTAAAATCTCTACCGCACGCACCTATCTAACTGTGACGTTAGCCAAGCGGTGCGTTCAGGTACAGCACGCAAAACGCATCCGCTGTGGAAAGAATTAATGGAAGTATAATGTATTTTTCTGGGGAAAAACCTGCTCCACATACGACCATTTCGACTTACAAACAAGGTTCTGGAACGAATTGACTTCTTATGTAGAGGTACCACTGTAGTCTTTCATCAGCGACATCTCCGATCTAGATTGGTAGACAAAGAGTACATTTTGTCAAACAGGTCTATTTCAAGGGCACCGATGGTAGATTGTAGAAGCTCTGCATATGTGGAGTTCACAGGCCCCAAACCAGTACCGTCAATCGGGCCTGCCGCGGCTTGATTTGTTTGAATCCGTTTTAGGACGGGAGGAAGTCATTGCTTGGCGAATCTTGGAGTTATCGCTCAGAAAAGAATATAACAAAAGTTTCAGGCAACAAACGAGCCCAATAGAGTCTACCCACGCACCACGTGTTCGCTGTAGGGTTCCGCCCACTTGTCCGTCAAAACATAGTGTTAACCTATTACGGCTACGTACATTTCTCCTATTTACAGCGTGTTTTTCTGCTCCTTAACATTAATAATCAAAATGGTGAAGGCGTGTGTGGCTGTTGGTTGCACTAACAGAGAAGATGGAAGGAGAGACTTGAAATTTTACCGTATTCCGAGGGATCCAAATAGAAGAGCGAAATGGACGGCTGCAATTCGACGTGAAAATTGGACACCAAAAAATCACCAGAGACTATGTAGTAGTCATTTTATATCCGGTAAGATGCATTTAATATATATTTAGAGGGTTTTGGCCTGACAACCACAATTAAGATCATTGCTAGGCTAATCGCCGACAACATACGACGTAGTACGACATAGTTTCAAATTCAAGATGTTTGTGACTTCCCTATCTTCCACCATCGTTATTTTTTGAACAATATTTAGCTGGTACCAAGTAAAAGAAACTGGCCTCGTCTACGGGGCTGACAAATAACCACAATTAAGATCATTGCTAGGCTAATCGCCGACAACATACACGTATGTATGTAGTGCGTGCTATCGCTAAACCATATAAACATTGAAAGCCTTAACTCCATTGACAAACGACATGAAATACATTAGACTTGACAGTGGATGTTAGCAATAACAGAAGAATTCGAATGGAAAATTTCGTAACTCACCTTTCCAAGCACAAGATAGATTCCTGCCAAACGAGGACCTGTTTCACCCAACCAGCAACGAAGTATTTATAAGCGTCCAAGCTCTTGAAGTTTTTCGTGAGAATAGGCTGATTTTGTGTGGACAAGATCATTTTAAATATCAGCGTAGCAGATGTCAGGCAGACAGGGCGAAGACATTGGGTTGAAAAACATCGATTTGGGCATCAAATATGGATCTGGCGACTGTATAGAACGAAGCTTTTCCTCATAACGCCTTTTATGCAACAGATCCAGTGAGTTTGCGGCATCAGAAAGCACCGGGTCTTCCATGAAATGCATTTTAAATTGCGCCATCAATTGAAATCAATGCAAATACAGAGTCAAAATGACGGACAAGTGGGCGGAACCCTACAGCGAACACGTGGTGCGTGGGTAGACTCTATAAAGCACGGTTTGGCAAGTTTAAATATATAAATTGGTCATCAGCTCAGGTTGTAACGTGTCCTACTCCTCGCCCATCCCCCTCTTCTGAGGTACCACTGTAGTCTAAAGTCAACTGCCATTGACCAATTCAGTACTAGTGATAAACACATTTAAAGAGTGTTAATTTATGATTGGACGCCTATCACCGTCACTGGCAGTGAAAGAGTTAATTGCCAATGAAAGATTTCAATGTTCAAGTCCTTCACAACTCTTATGAAGTCATGAGTTTCCTATTCATTCCAAAATCATTTCATGTTGTCTTTCTCCATCGGTAGCAAGTTTACTTGGCAAGATATTCGCTGTAGAACAGTTTAACCTAGGCAAAGTTATTTCTGAATAGAAATGCATACAGTTTAAAGTCCCATAAATTTCCATCTGTGATTTCACTTCCATTACTGATGTTATATATTTTTATGGTATTATTTTCGTATTGGTATTGAGTTGGGTTGTCCCGATCACACATTTTTCTACCCAAGTCTGAGTCATCAGATTTTTTAGGATCTGCTGATACAGAGTACCGATTTGATAATTCGGCAGTGTAATAATGAGAAAAAAAGACATCGAAATGTAAAATATTTTCTTATTTCAGACTTTATCACTCTTACATGATGCTATCTTACTGTTAGCTTCCAGAGACAGCTAGCATAACATTCTCCTATAGCAACATTTATTTCTGCTTCTGCTGTATCCGTTTGTGTCGTGATGTTGCGTATTACAAAAGATACATTTTTTGATTACTTTTGAAAATATCCTTGTACATATTGATTATTTTGTAGCCCTTTATAAAATACAACTTCATCTTGAAAACCCGATCTTTTTCACCTGATTTTGATCCTCTGATGAATACGTGATTGGGCCCGATTTCTGATCATATGATCAGATCGGAGGCATCCTAAGTATTGAGGTAATTTATGCAGGTATAGGATCAAGAAACATAGTTGTACTATCATGAGTTGAGACATTACTATTTTTCCCTTTGAATTTTTTGCCTTGCATCGTGTTGAACATGTCCATGTTTATCAATAGGAAGGGCTGTGAATTGACACTGGCCCAATCACTGTTCTACTTCAGGCTGGCAGTTCAAACTCTCCTCATGAAACGTGGCTAGTTTTTTTTTTTTTTTTTTTTTTTTTTTTGTCCCTGCCTACACACGGACCCACTCACATGCTGAATCTTCCCCTCTGCACACTCGCCAGCCTACACACTACCGTATGAAACAGGTCGTTTGGCTTTATGGCTTCTCTTCAATATCAAATCCCTACAGATTACATCAACCAAGCAGGATTGAGATACCAGTTCCACTTGCAATGATAAAAACCCTGACTCCGTGACATGACAGTTATTTGGTAATTGCAAATGATTGCACTGTTCCACTTTTAATTATAAGAGACTGCTTGAATCCAGAACCCAAGCACCCAGTGAGCAATCATATAAACCCAGATTTGTTTTTTTGGACTATCTCACAGAGGGTCTGCCTCAACGAGGGTTGTCAAAAGTATCGAAAAGTATTGATACTGAAATGTTGTATCCGGATAGGATATCTCATTGCAAAAGTATGACTACTCATTTGTTTTTTTTTTTCACCACCAGAAATTTGTTGTCATGGGGTAAATTTGATTTTGCGCTACTCTTGATGGTAATGTAGCACCATGTCAGTAATCCTACTTTAATGAATGTGATTGGCAGGCAATGAGTTAATTTTGGGTCAGTTCCTTGTTCATTCTGGGTATTTATTGGTCACTTCCTGTTGATTTCGGTCGCTTCCAGTACATTTTGGATCATTTCATGATGATTTTAGGGCATTTCCCGGTTATGTCCTGTTGATTTTGGGGCACTTATGAGTTACTTTTGGAGTAATTAGAGGAAGTTTTTTTTTTTGTTGGTAAAAAATAACGACTTACAATGCGGAAAAACAAAGATTCAACATTTTAATTTAGGTTTTTTTTTGTCAATGTACTGTCAAAAATGATAGTTTTTTTGTGTATAGTTATGGGCAAGTTGTTTATTCCGCGTAAAACCATGCTGTGGCACAACATGCAATTCTACTTCTGTTAGCATTAACACATTGGCTGCCATTAGAAGTCCAATCCATCTGAAGTAGGAAGGTTGGCAGCGAATGAACAAATGTCAAATAAATTGGACATTTACAAGTAATAAACTCATTTGAAGAGTTCTAATTAAGTTTTTAAGAGCCACATGGCACCTATAGAGTTCAATAAGAAATGTAATTTAAAAAAATGTAGTATTGAATTTAGTTTTGTTTTTTTTTTAGTATAAATTTCTTGAGTTGAAATTTTAGTGTTGTGACAACAATTGCTTTAATATCCTTTGACACTACCTAAGAAACCTGGCAAGCATCCAACTTTTGTCCATGCTGCTATGTGGAAAGGGAAACCAATTTGTTCAAAGTTACTATCGGAGCTATAACAGAGCTGGGCCGCCGCCCTTGTGCAGTGGTATTCTGCAGTGCCAAGAACGATATGTAATGTTTAGCACCTGACACTCACTTCTCCTTCCCTGTTGAAAGTAATTGTTACTGTACCGCAAGTATATTATACACACCAGATGCTGGAGTTTATGTCGTCCTGTGTTTAATTATGTTTTGTTAGTTGATATGCGGCTGCATGAAAGCACGTACAGTTGTGGTAAGATCTCGCTTTACTGAGTTATGTGTGGAAGACACAGACAGATAAATATCTTCTGTTATTCCTGGTAATTCATCCATTTTGAGAAATGGCAGTGCAAAAGAGGCTTTAAATTTCTACCTGACACGATTAGGCACACTTCTGATCCTTAGCTTTCCTTTTGATTTACTTTGAAACTGTAAACAACTTCACATCTACAATGTTTCAGTCAGAGTTGTTTTTTGTGGCTACACATTTTTTTCTATCTACCAGAGGTCTGATGAAGCCTCTCGTTACCAGATTGAAGCCATCTGTCCTGCTAACCCCCCCTGTGCGGGGAGGGCAACAGATGTAGAACCTACACAAATGTAACTACACTGATGAATGAGACAAGGCCAGAAATATCTCTGCTCACCGTTACAATTAAACCTAAAGACATTTGAAGGCTATTAAGTGTGCTAACAATCAAGACGGTGTATATTGTAGTTGCCAAGTCACTAAAAATGCAGCCTTTCCCACCTTTAGCAACAACCATAAACCTATAGGCTGCCCCCCCTCCCACGTCAAATGGATTGGACATCTTGTAGTGATAAACTCATTTAAATTGCTTTTAGTTTTTAAGAGCCGTATGATTGGGTGGCTGTCATGTTCGACGGCAGTGACATTGTTAATGCTCACTTGTGCTGCATTTCCCAGAAAGTGTGATGTGTTTTTTCCTTTAAACAGCTGCTGTAGACATGGTGCACGACACCACCACAGAGCAATGAGTGTTGTGGGTATAAATTCCAGATGCAGACTAACTGGATGTCAGTTAACTTACTGTTGTTTTACAACAATTGTGTATTACGACCAATGATTAATTCTAACCAGATCTAAACACAATTTTTAGAAGTAACTTTTGGAACAAAGACAGGACCGAGATGTAACTCATGATGCTAACATTTTCAAGTCAATATCGGTACTCAGAAAAATATTCGATACCAGTGTCGATACAACATAAGTAGAAAAACAGGAGGTCACCTGAAAATTCCTCAAAATCATCAGAAAGTGTCAAAAACTAACAGGAAGTGCCCTGTATGTGTCCCAAAACCAACATAAAATGACCTTATATCAACTGTGCCCTTTTAAATGCCCAAAATCAACAGGAAGTGACCAGCGAACCGGACGTGACCGATAAATGCCCTATTAACAATAGGAAATGATCCAAAATGTGCAGGAAGTGACCTTTGAATTTCTTACAATGTACCAGGTTTGATTCAAAATTACCCATTCTGCAGCGCTTTGTTTACATTTGCAGCACTCGCGACATTTGCTTTACAGCAGATAAACTGATACACGGCAGTACTATTTGGACGGAGTTGGAGCTCGCAAACCCGTGCGTGTTGTTTTGTGCTTGAGTTTTGTTAAGCCGAAAATAAAGGCAGTGTTACAAAGTCATCTGACCGCTCGTCATTTTACATACTGAATGCATTATTGACTGTCTGACTTCGTTTTCTCCATGTTTAAATTATCATTTAACCACTGTGCCGTCATGATAAGCTTGCTTACTGGACATCACTTTTCCAAATGTCCGTGTTGAAAATGTGATTGGCATGTTTTTCATAAAGAATGGTGGTCGTATAAACTGCATTATTTTTTTATCCAGGGCTTTGGCTCCCGGGTCATTTCGGTAAAAAAAAAAATTGTGTCTTGACTCGGCGGCGGCAGCTACGTTTGCACCGGATAATCCGGCCGCACCGGCCGGTTCGCCGCGGCGTATTCAGGGCCTGGCTCTGCTCGCACGCCGTGGGGGAACGCTCGAGAAACCGGGGTGTTCACCGGAGGTCCCAAAGCTGGGGGACCAAGCCCCATTCCCAAACAACCCGACTCTGTATCGTCACAAGCCCCGTAGTTTAACTTAGTTTGTGTTAACAATAGCTTTAGCATTCCCGCTAGCAGCAGCCTCGTACTCGTTCCAAAAATCGTTGTGATGCAGTTTTAAATGGAGGCTGGGTAAGTGGTTTTGAATGAGGACACTTTCTTTCCACCTCGTGGAACTTCTGCGGTACATGTTTCGCAGATGGCGAGAGCGTCGTTTTTTTTTTTTTTTGTGACAGCCGCCATAATATTCAACTACTTGTTGTCGTGTAACTCCACCTCCTCAGCCCCTTCTCTCTCTGGGGCTTCAGAGAGGGGAGGGGTTGAGGAGGCGGCGTGCTGAATTCTTCGGGTTTGCACATTTGGAGGCTAAATCAAGTATATAATTATCGGATTGCATTACCGGTTGAATTTTTTTATTATCTGGATTATCTGTGTGACGTCATAATTGCCATTATCAGCCGATAATTATCGGTGACCGATATTATCGTGTATCTTTATTCAAAATCAACAGGAAGTGACCCAAAATTAACTCATTCCTGCCAATCCAGTTCATTTAAACTGGGAGGACTGGATGTAGATGCGCATATCCCAGTACCGTTGACAACACGAGATGTCCAATTCATTTTGACTGGGGGGGACGAATGAAACCCTCGCCCCTCCCAGCCAATAAGCTAACAGGGAAAATACAAAAATATCCTCCATTAATATCAAGAATAATGCAAAATCAAACTTGACTCATGACAACAAATATCTGGTGATTAATAATTGAGTTTCGATACCTCTGGAATCAAATATCATACCCGGATACAGCATTTCGGTATTGATGTTTCGCTACTTTTGACAACCCTACTCTTCTGTGAGGCTGTTCTGCAGCGCCACACAGTGATCAAATGACCCTGGTGAGAATGAGGCACCAATGAAGGTGTTGAGGTGAAGGCTTTTGAACAAACTGTATAAGAAGACTCAATTGGCACTAAATCCCCAAGGTGCGAAGCATCGTTTTTTTTACCCCACTGGATAAAATCTGAGATTTGTTTGTGTGGGAAGCGATGTCTTGTGCGTGGGAATGGGAGCATGTGATTGTGCTTATTGCTGCTCCGGCCAGGGGTTTCCCCTGGGACTTGCTGCAGAGAGATTTATCCTGACCACAACACAGTTGTATACAGTCAGATGAATATGGTAGCCCTTCAAATGCTCTTTCTGACTCACTCTTATATACATGCACACCGAGCTACTCAAGTGCAAGTATAATTCATGCAGCTCGTAGGGCAGGCCCGTGTTGTTTCAGCCAATACCAATTTGTCTTCCATGGTGCTTGGATTGCGTCTGTTTACGTTAATATTAATGTAGTGACTAGTGAGTGTGTGTGTTTTCATATGTGAGCAAGGCACAGTCCTGCGTGTGTTGGGGTGTTCGTGCGCACACGCACGCAAGACGACAGAGGACACGTCGCCTCTCAGATAAATTGAATCTTTCAGGAAAGAAAACAGGCTCTTTAAGAGAAAGCGCAAGGCACTGCTGGCCTGCTACAATAAACCTGTCAGAGGTAGACAAACGGCACACAAGCATACCTAGTACACACAGCTGTCAAGCAGGAGACTGATGAATCCATGTGTGCACAAATGTGCACACACGCACGCGCCCATTGGATGAGACACAAATGAGCATGCTCTAGCATGTTGAAATATCCAGTGTGTTAGCTAACTTGTCCTCTCTGCCAGAAACATGCCTTAAATTCAAACACACAAAGGTCACATGCAGCGTGGTGTCTTGTTTTTTTGCTTGCCTACTGGGTCTCCGCAGGTCCCTGTACAAAAGGTTACATATTTGTAATAAGACTCTAGAATTACTGTAAAGTAGTGTTGTGAAAGCGTCAGAGAAGGAAATGTGTTTATCCAGCACACTGATCCCTCCTTTGTTTAGTCGACAAGTAATTGTCATCCCTGTATTGGAAGAGTTTAGTGTTTATTATAAGTGTACAGTAAAATGTAGGAAGAATCAGTACAGTATTACCCCCACCCAAGGTAACCCATATAAATTTAAATGATAATGATGACGATAAATTTGGTAAATTACATTGGTTTGGGTGGTGAATGGTCAAAGTACGGAGTTCAGATTTTGTCGGTAGATCTGACAATTTGACTAAATAAACATGTCACAAAAAGATGAAAAAATAGCATACCGTAATTTCCCGAATATAAGGCGCACCCATGTATAACGCGCACCCCAAATTTACTTGTAAAATCTAGGGAAAATTATTGTACCTGTGTATAACGCGCACCCTAATTTTAGCACCTATAAATAGAAGAATACAAGAAAACAGAGCTCGTGTACAGATACAGAAATGTCATTTTACTGACTGGTGAAACACAGCACAAGCATAGCACATTGGTAGTTTAAAACATTACCGTAAATTGACAATATGTACGGTAATGATATGATCTGACAACTTCAATTGACCAGAATCCAGGAGAAAACAAAACAGCTGTGTCTTTTCTTTTAAAGGCTGCTGTATAACTTGCTCGTTTCATCATGATGAATAAATGTTTCTTCCATGGATTGATACGGTAAAATAAAAGTGGTGATTTAGGTCGGAAATCAGAAGAGCGCATTGCTGTTGACTAGAATGTAACAATAGGAACTATTGTTATTTGGATTTGAGTTTCCCGAGGGACAGATATAGTTGACGGACACAGAAAGTGTGTTGTGTTACTTTTGTTACCGTCCGAGTTGCGGAGCTGCAATAAAAGTTGACTCAAATGAGTTCAAGAAACTAAATTCTGTGCTTTACGAAGAGTGAAAAAAGCAGGATTTAACACAGACGAAATCATTTGACCAATCAGAGTGAAGTATTACCGTGTAGCGAGTTACAACAGAATTTACCGGCGGAACTTGTGTTGGCATGTTGTATAGTTCCCGGGGGGAGGTAATTTGTTGAGGGAACAGCCGGAAAGATAGTTATATTCTGCGAGTTGCATGTGGGACAGACATTGCTACCGTATTTTGTTGCAGTCTAAATGTCAATAAAGCAACGTGGATTAGCTCAGTTGTTTGATACTCCGCCTCCAACTTCTTCCCTAGCTCGCCACGACCGAAACAAAATGGTGACGTCAAGTACCATAATGGTCGGCAACAGATCGCCGCATAAGTTTCTTCAACACAGCATGGCCATGTCAAAAAATAAATAAATAAATAAATAAATCGGTCTTATATGTGTATGTATGTATGTATGTATGTATGTATGTATATGTATATGTATGTATGTATGTATGTGTATATGTATGTATGTATGTATGTGTATATGTATATATATTTTTTTATTTGTGTCTCCATCCCTGTACCCGTTTGTAATGCGCACCATGATTTTACAAGTTGATTTTGGGGGAAAAAAGTGCGCGTTATATTCGGGAAATTACGGTATATTCAATATGCTATTGTCATCTCAAGCTGTTTAATCGAAGAGCATTTTAATGGTCTGCGTGCCAATATAGATTCCTGCCAACTAGACATGTGCTGATTACCGGTTTCAATGTATACCATGGTATGAAAACGTCACTGTTTCAAAACCGCAAAAATTTTCCATCATACCGGCCCTAAGGTATTAGCTATTTTTTATGTCCCAAAAATGCAGGGAGAAAATCCTTCATTTGCAGCTGCAAAGCTCAACCCTCCCCCATCGGTTGTTGCTCAGTCTGTCAGCTGTGCTACACAATGGCTGGAGGAGGTGAAACTCCTGAAATTTTACCCCCATCGAAGAAAACGAAATCGCTGGTATGGGAATACTACGGCTACGGAAAAGTTACAGACGGCCGCGGCTTAGAGGAGGAGGGCCAACCGACATGTAAATAATGTATGCGGAGGGTGGCTGCCAAGGAGGCAATACCTCCGATATGATTTCGCATTTATACAAAATTAAAGGTTACTAAACACCATCATGAACATTTCCCACCAGCTACGAGAGTTGACTCCAGCGTGTTTAGCGTGTCTAGCAGTGGTAAACATGCTTTTTTCTTTCTCTGGCAACTGTCTGTGTTGAGAAAGAGAGTGTGTGTATAATGTAAACATGATGAGTCATACACACATGCTTTTTATAGAAAATATTTCAATTATTTTTGTTCTGATGGTAATAATGTAACACATTTTGGAGTTGTAATTGCAATACTGGGAAACCGTGATATTTTGGCTTAAGGGAATCATGCAGTCAGAATCTCATACCGGCACATGCCTGCTGCCAACAAAGATAGAATATTTGAAATGAAGAAAAAAAGGTAATTTTTGCAACAATTAAGTGAGATTGCATTGGAGTTTCTGTAGCACACTATATTCTGTCACTAATCTATGGTGGTTAAGGATAATCTAATATATGGAGTTACTGATAGATGTAATAATGCCAAGACGTGTTGTATTTATGTTATTACATTGATGCATTTACATGGGTGGACCTCAAATGCATACAGACACATTACGTACGTTGCATTGATCAAAGAGTGAATATTTTGGTGTTAGTATTTTTGCATACTGTGTGGCTACCACTTGAGTTCAAATATACTGTAAGTACTGTATTTTTTGGACTATAAGTCCCACCTGAGTATAAGTCGCACCAGCCCAAAAAATGCACTCTGAAAAGGAAAAAAACATAAGTCGCACCGGAGTATAAGTCGCATTTTTGGGGGGAAATTTATTTGATAGAATCCAGCACCAAGAACAGACATGCCATCTTGAAAGGTAATTTAAAATACAATACAGAACAACAGGATGAATAGGTGTTTGATATTTTAACATTACATGACGCTAGAAGTTAGATCAGGCCAAAAAAATCCAGCCCGACCCGACTGGCCCGCGGGTATTAAAGCCCGACGCGGCCCGAGCCCGATCAATGAACTTAATTTGCTCGCCCGAGCCAGAAAACCCCCCAAATTTTATGTTTTATTTGTGAGGACTCAGGAGAAGGAGGAAATGCGGGGATGCGATGCGTTGTTGCGTTTTGTGTGATCACGTTTGTGACGATGGCGGTGCATACAGTGGGGAGAACAAGTATTTGATACACTGCCAATTAGAGGTGTGCAAAATTTCCGATTCTTAGATTATTCGCGATTCGGCCGTGGAAGATTCGAGATTGATTCACAAACATTCAAATTCCGATTATTGAAATATGCGAAGTAAAGCGGAAGTACACAAAACTCAGCGCGCCGCGCGGTCTTCGGAACGGAACGGAGCAAGAGTAGCTAAACATCATGCTTCCCATTACCCGGCCCTTTGGGTAATGCCAATTCGCAACTCACGGCTCTAGCTCAACTCATGCAACGAGATAAAAAAAAACAACAACATACCTGACTGCTGCAAAGTACATTCATATGTTACCGTGGATATCATTTATATAGGACTAGATGCAATATAGATTTGGTAGTGTTAGCAGCACATCAACAAAAAGCTAGATGCGGACGTTATAAACGGCCGCCATCTTAAAGCAGTACACTTCCCTGCAAAGCTGTTGTAGCGAACCTTCCAAGCAAACCTAATTAACTTTTTATCTAAAATACTCCTAAATCGGTAAAATATTGACTTGAATCTATCTTTAAAATAGTTTTAAAACTTTCACATGTCGAAAGTAGACAAAAGGGAAATTATGGAATAATGGGAGCAATTTTAACAAATTTAACGGTTGATTCACAACATTAAATTAATTGAATGTAGTTTAAAGCTGCTGATGCAGAATGGGGACTGGAGTTTTTTATTTAATGTTATTTTTGTATATTTGTTTACTGCTATATGTTAACTTGATACTGAAATGGTAGTGTGGTTTAGCCTGAGAGTATTTTTGAACAATTTTGGAACTAATGTACAAAACATTAAAAAAAAAAAGAGAAAAAAAAAGGAGGGGGGTGCATCAATAATCGTTTTATAATCGAATCGGAGCCTCTGAATCGTAATCGTAATCGAATCGTTAGGTGCCCAAAGATTCCCAGCTCTACTGCCAATGGGTTTTCCCATTGTAGTTCAATGGGTTTTCCCATTGGCAGTGTATCAAATACTTGTTCTCCCCACTGTATATGCATAATGATAACAAATTAAAGCCTGTATTTTGTAACTAATTCTCCCATTTAACTAGACTGTAAGATGGATAGTCAATAAACATTTATATCTTTTATATTTGCGTGTCTGTTGCAACAGGCGGATGGTGGATTTGACATTTATTTTAATCTCCTCGAGTTGGCAGAAAAAAAAAACGCAAGTTTTAGTCTACACATTTTTATGATCATTATAAATGCATTTACACAACAAACTAACACTGGAAAAGTTTGTTAAATATATTTCTCGTATGAGACCAAAGCACCAAATTCGTTTACATTCAGCGAAGCCGACACAGGTTCCCGTATAGCATCTTGAAAAATCAATTTGAATCCTTTTCATATCCCACTCCTACCGCAGTTGTTTGCTTTTCAATTCCCATGTCTTTAGTTTGTTTTTCACTCCTAGCTGCTCCATGTCGAAAAGGAAATACCAGGATGCTCGCGGAGGGCGCCAGGGCGGGAGGGGAAGATTGAAAAGAGAGTGGGGTCACTGCATGCACGTGCGCAGGCATGCACAGTGCCTTCTCTGTTTTATCCAAACTATACCATTTACCATTTATTTTATTTAACATCCGTACATCGTTTTAGTATAAATATATGAATATATATTTATTAAAAAAAAAGTTAGCGAGAGAGAAGTCGGCCCGACCCGACCGTAAATAATCGCACATAAGTCGCTCCAGAGTATAAAATGCATCCTCTGCCAAACTATGGGGGGAAAAAAAAAACCTGCGACTTAGTCCGAAAAATACGGTAGTTGAAAAGGTTATCATTAATTATTGATGATACTTTTATTTGGCCGTCCACATCATTTGGCATTGTTTTGCAGGATTAAGCTAATGAATTTACGTATGATAAAATTAATGTAATTCACAATGTTCAACTAAACTTAACTAAAGCTTTAAACAAAGTTTTGTCTGAGATAATGAATAGATTGTAAGGCAAATTGTCAGTAACAACTCAAAATATAAAATGTTACTTATCAAGACTAGTATTTCAAAATTTATAAATCAAGTTAATTCAAATTTTGGTGCACATAGAAAGGCACAGTTCATGGGATTTATTTTTACTTTTTGTTGTCACTATCTGCTTGCATTGTAGTTTCCTGCAGTGAACTATTAAATCCAGCAGCTGGAGCACTGGTCAAAAAGCTTTGTGTGTGTGAGACGGTCAGTGATTTCGTCATCTGTATTAGGGTATTTAAAGGATACTGAAATGTTGTATCCGGATACGGTATTAAATTGCAAAAGTATTGATGCTTTGTAATTTTTTTGTGTTTGTACGACCACAACTCACCAGAAATTTGTTGTAATAGGAGGTGTATTTTTGCATTTTCTTTATTAACTACTTGTCTGCCATCGCTGGCGGTAGATGTCGAATCCATTTGAAGTGGGAAGATTGACAGCGAATTAGCAAAAGTTATATATAAATAACATATATATATATATATATATATATATATATATATCGTTTATCGTAAATAGCACTGAAAGAGTTCATGAAAAAATAATAATTTGAAGGTTTTAATTTATATAGTACCAAAAATTGTATTGAGTATTTTTATTTAAGTCGAGTTCAAGTTGAAAATTTTAGTCTCTTGACAGCAATGATTAGTATTACCACCACGTGCAGGATCGGAGTGTAAGCGTATCGCTGAGCATGGGGTGGTTTTAAACAAAAATTCAGACGGTCATAAGACTGAGATGATTGATTGGCCTTGGCAGAGGCCTACGCACTACTGACTAGCTTTGTTTGTGAAGAATGTGGTGTAGATATTTGAGATACCAGGACGGTCTTGTCGCTGACAAATGCCAACTTTTCAAATTTTCAAATACTAACTCGGAAAATTGTCTGTGCTGTGGATTTAAAGCTTTGTATCAAAGGGCTGTAAATGGCAGCCTGTGATAATTTAAAACACATCAGCTGCGCGATATTTTCGGTAATGCCACTCTGTGCTTACACGTCTGTGTTGTAAATCTGCATCCGCCTTCTCTTGTTTAATGGAAAAAGTTTCTTGTTACGGCTTCCAGTGGCAGTGTAATCCACAGTGGTGGCAAAGACTGAAAGCAGAGCAGTTTTATAGTTTGTATGTTTTTTTTCACAGGGAATAAAAAACAGAACTCAATTGATGCCCCCCCCCCCCCCCCCCCCCCCCCCCCATTTCTTCGACTACTGATGAATAACAGATGGTGCGAGTGTGTGTCTGTGTCGGGAGAAAATTTCAGTGTTTTTAATTTTTTATTTATTTATTTTTATCTGTTACGGTATTGCTTTTTGTGATCTGAGATTTTTATTTAATCTTTTATTCATTTGTGCTCGTGATTCTTGTTTAGCTTAAGTCTAATTTGATGATCCCGCAGATGTCCATGGCAGCATTGTCCCTCTAAATTTATTTCCAGAAGACCTTTCAGTCCCTTTTATCGAGGATCTGAATATTGAGGCTCAGAAGATGTTTGGAGTCCTGCTAGCTCACTCATACCAATATAGCAAAGTAACCTCTTGTGAAGAGGGAGTTTGTGTGTTTGTTTTTGTGATTTTATTTTTCTGAGGGGGGGGAAGGGTCTTAAAAAACTGAAAGATGAAAGATAGAATAGCTTGTGAAAAGTAAAAGAGGTAATGAGACTTAAATTGCAAAACATTAAAAGACAAATTTCCCTTCAACCTACTTTGGATGTTGTTTTTGGAACGAGGAAAACTATTATTTTTTCTCTCACTCTCTTACCCGCCACTCCACTTTGCGGAAAGACAAAAAATGGAATATTGGATAGTATTTTTCCCACCTTTCGTTGTGAGCCAGACTATCTAGCAACACATCGACCAAGAGATCATGCTTCATTCATCGTTTGAGAAGAGGGGAGCGTCGTTCCATGACAAATCACAATGAAAGAGCTTTGCCCTGAGCAGCCAAAAGCCATGTTGGAAAAGCGTCCTTGCACACCTGGCCTTGGTCTGTGTGACATCAACTCCCATCTTTCCTAAGCGCAATAGGTTTATGAAGGGATCTAGTTTTGAGGACATCAAGATAGCCATGGATCCCAGAAGAGTCCATCAGGAATGCATGATGAAGGCTAGCATAGTGTGTTTGACTCCTAAAATTCGGAATAATTGTAGTTGGTACTAGAAATATATCTGTTGTGACACAAGTCTTGTAACTGTTTGCCACATAATGTGTGTGAAGATAGAGCTTGTCCCTGTAGGCATCATTGATGCTTCGCGTTATCCATCCTCTACTGAGGTAACTGCAATGCTTAATTCACTGGCTGCCAGTGGACATTTATAGACTTCCGATCTATTTTCGCCACTTCAAATGGATTGGACATCTACTAGCGATAACCTCATTTAAAGAGTTTTAATTTAGTTTTTAAGAGCCACATGATTGGATCCCTATTACCGTCACTGGGAATGAAAGAGTAAATAATATCTGTGTTTTTGTTGAAATCCTGCTTTTTGGACATTGTTGTGATAAAGGGGTAGATAAATAATAGAGGCAACCCTGAGCTGATTGTGTTTTGGGAATTCTGGCCCGCATGTTATTTTCCCGGGATTTGAATTGAGTGATCAGGGTTTTAAAATGTAGTTACTTACCGTACTTTTATTTTTAATTTTTGAGGTCCACAAAGCAACAAAATAATCAAGATGTGCAAGCATATTGTCAAAAGAAACATATTTTTGTGTACTACAAAACACTATGACACAGCAGAATCGTAACACTGCCTGCCGGAGAATTTTATGCTGGCTGTCGTGGTTAGGGAATGGTAAGATTAGTCATTTCTTTATACGGAAATATTTTACATTTTGATGTGTTTTTTGCTTCCTCCTTAATACATTGATGAAGTATCGGATTGATAATCAATATTGGCAGATCCTCCAAATCAGGTGACTCAGAGTCAAACTCGGGTGCAGAAATTTGCAATCTGGACAGCCCTAATAAATAAATGTGAATTGACTCTGACATTTGCAGGTGGTGATTGGCTGCAATTTCTAAACATACAAACACCAATACATCTTTTGAACTCATTGGCTGCCATTGACAGTTCTTGACGTTGAATCCATTTGAAGTGGGAGGGCTGACAGCACATGAACACTCATTCACTCGCTGCTACCATCCCACGTCAAATGGATTGGACGTCTTCTAGTGATAAACCCCATTTAAATTCACAGCAAAAGGATGAAAACAGCCACATGATTGGACATCCGTCACCGTTAATGGCAGCCAATGAGTTAATAGTTCCTTTATAAGTCAATTATTACGATTTAGGCTATTTTGCTGTTGCAGTTTAGTGTTGTGATGCAGGTACAATTTACTTGTTGTGATGTGACTGTAACAGGTTCTTAATCTGTCTTATATTTACGCTATCAGAGATGTTACTGGCAGTTTTGTTTTTTTCCCTTTTTTCCTTTGTTGCTGACTTGTTGCTGCTTAATTGACAAGAATGGTAATGAATGAACAAGAAAATTCCTAGTAATAGCACAACCACTTCTTTACAACAAAAGAGTTTGTGGGTAAGAAAAGTGGAAAATGTTTTTGAATGTAAACCTGAAATGAAGTACTGTAAACAATTTGCATTTGTTTGGTTGGTCAAAGATTCACCAAGCAGCATTTTGATGCTTAAGAAGTGTTTCCCACAATAAACTTAAAAACTGAATAATAACCTCTCATGTAAGTCTCTGCTTTGATAGTCATTATTTCCCCTCAAAACTCCATAAATTCACTCTACATACTGAAAGAAAAATTACGTTTGTCATTACATGAAGAATTCACAGAATAGTATAATGTGAACATTGCTTCAGATTAGGAATGTTTCACGTTTTTCTTTTATTTGGAAAGATGTGTTTTGGGAAAACATCATGATATGTGCTATTGTATATTAACATATTGATGAGCCATGGAAGAATACATTTTTAATGATTTGGTTAAAAATGATACAACAATTATGGTTGCTATACACATTATTTTGGAATTGATATCAAACTGACCTGCCACAAATGTTAAATGTATCAATATCTAATTATCTACTAATACTTGATACTAATGGTTTTGACTTTTAAGACTGCTGAATATTAGCAAATTATCATTAATATTGATATTGGAACAAATTGTGTTGTCTGTGTTCTTTGTAGATTTTTTGGATTTGTGCTATTTTCAATTGACTTGAATGCATTACTCATGTACGGTTAGCAGGGGAGCCAATTTGCTAACTCTTTTGTTGCTATAGCAACATCTTGAGGCTGGTTGGTGGTACAACTATGGTATATGGAATTCCAAAATGTAGCAAGTCTCAAATTAGGCGCTCTCCGCTGTCAAAAATGTGCATTGCAGGAACAGGTCGCTTTATGGCGATCATGACGATGGACATAAATGTCGATAGAACATGGTGACTATTTGAATTTGAGGTACATTTATTGCCTTTTCATTATTTGCAATGGAAGACTGGTTTTGAAATTGGAAAACCTTTGAAATCAACTGTCGCCTATGACTGGTGTTCAACTTTGGAGGTTCTGCTGTAGTTCAAATGTCCAATGATGCTGTTCCCTCCTGAGGTGGGGGAAGTCGGTGGATTGCGTTGCAGTAGAGTTAACCGACTGAGACAAACTGAAGGTTAATCACACTTCTCTCTTTAAGAGCATTCATTTCGAAAACCACACAGAGCTGTTTGCACATGTTGGTGATCATACAGTTTCCTTCTTTATGTCTCACACATGCACACTAAACGTATACTGATGTGGCAGAGACCTGATACAAAGATGGAGAGTCTTGACCATATCTGAGTGTGATGAGCAGTTCATGGAGGGATCCACGTAACTGCTGAATGCGAGTGTACGTGTTTGTCGGGGATTATTATAGTTTTTTTTATTAATTGAAAAAATGCCTTGGTGTGCTGACAGTAAGGATTGTCAAAAGTATAAGTACTGAAATGTATCCGTACAAGATATTAGATATAGAAATATAGATATAGAAATGATCAGTTCCCTGTTATTCATCTGTTTTTGCACTACCACAGTCACCAGATCTTTCTCGTCATGGGGTAAATTTTGTATCGCACTGCAACTCCTGATAGTATTCAACATATATCCAGGTGAATTTTTTAGTATCGTGACAACAATAACTGTAGACTGTAGTTTGAATGTACTTATAGTACTTAGATGCAGAATTCCATAGGACTGTTATACACGTGTACACACAAATTCCCTCTCCTGCCCCCAACCAAAAGAGGCGAAGCACCCTTTCCCCTACACACATGGGTAGTTTTATCAGTCTAATGGCTGTGCACTGCGTTTAGTTAATGGTCTGGGTGGGGGTGGGGCGGGATGGTGGTGGGACACCTCAGTTGAACACGAAACCCTTTTCCAGCTCTTGAGATGTTCGACTTGGGGAAGCATAGTTCAAAGGTTCAAAGCTTGCGAATGATCTGATAGTGGTAGGAGGAATGTACTTAACTCATTGGCTACCACTGACGGCGCAAGATGTCCAATCCATTTGAAGTGGGAGGGTGAAAGCAAATGAACGTTCAAAGTATGAAATGGGTCACATTATTGGATGTCTATTAAATAAATTCTTCACTCGGCACTGATACATTTATCAGGCTAGTTTTTATTAC
The DNA here is from genome assembly GCF_030265065.1 of Corythoichthys intestinalis. NCBI lineage: Eukaryota > Metazoa > Chordata > Actinopteri > Syngnathiformes > Syngnathidae > Corythoichthys > Corythoichthys intestinalis. The sequence continues at coordinate 12,047,358 of NC_080410.1, forward strand.
GAGGATTAGGACTAAAGGTTGTTTAATTTAAGCATTCTTTGAACAGAATGTCCTGCGTGTGTCTATAATAAGGTTAGTGTGAGTTAAGTAGACCCAGTGTACATCATGATCTGACTGATATCTGTTTGTTGTGATAATCGAGTTAGGAATGATGTCTGCTGAATCTGAAATAAACTTAATAAAACCTAATTAAGTTGAGCCCTAATGGGAATACTATATAGTAGATAGACACAATAAAATATCCCAGTTATACTTTCTCCGTTCCTGTATAAACGTTGCCCACTGATTTGTCTATATTTAAAAATTAATCGCTATCTGTTCCAAATGCCAAATCGTCTCCATCATAACTTTGTTTTAATAAAAATTGTGACATTTGCAATAACATTTAAACATTAACTGTCACAAGTATCAAAATAATTTAACTGCAGTATATGAATGAAACATTTTCAATCCAAACTTTGATATCGACAAATGAGTTGATAATGACAGCGGTGGGACCTTTGGGATTTTGTTTTGCTCTTAAGTGCATCAAAAAGTACTACAACCTAAAACTATCCAGTGTAAACACAAGCAGCACAGTAGCATACAAATTTTTGCTGAAATATAAACATATCCATCTATGAATAGATGTGACTAATGGTTTTGACTTTAAAGACTATTTTATATTAAGTTAGCATAATATCATTAATAATAAAGTAATTAACATTGATTTTGGAACAAATTGTGTTTGTGTTCTGTGTGGATTATATGTGTTGTTATTTTCAATTCTCTAGCATGCATTACTCACAGTTGACACGTGGAGCTGATTTGCTAACTATTGAGGGGGGATAGGGACATCTTGAGGTGGTTGGTGGTACTACCACGGCATATGGAGTCCTATCATTGCAGCACATCACCGCAAATTGGTTGCAGGAACAGGTTTATTTATGGCGATAGATATGTAAACTGTCGCCAGTTTCATTTTTTTTATCGTCATATTGTACAGCACTGCCTAAAAGGATTGTTTTAATTTTGAATGGCATGACCTTGGCAACGTCATTAGAGGTGATAAGCTAATACGGTTGTTACACCTTGAAATGTCTGTGAAGCATTAAACTTGCCGTTGAAATGCAAATCCTTGCGGCATAGTTTGGCTTGGCTCAGCTCAGCGCAAGGTGCCCTTCTGTTAAAAAAGAAACTTTGTCACGTTGAGTCAAGCCAAATTCCCCCATATTTTCTCCCCATAAAGCTGGCGTTTCTATTAGATATATTTAATGTGATTAACTCATTGGCTGCCATTAACGCTGATAGACAATCGTGTGGCGTCCAGTCATTCTTCTGCTGTGAATTTAAATGAGAATCATCACTAGTAGACGTCCAATGAATTTCAAGTGGGATGGTGGCAACAAATGAACGTTCGTTCATTCACTGTCAACTCTACCACTTTAAATGATTTGAACATTTACTGCTGTCAATGTCAGCCAATGAGTTAATTATATACACAGGCTACTGCCGTATTGTCTGTAAGAATGATAGGTATACAGTACTGTATTCTGAATGGCTTTTCTAGTCATTGTTACCAGCGAGACTGACACGCATCATTCTTGTTCGCAGGTGATGCCTTTCCAACAGGAGCCAATCCCTTCCTGGCGGGTTATCCATGCCCCTCCCCCTTGACCTCTGACCCTGCATACAGATCAGCCAATCCCAGTGGCTTGCCGATGGCTCAGCTCTGGGCATCACACGCTCACGAAGGTAAATACATGCCATCGAGTCCATCAATCCTCACAATAAAAGACACAAATGGCATTGCGTTGTCGAGAGGTTGCTGTCACTCGGCACTTGCCATTTGGCCCCAGAGGCCTTTTCCTCTTTCTCCCCGTCTCATCACCTCTACTAGTGGGATTCTTTTTTTTTTTTTCTCATCTCTGGTGGTAGTACTGTTCCTGGCTCTGTCCTAAATGTGTCTCACTTCCCCTTTCCTCCAGTCAGCAAGTCTCACTTTCACCTGCCACATCTTTTTGTAATGTGTTATCTTCTTTTGTTCTTTTTCTTTTAAAGCCTCCTGCCTAACATGCTCTCCAGCTCTCTCTTGCTGTCCCACTTTTCAACTCTTCACTTCTCTCTCTCTCTCTCTCACTGACCTAGCTTTATAACACATACGTGTATGTCTTTGTCCTGTGTCCTCCATTTTTTAAAACTCTACTAAGTGATTGAATGTGTGCCCTCCTTACATGTCCCCTGTTTAAGTCTCGCTGGATTGATAGATAGTATTGAATGAGGAACATCTTGTAATGCATGTGGGAAAGCTTATAGAAGGACAAATCTGCCAAACATAGTAGTGCTGAAGGATATAACACCCGTACGTGAGTAATTCATGCAAAAACAATTGAAAATAGCAAAACATAAAATCCACACACTCAGACAAAATAATTAGTTCCAATATTAATTAATGAATTATTAATGGTATTATGCTAACTTTAATATACAGTAGTCTTAAAAGTCAAAATCACCAGCCACACGTACTAGAAGATAATTAAATATCATTACATTTCAGCAAAAATTTGTATGCTACTGTGCGGTTTTTGTTTACACTGGATAGCTTTAGGTTGCAGCACTACTTGATGCATCAAACATTTGTGGCAGGTAAGTTTAATGCCGATTTAAAATAAAGTAGGGGTAAAGCTGTCAAAATGTATTATTACTCACCAATTAAAACTATTATATCGTGGAACATCAATATCTTGACTCATACTTAAACACAAAAATAATATTTTAAATAAAAATTTAAAAAAGGCAGAAGGTAAGCTTACAGCCACAGCTCAACATTATTACCATCAGAACAAAAATAATTTAATTATGTTATGTAAAAAGCATGTGTATATGACTCGTATCATGTTTACATTATACACACTCTCTGAACACAGATAGTTGCTAAAAAGAAAAAAAGCATGTTTTATTACCACTAGACACACTAAACATGCTGGAGTTAACTCTCATAGCTGGTGGGAAATGTTAATGACAGTGTTTACTAACCTTTAATTTTGTGTAAATACGAAATCATATTGGAGGTATTGCCTCCTCGGCAGACACCCTCCGCAAACATGTTTTACATGTCGGTTGGCCCTTTTCTTCTAAGCCGCGGCCGTCTGTAACTTTTCTGTAGCCGAAGTATTCCCATACCAGCGATTTCGTTTTCTTTGATGGGGGGAAAAGTTCAGGAGTTTCACGTCCTCCAGCCATCGTGTAGCACAGCTGACTCACTGATACTGAGCAACAACCGGTGGGGTAGGGTCGAGCCTTGGAGCTGCAAGCAAGGGATTTCTCCATTCATTTTTGGGACATAAAAAAATAGCTAATACCGTAGGGGACGGTATGACGGAAAATTTTTATGGTTTTGAGGTATACCTTGAAACCAGTAATCGGCACATGTCTACATCATAGTGATAAGTAGAGGCGTGCGAAATTTCCGATTCTTAGATTATTCGCGATTTGGCCGTGGAAGATTCGAGAACAATTCACAAATATCCAAATTCCGATTATTAAATTATACCAGGTAAAAGCGGAAGTAAAACACGGTCAGCGCGGTCTTTGGGACGCAATGAGGAACGGACCGAGAGTAGATATGTTCAACTCATGCCGCTAGATAAAAACCAATCATACCTGACTGCGACTGACAGCCGCTACAAACAACGCCCAGTTGCTAGTTGCTACAAACATACGGCTACAGTAGATATCATATATATGTAGAACTAGATGCAACATGACAGACGACGTCGGTGTTAGAAAATGTATTATTGATCAGAGATGCGAAATGACAGACTTTCCGGTGTAAGTAAACAGCTGCCATCTTAAAGCAGCAGACCTCTCTAGAAGGCTCTGTTGTAGCAAACCTAATTAACTTTTTATCTAAAATACTCCTAAATCGGCAGAATCTTGTCTTAAATCTATCTTTAAATGATGAAATAGTTTTAAAACTTTGACAAAAAAAAGACAGAAGGGAAATTATGGAATAACGGGGGCAATTTCAACAACTGTAACAGTTGATTCACAACATTAAATTAATTGAATGTGGTTTAAAGCTGCTGATAGAGAATGGCGACTGGAGTTTTTTATTTACTCTTATTTTTGTATATTTCTTTACTGTTATATGTTAACTTGATACTGAAATAGTAGTTTGGTTTAGCCTGAGAGGATTTTTGAACAATTTTGGAACTAATGTACAAAACATAAAAAAAAAAAAAAAAAAGAGGGGGGTGCATCAATAATCGTTTTATAATCGAATCGGAGCCTCTGAATCGTAAACTTAATCGAATCGTTAGGTGCCCAAAGATTCCCAGCTCTAGTGATAAGTAATGGGTTTGTCCCACTTCATCCCTATTTTTTTTCAGTTAAGGCAAGTCATCACTGTCATGTGAACCTTCCTAAGATTATTATGAATTGCGTACAATAAGCTTTTGTACATCAAAGAAAAATTGAGACAAATCCTATCAGACCTAATATTCAGCGAGATGATGGAATGGATGGAAATTTGACTTAAAACCCAGCCTGAATTATCTTGCTCAAACCCCACGCTGACTCAAGAGTTCACAGACATGGATATAAATAGAATCCTTCAGGGTCTAAAGGTTCTTAAAACCCTTGCTGCAGTAGCAACTGAAGGTAAAAACTAAAAGCATTTCTGGGCAGCAGCTAAGAGTCAAAGTTTGGATATGGTTGGAACTCACCCACGCTTTGCAGAAATGAAAGCTGAGAGAGACAGAGATCAATGCTAGCTGTTTGTTGTGTTTAAATGAAGCTTAGTGATTAAGCTACCCTGCGTTCATTTCCCCTCTCAGTGAAACACTGCCGTTTAATGTTTTAAGTTTCGAAGTAGCGATTCTGAGATGTTGTATCCAGATGCGATATTTGATTGCAAAATTATCGACATGTAGTTATTTATTTGTTTTTGCACTACCACAGGTCATCAGACATTTGTTGCCATGGAGTAAATTTGATTTTGTGTTTCTACTACTACTACTAATATTAATGTAATGGAGGATATTTTTTTACATTTTCCTTGTTAACGCATGGCTCAATTCATTTTGACTAAGAGGCCTGAATGAATAATCATTCACCCCCTCAGTCAAAATGAATTGGTTGTCTCTTACCGTCAATGGCACGGAAAGATGTGCATTCACAGCCAGTACTCCCAATTTTCGATGATTTCCTTTTGATTTTAGGTCATTTCCAGGTCACCTCTTGTTATTTGGTCACTGGAGTTTGGGGTTTACGAGTCACTTTCTGTTCATTATGGGATACTTTCTGATCTTTTTCGGGCAATCCCAGGATCCTTCCCCTACATTTTGGGTCACGTTGTTAATTTTTAGGCAATTCTAGGAAGTTTTTTTTTTTTTGTCAAAAATAATGATCACCAATTGAGAAACCTGGTGAAAACAGATAAATGTTATTCATTTATTTTTAAATTGATGTTGTATCAAAAAATGCTTTTGAGTACTTTTCACTTAGTATCGATATTGAGTGGAAATTTTTTGTATCGTGACAACATTACTGCCTTTTATATATCCACCTCACTGTGCGTTCGTCTATGAACCAGCACAGCTCGTTTCTCAATTTCTGCCTCTCACAGTGTAGACCGATTTATATGCCAGTTCTGCTTCTCAGTACGTCATGCTGGAATGACTGCAGCATCTTTGTAAATGCCTTGGCAAGGCGGTTTGGCCATGTGCAAATGTGTGGCAACACCAGTCAACATAGGAGTTACACCACTAGCATGGAAATAAAGGGCAGAGCCTTTTTTCTATATTAAGAGCTGGTGTCTGAGAGCAACAGCTGGCTTTGAGGCAAACTTGAACCCACTGCTGACCCCACATAGGGAACAACTAAGTGAAAGGTGGAAAAAATACAAACCAAATACAAAAAAATAAAAAGAAAAAGAAATGAGTGAAAAATTTGTTCGGTACGGTAGTGTATATATAGTAACCAAATTGTAAAAAACATCCAACACTGAGCTAATATTATAATGATCCAGGAGCTCTATGGAATAAATGCCATTAAAAATTCGTGCTGTAATTACTCTTCTGCATATTCATGAAAACAGCAATCTATCTTTGAAATCTGTTGCTTTTGCCAGATACAATGTTCTGTAATCAGGCCAAGTTTCTTGAGTGGTTCGAAGCACAGGCACATTTTCTAAAGTGGATCTAACCCGCAAGTATTTCTTTTAATTAGTGTTTTCTCCTTTAGGCACTTAAATATTAAGACTAGTTGGTAACATATCAAGTGAATGAGGCTAATCATTAATGCAAGGATAAAACCTTCTACCAATACAAAAGTGCCATGGGAAATCCTTAATATTCTAGTAAACCTTGTATTTTGGAATGTCAAGAAGATTTATAATACTGATAGGTTATTATTGTAACAGCCCTGATTGCCATTCTTGTCTGTTCTGTCTTCAAACAGCTCAAGAAAATTCTCAGAGGACCCAAAAAATTTAGTGTTTGAATTATTGTGAATATTTTTACTCCTCTAAATTGAAATGTAGCTTTAAAGTGGGAGTTAGTGCTGGCTGTTAATACTCTTCATTTAGTGCCATTGACAGCGCTAGAAGTCGAATCTATTTTGATAAGGAGGGGCGAATGAACATTTGTCTAGTGCCGTCAATGCTAGCCACTGAGTAAAATATAAATCTGCTGAGTTGAACTTATTTATGTAGATCTATGTACATCATAATTTAAATGATTGAGTGTATTAAATAGATGAAAGGTAGAGTTCTGCTGTAATATTTTTAAACATAATCGAATTATGTGTTCCGTTTGTATCTAGCCTACCCTCTTCCTGGCAGCCTATACTCAAGCCCCTACCTATCTCTGGGGCACTTGGACGCACCATCAATCTCCCAGAGTCACCTATATGAATCACATAAAGGTCAGTCACTCATAGGTTTTTCCTTTTTACCTCCACTCATTTTAATATGCTTTGCACTAATGTAGTTTAGCATCAAACATGCCCCAATGTCCAAAGATTTGCATTTGAGATTGCTGTTCTTGTTTTTTTTTCTTAGAGAGCTTTTTTCTGCCAGCTGCTATCAGCCAGTCGCCCCTCCACCCCCCATCGGCTCCTCAAAGCACACTGCCCAGCTTGACACCGCCCCAAAAGGCGTCCCGAGACGGAGGCAGAGAAAGGTCCTGTCGGGGAGAACGTGAAAGAGACCGAGAGCGATCACGAGAGGAGCTGCGACCTCACAATGTGGTGGATCTCACGCTGGATGGGAGGAGCGAGGAAGACCGTCGGGGACGCCTTGGGGATAAGGAGCGAGAGAAAGAGAGGGAAAGGGACACACAGAGAGATGGTTGGTCTTTACATCCTCACCACCATCAACAGAAATCAAACCCGCAGCCCTCCACTGCGGAGTCAAGGTCAAGGCCATCACCTGCGCTTCCCTCAATGTCTCCAAGCAGGGGTGGAGGGATCACCCGGCTTCATGGACACGAAACGGACCGGGGAAGTCGGGAGGGGGAGGGCGTCTCAAGAGCCCACCATCACTCTAACCGTTACTCGAATAACTCAAACTTCCTGACAGCCTCTGTCTCAGAACGCCAAAGGAGGAATGACTCAACACTAGCAGGGACACTCCAGTTCTCCTATGCCCTTCCTCCTTCCCTGCAATCCTCCATCACTGCGGTGCCCCTCCCTCATCTACCCAGAGAGTCTACAAGAGAGCAAAGAGTTAGCGCACCGACATATGTACCTTCTGTGGAGGTTTATGATGAGCGGGTTGGCCCTATCCAGATTGCGTCGCAGGCACGAGACAAGCACGGTGACAAATACAGAGACAGGGAACGGGAGCATGATAAAGAGCTGGACCGGGAAAGTTACAGGTTTCCTGAGAGGAGCCTGACAGAACATCCTCGACTTTCCCAGTCTGGCGACTCAGGCAATCATCGGGAGGAGGGTTCTGTAATTTGTTCCAACGGTTCCAATGGAAAACGAGGCCAGGACTCTTCTCACTCTACTAATCAATCAAGGTTTAGCCCAGAGGCACGGGACATGTCCAAATACTCAAGTCGTCTGGGCTTAGAGCAGACTGGCACGGACAGGAATTGGAATTCCATTAGTCCACTGACTAACTATGCTACCAATCACATGGCGGCCCTCGCTGCCCAACACGGACGCACGCTGTCTTCTCCACACAGTCAGCAATCGCACACACAAATTTCCCATTCCCCTCACACAACCAACCGGCCAACCACTAACTCAAACTCACACAGGCATTCCCCGCAAACAGAGCGTGGACAGAGCCGTACGGGTGAGGAAGGGAGTCAGAGAATCTACCTGGACCCTTCAGCCCTTTACCGACCAGGAGTCTCTGTTGGGGCGGAAAGACCTGCTGGCCCCTCGGAGGTGTCAGCCATGCAGAGTCTCATCAAATACAGTGGGAATTTTGCTTCTGAAGGGCCTTCCTCCTCTGGGCTCGCGGCAGACACCCGAGGGCCCTTCGGGGGTTTGGCGAGTATTGGGCTGGCAGCTGATCGAGAGCGGGAAAGAGACAGGGAGAGGTCAGTCATCGGCTCAAATGCTTCTGGTTCCTTACGTGTGCCACCTCAGCTGAAAAGAGAGCAGGATCGGCCCGACAGCGCCCGCTCCTTTGGTCGAGAGATTGAGGGAGAAGTGCGCCACCCGCCAGTTGGCATTGCTGTTGCTGTGGCCAGGCAAAGAGAAAGCACCAGCAGTAAACAGGCCCCTGGATCTTCAGACCCCCAGAGATCTCTTCTACCGACAGCTATTAAAGGTAATGATTGCTTTTTCTTTGCGTTGGGGCTAAATTATTTGCGGTACATTTCTTTTTCACACTTATATATCGGATAATTAGTCACTTCAAATCATACATTATGTGTATTTAACACTGCATGGTCAGGAACAAGCACCTAGATTTTGTGATATTTTATAATAAACATCCTTTCACGTTCTGCTTTCAAATCGCATGCTCCTCTACAGCTGCCCCAGCGGTACTGCAGGGAAATCAAGATGTACTTCGTTAAATGAACCAAGAGCAAATGATCCCTCATTTTGCTTTCTATGAATTAATAATGATTCATTTTTCTTTGGCTCAAAGTCATATTTTCTCAGCTCTGTTTGACTTGAGGGCATTCATTGCCATTATATGATTGGACAGTTTTTTTTGCCCAAATGACTAATTGCGTCATGTGATGCATTTTTGTTTTTAGGTCCTTTTTGGCGAGTCAGTTGGCTCTCTCGTTCTACACCCTTCTGTCTGCGGTCTTCTTTTTGTCTCTATCCAAATGTCTCTTTTCAGTCTATCACTGCTCCAAGTGCTTTTTCATCCTCTACTCTCTTTTCATTTCCTTCAATGTCTCTACTTCTGAGTTATTTGGCAAAGAACTCCCTCCTTGTCCCACCTCAGGCCCCCCCCCCCCCCCCCCCCCCGCTCTTTTCTGGGCTGCCTACAGTTCCCAGCCTCACCTCCACCCACTTTGCATTAAACATGGTATTGCAGAGTGCAGCTAAAAGCTACAAATAAGCCTTGAACGACAGGAAGACCATTGGGTTGTTGCTAAGCAATGATGCTCCTCGAGAGTGATGGACTTTGTTAATGTGTGAAAGACTATTGTGAGTTTTTGTGAGGTACAATAGATGACTCATGGAGTGTTTATTAGCATGTGCTTGTGCATGCACGTCCATCCCCGACAGAGGCTTTAGTCTATGCCTTGCTGGGTTACACATCGGGTTACACATTTTCAAATAGTCCCCCTTTCTAAAAGAAACTCTGTACAAACAGCTGAGGATTTGCTTCGGAAAAATGCAAACAGATGGAGATGGGCAGCACTGTTGAGATGAGACCCGCTGATGGATGAGATGAGAGAATTCTCAGGGGTGAAAAGAATTGAGTATTAGGGAGGTGAGCAAGGGAGAAAAGGTGGTGGCTAATCACTGGCTTTGTGATGCACAGAGGAGGATAGCATGTGGGGCAGGCTCCCTGTAACCTTGGTAACAGTCTTGAAATCTTTCCTGCGGAGCATGTCAGGGTTGGTTAAAGTCTCTTGTCCCTACACACACACTCTCACTCTCGCGTTCTCTCTGAATGGTTCAGCACAGTTGTATAAAACCTTTCTCTCCATCTTTGTACCTTGGGGACCTTGAGTCAGCTTAGCTGGGTGGAGAGCGAGAGTGCAAAAAGATCTTCATGTTTATTCTTTCCTGGATAGAGTGAGAGCATTGCCCACTGAATTATCGTAGTTTTAGCAGCATAGTAGGTTTAAAGTTCACTGTGTATACAGACAGCCATTAATGTACTGTGACGCTTGGCTAATTAGCCATGAAGGTTGATAGACCAGAAAGACCACATTGAAACTGAAGTAGTCCTTTTATTTGATGCCTATGCTTTTGCAATATGGAAAAAGTATTTAGAGCTGTTACCTAAAGTTGCCGAAAATTGTTTGAGCTAGAGTAGCTAGCTGGATATTTCAGTCTTGGTTTAAAAAATGCATTTCTTTGACTCATTGGTCTTAACCCGCCTGTTGCCCAAATTTTTGTCTGTTCTCCAGTTTAAATTGACCTGTCTTCACTAAACCCCGATTCAAGCAGTTTAATTGAACTTTAAACACCAAATTTCATATTGCTTGAACCAACATCTTGTCCTTTGCCACAATATGTGTAAATGCTCTCCAAAAGAAAACACATTGGCGGGTCATTTTGGCCAGTGGACAACATGAGGGTTAACCTAGCTAAAGCTAAAGACACAAAAACAGAAGAAAGAAGGCTATTGAAGGGATTTACCGTAATTTTCTGACTATAAGGCGTAAGTGACTATAAGCCGCCACCCACCAAATTTGACCCAGAAACGACATTTGTTTATAGATAAGCTGACTGGACTATAGGCTACAGCTGTGTACTCACTGTATTATGAGATATTTACACCAAAATATATTAACCGGTAACACTTTATTTGACAGCGGCATCATAAGACAAATGAACCACAATGAAGCTTTGAACCAACTGGCTAGCAAAGCTTCATTGCTTCAAAAATCTTCATTTGGGCATCACTGCTCGGGGGAGGCAGTCAAACTCTGCTGCTACCTGCTGTCAACGCTGTTGTCGTCCAACATGCCTCTTAGCATGCATTACAGGTGTAAATAACAGTCAAAATTCATGTTGTGTGCTAATTATTTGTTCAGTTACTGTTCCAGTTGTTTCATTTATTGCTAGTTATGGTATTTGGTAACTATTTATTTGACAGTGGCACCATAATACTGTCATTAGACAATCATACTTAAGACATGAATCTTTCATGTGCATTAATGAATGGTTATAACAAATGTTATTCAGTGTTATCTGGCAAATGATCTCACTTTTGAATGGATGTAAGATCCGAGCTAGACATAAATGTAGTTAGTGACATGATTTGCCGGATGACACCTAATGAAATCGGTCATAAGCATTTAGTAATAGAGGTGGGAATCTTTAGGCACCTAACGATTCGATTACGATTCAGAGGCTCTGATTCGATTATAAATCGATGATTGATGCACCCTCTAGCAGCATGAGTTGAACATGATATTTACTCTCGGTCCGTTCCTTATTACGTCTTGAAGACCGCGCTGACTGTGTTTTATTTCAGCTTTCGCTGGTATAATTCAATAATCGGAATTTGGATGTTTGTGTATCGTTCTCGAATCTTCCACGGCCGAATCGCGAATAATCTAGGAATCGGAAATTTCGCACGCCACTATTTAGTAATTAATGCCCATGATAGTGTCATGTCATAATTATGACGGTCTTATGACGCCGCTGTCAAATAAAGTATTACCTACCAACCCAAATAAATAAATAAATTAGCCGCAGTGGACTGTCAGCCGCAGGATTCAAAATGAAAGAATGTAGATGCTTATAGTCCGAAAATTACGGTACTTGGATAGCCATATACATCAAAATAATTGCACATCTGAATTACTGTTGTGAACTTGTCACAATACAAAATGTTTCAACTTGATATTGATACCCAATAAAAACAACTCTATACTCAATACCATTTCTGGTACTACAGAAATATATAATGCTCTTTTGGTGTTTCTCCATTAGTGGTCATTGTAAAAAAAACAACAATTAATTGCCTCCTAAAGTCTTGAATAATGCTTCTGAGTTCCGGTGAAAGCGGAGTGACTGCGTAGACCCTAAGCCTTCATTGCTCATTCGAAGTTCTGCCTCAAGGGAACGCGTTGCTCTGTAATTAACCGCCATGCCACTAGAGGGGTGTGGCTTTGTCTTTGTATGGTTTTGGGGGACTCCTGTCGAATTCCATTTTCCTCCAATCATTGACAGTCATGGCAATGGAGATGGAATGTGTGGATTTGCAGCTGCAGCTAATCAATATTGAACAACAAATTTTGTTAATACAAATGTTGAAGTGTAGGCGACACAAAAGATGTTTGTGAATGTTTTAAAATGCTGGAGTTGTGCTGAACCAGAAAGGTCCGCCGTCACAATCAGCTTTAAAATGTACAGGAAGAGACTCAGAAATGCCCTAATATCATTGGAAAGTGGCCCAAAATCAACAGAAATTGACCTGGAAATGCACTAAAATCAACTGAAAGTGACCAATGTACAGTTCTGACACAGAAAACCCATAAAATCAACATGACATGATCGTAAATGTAGAGGAATTGACCCCGTTCGCCCCAAACTGTAGCGGAAGTGACGCAAAATCAATAGGAAGTGACCTGTGATTACCCTAATATTAACAGGGAAGGCCTGATCTGAATGCAAGCTGAATTGTATTGTGTTGTCAAATTATTGACCCAGATTTTTAACTTTTCTGGCAAGACTCTCTAGATTTTGCTCCAGCAATTTTTATCCATTCATCTCTAAGAAAATTTGTGAAGTCAACAGTTGATGATGTTGAATTTAAAGGGGCCTTGGCTTACAGTTTGTTCTGGTTCATCTCAAAAGTGTTCAATGATTTTAAGGTCAGGGCTTTAAATTTGTTTGAAATTGACCGTGGTTTGATTCATTAAGGGATTAATTATGTGTTCCAATTACCCTTATTTGTACTTTATAAAGTATACTCTCTACTCTGCAAATACGCCATTGTAAGACTTCAAACTGCATTCAGTTTGAATTCATGCCTGACTGCTCTGCAGAATCTATGACAAATGGTTTGAGCAGAGCAGCAGGAAGCTGCGAGACATCAAACACTGCATCCTGTCAGGTCAACATTGTGACGATGCTTTTTGATGGTCGGCCAGATTGAGGTCAGCAAACTGACCTGCAGTGAATTAACCTCTCGTGCACACTGCCTTGTTGTCGTGTTCTATAATGAAGCTTTGATATTCAGTGGTCTATACAATTTGCTTCCTGTGTTGTCACTATAGATGAAGAACGAGGAGAAGAGCGTGCGCGTCATCATGACGACAGACTGCTCGCAGGCCGATTGGAACGTAATGACAAAATGCTCAGGTGAGGACGACTTCTAACCTGTCTAACATATTAACGTCTTGCATGTTTTTAATACAGATGATAGAGATGGAAGTTTGATACAATTTCCCTACATTATATTTGCAGCCCAAAAAAAATCCTTAGTTTGATATGATTATGTAGTTTGCTTTTTGATTCATTACAGAGACCCCAAAGAACTACCCGACTTCACCCAGTTGCATCCGCCACTGCTTTCTAGTAGCTTGACACCTAATATGATGACAACCAGCCTCATGACCCCCAACCTTATGGTGACGGGTGGAGCAGGGCGGTGGCATCCCGACCCATCAACACTGACCTCTAACCCCTGGCTGCCTCGGCCTGGAGCCCCTCCAGTCTGGCTCTCCAGCTCACCATACAGTACGTAAACAGCATTATCTGCTTTTGTTGGTTGTTACACATTTGTCTGTCTTACACTTCGCAAACACAAGCCATCATTTCTAAAGTCGTTTATTCACTTATGCATTGTAAAGTAATACTACTAGTTTTATGTGTACATTAGGCCCCACTGCAACAGTGGACCTTTCTAAATAGTTTGTGTGTTAAATGGGCTACCAATTCCCTTTTCAGCTGTCGCCCTCTTTGACATTTGAGTTATTCAACCCAGTGCTAAAGACGGGCTGATTCCATTTAAAACTAGCATACGGCATGCTTGCGAAATTCTACATGTGGCTGCTTAGCAGTCTTCAATTGGTGTAGTAACAGAGGGAAGTGTTGGCGTTCTTTCAAATGGCAGCAGCAGCAGCCTCCCGGGGTCAAGTACCGCAGACATTCCTGAACTTTGCCGGACGTTCCAGATCTATGTCTCATTCCCATTCCAAAAATAACCATTTCAACACTCAAATAGTGCTTCAGGCTTGCATTTTAACTGTACACACAAAACATGCAGGCGTACAGTGTTCTCCAAGGGCCATTCCAGTCTAGACACTTGGGGAAGAAAAACAAAATCTTAACAAAAGGAGCTAATTTTGGCGTGAGCCTCCTGGTATAACTCATTACATCCTCAAACGGAGTATAAAACCAGGATTAAAAGAATAGTTGTACAAATGTTAGTTTTCAGCTTTGTTATGAAAATATTGTCCTTGTGTATTCTTGGGTTTCCCGTCTCTGCTCTTTAATCCCCACTCATAACCTTCTCTTCTTCACAGATTTGAGCTCTTCCTCCCTTCACCAGACGCTTCCCCCAGGCTATCCACCATCCCTACCAGGCTCCATACCTCCTCCCTTCCAGTTTGTCAGAGATTCACAGACTGGAAAGCTTATAGTGATCCCGACAGAACACCTGCCACATTATGGTATAAAAACCCTTTTCTGGTTCTCTCAATGTAATTCTTGTAATTTTTAACAATGGTCATTTGGCATCCCGGACCTAAAGTAATCAATTGTGATCTTGTTATTACACAGTACAAAGCACTAAGATTTTGCATTTGATGCTAAACAAACTGCTGTTTTAGTAAAGCCACGTTCTAATGTTCCCCTTATTTCCATTCCATTGCGTCCAGGTGGAGACGTATTGGAGCGCGGGACCCCTGTGTGGCCTGGGGTATATGGTGCGGGCACTTCCCTTCAGCATGCAGCCCAGCTCCAACTCCTCTCCCAGCAGCAGATGCTCCGACAACAGGAGCTGCTCATGATCCAGCAGCATACGGCGCAGGTTTTGGAGCTGCAGAGAAATGCACAGCTTGTTGTAAGTGCTTCTTGTTCTCCTAAAACACAAAACGGCCTTATTCACTAAAGTGTGCAAGGAGTTCATGCAAAAAAAAAATAATTCAGCATTTGCAATATGTTTCATCAAATCAAAATTGAATTGTGATGGCTAATTTTGTTTAACAGTGCTTTTGAAAGATGGCTTAAAACCAGTATGTGCAGTGATGACAATGTAGCACAGCGAAATGACGGGCACTATTGAGAAGCTTAAAACCAGTATGTGCAGTGATGACAATGTAGCACAGCGAAATGACGGGCACCATTGAGAAATTTTCTGCTTGTATGAACATTTTTGAAAAGATATCACGACATATGGTTTATTCAGCGACGCAATTCTGGCACATTGAGTAATTGAAGGGCTGACCTATAGCCAGTTGCGAGAAGGAGTCATGCAATTCTATTTCAGTTCTGTTTTGTTTAATGTTGCCGATACCGATACTAGTGTCGGTACCGATACGGCACAAAAATGACGTCATCAGTATCGGGGAGTACTAAGTAATATAAGAATAACACGCTGATGCTGGGACATTTATTTTGGGACCTAAAAAATAGCTAATACTATAGGGACGCTATGACGGAAAAAAATTTCGGTTTTGAAACTGTGACGTTATCATACCACGGTATACCTTGAAACCGGAAATGAGTACATGTCTAGTCTCCTACTAATACTCAAATTCAGTCACATTTCAATGGTAAAAACCACCTACTGTACTTCCAAATCAAAAAAATTTAATATATGGCGGAAAACACTCAGATGACTTGAAGTTCCGCTCTGAGACCCCCAATTTCATTCATTCATTCATTTTCCATGACGCTTTTCCTCACGAGGGTTGCGGAGGTGCTGGAGCCTATCCCAGCTAACTACGGGCAGTAGGCAGGGTACACCCTGAACTGGTTGCCAGCCAATCAAGGAGTCGTACGACCATTCGCACACACACTCATACCTACGGTCAATTTAGAGTGTGTTTAGAGTGTTCAATCAGCCTACCATGCGTGTTTTTGGGACTTGGGAGGAAACTGGAGTTCCCGGAGAAAACCCATGCAGGCACTGGGAGAACATGCAAACTCCACACAGGAAGGCTGAAGCCCGGGATTGAACCCTTGATGTCAGAACTGTGAGGCGGACGTGCTAACCACTCAGCCACCGTGCCGCCCCCAATTTAGCCAACTTTCAGAATTGTCTGATATGCATGTTTTGTGATACATCATTGGAAAGCTTAAAATCTCAATTTTCTGGGGGAAGAAACATTTTGAGCAGGAGGGCATTTTTTAAAAAATATATATTTTTGAAACAGTAAAACCCTATATGGAGGTGAGAGCACACGAGAACAGAATTACAGACGCCAGATATTATCACGTACTTACTTCGTTTCGATCCAAAAACTCCATGTAGCATGTATCACTGAGTGTCAAGACAGCTGTGAATGGCCACAGCTGGATTTTTTGGGGATTTTATGGGTGAAACATGGTAATATAGAAAGGGTCGCGATGCAGAAATCGCAGACATGAAGGAGTGGTCGAGATTTTCTTTTTCATATATTTACCCTTTTAAACGTTGTTTTCCAACTTTTTTATGTTTGGATCAATTATTTATCATCTAACATATCGGAGAAAATGCCACAGTAACAAAAAAATACAATTAAGCGATAGTAATGAGGTAGATATCCGTGACTTTTTTACAGACGCCATTTTTTTCATTGTGACATAATTTGTTTAAAAGTTTAAAATAGGTGAGTGAATAATTTTTTAAAGTGATTTTTAAAAACAAAACAAAATATGAGACATCAAGGAACGATTCTAAGCTAAAAACGACAGACATTTTGAATAATAAATATATTTAATTACCTTCGTTTCATGGCTGGGTTGAAACAAAAGCGTTTGTGCGACGTCTGTAAACGGGGGTTTTCAGGGTAAAACGGACAAATTAAAAATAGTTCGGGGGCCTAATGTGCCATGAATCTGCTATGGCAGCATATAGACATATTGTTCTATTAAACACAACAGTTGTTTTGGCTTAAAACACAGCAGTTTCTTTTGAAGAGGAGTGCAAGAGCAGAAACTGCTTTTTCAGTCGTCTGTGCTTTCCGCCATATATATAATATATATATATATATATATATATATAATATATATATTAGGGCTGTCAAACGATTAAAATTTTTAATCAAGTTAATTACAGCTTAAAAATTAATTAATCGTAATTAATCGCAATTAATCGCAATTCAAACCATCTATATACTATGCCATATTTTTCTGTAAATTATTGTTGGAATGGAAAGATAAGACGCAAGATGGATATATATATTCAACATGTGGTACATAAGGACAGTATTTGTTTATTATAACAATAAATCAACAAGATGGCATTAACATTATTAACATTCTGTTAAAGTGATCCATGGATAGAAAGACTTGTAGTTCTTTATGAAAAATGTCAGTACAAGTTATAGAAATTTTATATTAAAACCCCTCTTAATGTTTTCGTTTTAATAAAATTTGTAAAATTTTCAATCAAAAAATAAACTAGTAGCCCGCCATTGTTGAGGGCAATAATTATTTACACTATAAAATCAGTCGCACCCAAGCGCCAGCAGAGGGCAGCAAAACTCCGCAAAACACAATTAACAAGCGGGCCTTTCACTCTACTGTCATTTAAATCTGTCTGAGCTGGGCCAAGTGCGTTAATTGCGTCAAATATTTTAACGTGATTAATTTAGAAAATTAATTAACGCCCGTTAACGCGATAATTTTGACAGCCCTAATATATATATATATATATATATTGCTGGTCTCCGCCTCTTTACACCTTTTTCCATTAGTTAGCCACCTCTTAGATTGATTGAACTTGCAATTTAGCACATGGCATTCGAGAATTTTACTTTAATCCATCTTGGAAGTAAGTAAAAAAAACAAAAAACACTTCCATTAAATTGGAAAGCACATTTTTTTCATTAGTGTATCATATGCTTTTCAGGAGCATTTAAAGGCCACTGAGCATCGGCCAAACACTGATGACAAAGCAGAAAAGCAGAATGCTGAACCCAAGGCGCGACAATCCTCCACATCTTCCCCATCTCCCTCACCCGTCCTCCAACCCCGCAAGCCACCCCCTTTGTCTCGCTCGCCGACACCCTCAACGTCTTCCCTTACCCCGCTACCGCTGCTGTCCTCACCAGTGACCCATCTGAAGTCAGAGGAAGGGAGGCAGAGAGTATTGTCTCACCCTCCCACACCCCTGCCACGCACTTCCTCCCCATGTTCAGCCTCACCACCTCCATCCTCACCGCGGCTGCCGAAACACGAGTCTGCTGACAACGCGCAAGCGGATAGGGGAGAGCGGAGAGATGGACATAAGACTGCTTTTCAAGACATCTACTCAGGTAAGTATTTCAATCACAGTTTAGTTAGGGCTCTTCCTTAACTCTTTGGCTGGATTGGGAGGAGCCAAGTCTATCGTCTTCAGTGTTGTTAATTTTACTTTAAAAAAGTAATTAATTACAGTTACAAATTACTTCTCCCAAAAAGTAATTGCGTTAGTAACTCAGTTACCTGAATTTAAGAGTAATTAGTTACTTGGCAAAGTAACTAGTGATAATTTTCATGTTTCAAAAAAAAAAAAAAAGGTCACACAATGTGAAGTTTAAAGGGTTTTTGGGACAATTGGCCCTAGCACAATTCTTTACCCCCCACTTAACTAGACACAAGAGTATTGCGATAACTAGATAGTAACCTTTGCTATGTGTGGAAGACATTTAAAGTTTTGAATCAACCTTTAAAGTTGTTAAAATTGCTCCCGCTATTGCATTAGTTCCCTTCTGTCTACTTTCAACATGTGTAAGTTTTAAAACTGTTTCATCATTTAAAGATAGATTTAAGTCAAGATTTTGCCGATTTAGGACCATTTTAGATTGAAAAAAAAAAAAAAAAAAAAATGTAGGTTCGCTAGGAAGGATCTCTACAACAGAGCCTTCCTGAGTGGTGTACTGCTTTAAGATGGCGGCTGTTTACTAACGCATGTAGTCTTTAAACATGTTGCCAATGCAGCCGTGTCTAACATTTGCATCTAGTTCTATTATATGTGATATCTACCGTATCATGTGGGCGTAGTTTGTAGGCTACAGTCAGGTATTATTGGAGCCACCTCGCATCGCCTTTGCAACGGCGTCTTCCCCACTCCTGCTCTGCTCTCTCGTCTCCGTGAGTCCGTCTCTGACTTTTTTTTATTCAACCAACTTAGTAACGCATAGTAACACACGCCTTTCCCGCCTCAGTAACGGTTACGGCGTTGCCAAGATGAGAAAAGTAATTAATTAGATTACTCACTACTGAAAAAAATAACGCCGTTAGTAACGCCGTTATATTGTAACGCCGTTATTAACAACACTGATCGTCGTCAATATGAGCATTTAAAAGAAGCTAACACTGTTTCTTTTACTAACTACTATAACACGAGTGGAGTGAGTACACACATTCTAGCCACAGTACACTGTCAAAAAGGGATTTATTTGACAGTAGTGCTGTACGATATGTCGATATATATACTGTGTATTGCCAAGATGATATAAGACTATCGACATTTTACTTGTTTATAGTCATTATCACCATAAATAGACCTGTTCCTGTAATGCACATTTTAGCCAGCCAATTGCGCCCAATTTACTCTGACTTGCCACATTGATTCAATTTGCCATAATAATAAGACAATTGAAAATAGCAAAACATATATTCCACACTGAACATAGACAACACAATTAGTTCCAATATCTATATTAATTAGTTTATTATTAATGTTATGCTGACCATATACAGAAATATGACATATGATACTCAAAAGTATTGGTAGATGATTGGGTATCTTTAGATTTGGGCATAAAATAAATACTACTACGCTGCTGTTTACACTGGTTTTACATTACTTTTAACATTTGTTGCAGGTCAGTTATGTCAATTAAAAAAAAAGTGAGTGGGGTAAAAGCTGTCATAATTATTGGATAATTTTTCACCAAATAATTAAAAATGTATCATATCGTGGCATAACGATATTGTGATAGATTTTTCTCTATATCGCATAGCACTGCTACAAATATACCTGAGCTGGCAGTGAATGAGTAAAGAAAGTCAATATTATGCTTAGAAATATGTGCACCTATTGACTTGACTTACATAAACATTAGCGGTATGCCATCTATTGCACCCCGCTATTCAATTACGATTCAGGCTGCTACGATTCGATTATTGAACGATCATCACGGTATTAACGATGATCAGAATTATTAAGATTTTCGATGCATCTTTCCATCGTACCTTTCAAGATGTCTTTTTTCTTACTTCTGGCTACTTCATACAGGGTGACCCAAAAAAAAGTTTACACTGCCATAATACAACTTAAATGCCATGTTTATTCAGTTTAGAATTAGAATTTAATCACAATTTATACATTATTGTAAAGAACATGTACAGTACACTCTATTTTTCAATGTGTCCTCCCTTAAGTGTCACAACAGCCTCCAGGCGTCTGCGGAACGCTTGACAGGTCTTCTTTATGTAGGATGCTGTCATCTTTTCCCAAGATCTAACAATGGACCTCTCCAAGGCTGCCACAGAAGTTTGTGGCTTCTTACAGGCACTGTCCTCCACAGTTGCCCATATGCTATAATCCAGGGGATAGAGATCTGGAATCTGGGTGGCCACATATCACCTTGTCAATCAACTTTTTGGTCCCCACCAGAGGTTGCGCTAGACATTTTCGTTGTCTGTCATTTTGACTGACAGGGTCATAAAAATCCGGTCATAGTCTATTTTTACCCGTCACTTAAATTTTTTAAATGATAATGATGACATATTCAATAGTATTTAGTTTTCATTCATTTTTAATTAATATTGTAACACTTGCTTGGCGGCGAAAAATTAGACACGGAAGTCGTGGTATTTTTCTCCCTTTTTACTCTGCTTACCAATAACTCCGCCCCCAAAGAAAAAGAGGCAACGATATAGACCCCAATCACCAACGTCACACAATGATCTTAATTGTGGTTGTCAGCCCAAAATCTTCTAAATATATATTAAATGCATCTTACCAGATATAAAAAGACTACTACATAGTCTGTGGTGATCGTTTGGTGCCCAGACTTCTTGTCGAATTACAGCAGTCCATCTCGCTCTCATCTTCACCATTTTGATTATTAATATTAACGAGCAGAAAAACACGCCGTAATAGGAGGCATGTACGTAGCGGTAATGTGTAAATATGACGAGCTGACACACAATATGGCGGCTCCGGTCAGGGGGGCGGAGTTGTGACGTCATGTGATTGGGTGATTGGATGACGCGCTGGCACACCGGGTGCACCAATAAGAACCTCGCGTTGATGTGTCAATCACGGTGCCGCCGCCAGACCCCGGTGACGCTACAATCTTCTGACAGAAGAGCCAACGACGTCATGCATTAAGAGGGACAATAGCTAATATGCTGACTCGCCACCCTGTGGTCTGGGGTGTGAATTGCAACCTGTCAAAATGACGGACGGATTTCAGTTTTTTCCGTCACCGTTTTAAAAAACCGGTCAATGACGGAAAATATCCGGTTAACGCGACCCCTGGTCCCCACAGATCGGGCACTTCCAGACCCAGGTTTTCGTGAGGCTGTTCCAGTATCTTTCAGCTTCTTTTTAACTTTGTAGACTGCACATCTGGATATTCTCAGATTTGCTGCAATCTCAGTAGGTGTCAGACCGGCACGCAGCAATTCAGGTACAGCTAAAGTTTTCTTCATTTTCAGCAGAAGCACAGGAATTGTAGAGACGAGAGATTACCAGCTGCATTGAGTGACCTTAATGAATCACTTAAGCCTGACAACCTATTTAGATACGTATGTTTCAATGGCTTTTAAACAAGCAGTCAACTGAGTGTAAACTTTTTTTTGGGTCACCCTGTAGTTCATACTTTTAAGCTACTTTTAAGGTATATTTTTCAGTATTCATTAATTAAAGTAGCCCAACAAATTTATGTCTATTACTTTTTATTTCCAATCGCCTCATGATCCGACAGGAACGATGGAAACATGTCCATACATCACAAAGCTGCCCTTAAGCTGCTCTTTTTCACAAGAAGGTGCAAAAACATTCACTGTTTTAAATGCAGTACTTATTTCTCTATTAACAAGACAACAAAATTTACTCTGGTGGAATAAATTCCAAAGCATAAATCCCTCAACATATTATGCAGTTTGCTATCCACACTCAAAACTGCTTTAAAAACAATATTCTACAATATCAACTGTCTTAACATACAGTATAATGCAAGTGCAACATGGGGACAAATCATCTCCTACTCATCGTCCTTGTACTTAAACCTGGTGTACGTGTTTTACATATGGAGAAACTTTTGTCAATGCCTTTTCCATTGTCATGTTGATAAAAAACAAATTGTTCTAAAACGCTTGGTTTTAATCCTGAGGAGTAAATCTCTTGCTCAGCAACTTTCGCTGCAGCCATCACCTTGTGGGTTCCTTTAGGTGTATGGGCAGCAGGCGTCTTTTACTTTCGTTCTGCTAGCAGTAGTAGGGTTTTGTTGTTAAGTAATTATGGAAAACAGTTGTTTTTGGATATTTATGAATCTAAATCGAATGGTCACCTGTGGAATCTCGATGAATCTAATAATCGACGTATTGGCACACCGCTAATAAACATGTATTTGTGCTTATTTTTTTCTTTGTGATCTCAGAGCTCTCACCCGGTTACCCTTACCAGTCGATCACTACTCCTTTTGGTCAGACCGTCCCATCTTATCATATCCCAGGAAACACAGAAGCGCTTCCACGGCGCCACTCCCACACTTTGGACTTGAGTGCCTCCTTGCCCTCAACCCACCTCCATTCAAGGCTGCTGGATGCTGATATCAAACCACAAAAACTGACAACAGAGAATGAGTCATTCCTGAAACAGGAACCGACCGTAGAAAAACATCAATCGGACTTGATGCCAGAACCACTAATTCCGCTATTGCGTAGCTGCAGTCCCGTCGGAGCTCGACAGAATAGACGGGATGAAGGGGCTCCGTTGAAACTTCAGTCGATTCCTCAGGTTCCTAGTCCTTCCCCGCAGCAGAGTCAGATTGTTGATGATGTCAGATTAGATGACAAGGATGGACAAATCAAAACAGAGGTGCAATCATATCAGTGTCAAGAAGCTTATTCTTCTCCACGCAATGGAGCTGAGCCTGAAGCAGTTGTTTACAAGGATCCAGAGCGAATGCAATACCCGTTGAACCTCACAGCAGATCTGGACAGCCAGGAATCTACTAAGCAAGCTGTAATTGAATCCCAACAGCGGACTACACCAAAGCAACGCACTCCAAGTCAGAAGGAAGACAGGCCTAAAATTGCAGACACCTCGGAGTCACCGCTCCCTCTGATCCTCGGTCCTGAAGATCCAATGTCGGGGATGCTCGCTCTGCTCAAAGCCAGCGAGATGTCTCAGCCGTATCCTCTTAGTCAGACCACGTCAACGCTCATCCAGTCGAATCAAATTTCTGTAGACTGCGGCAACGCTGGTCCGCTAGAGATTGTGGCACTGGAGGGCATGGCTTTGCTCAGTCAAATGGCCCAGCAAGAGATGGAGAATATCAGCACAGAGCAGGGTAAGGAGACTTTTAAAAGTAGAGATGATACACAAAAAGCTAGGGATACTTTTCTGAGATTAATTTTAGGATGAATCTTTAATGCACTATACCCTTTATGAGTGACTTAATTTTACTTTGTCTCAACTTTGGAATGCAAATATCTTTGTTGAATGTCTCAGTATTTTATTTAGAAATTGCTAGAGAGCAGCACTTGACACATTTGCTGGTTTAGAATTTATATTTTACTCATTGGCCGCTAATGACCAATAGATTGCCAATCACGTGGCTGTATTCAACATTTTGCTGTGAATTTAAATTAGTTAATCGCTAGTAGACGTCCAATCGAGTTGAAGTGGGACGGTAGCAGTGAACGAACCCTCTCACTTCAAATGGATTGGATGTCTTGTTTCCATCAATGGCAGCGAAAGAGTTACCAAATATACAGCGGAGCAAATAAGTATTTAGTCAACAGCTAATTGTGCAAGTTCTCCCACTTGAAAATATTGGAGAGGTCTGTAATTGTCAACATGGGTAAACCTCAACCATGAGAGACAGAATGTGGAAAAAAAACAAGAAAATCACATTGCTGGATTTTTAAAGAATTTATTTGCAAATCATGGTGGAAAATAAGTATTTGGTCAATATCAAAAGTTCATCTCAACACTTTGTTATGTACCCTTTGTTGGCAATAACGGAGGCCAAACATTTTCTGTAACTCTTCACAAGCTTTTCACACACTGTTAATGGTATTTTGGCCCATTCCTCCATGCAGATCTCCTCTAGAGCAGTGATGTTTTGGGGCTGTCGTTGGGCAACACGGACTTTGAACTCCCTCCACAGATTTTCTATGGGGTTGAGATCTGGAGACTGGCTAGGCCACTCCAGGACCTTGAAATGCTTCTTACGAAGCCACTCCTTTGTTGCCCTGGCTGTGTATTTGGGATCATTGTCATGCTGAAAGACCCAGCTACGTCTCATCTTCAATGCCCTTGCTGATGGAAGGAGATTTTCACTCAAAATCTCTTGATACATTGCCCCATTCATTCTTTCCTTTACACAGATCAGTCGTCCTGGTCCCTTTGCAGAAAAACAGCCCCAAAGCATGATGTTTCCACCCCCATGCATCACAGTGGATATGGTGTTCTTTGGATGCAATTCAGTATCTTTCTCCTTCCAATACGAGAACCTGTGTTTCTACCAAAAAGTTCTGTTTTGGTTTCATCTGACCATAACACATTCTCCCAGTCCTCTTCTGGATCATCCAAATGCTCTCTAGCGAATCGCAGACTGGCCTGGATGTGTACTTTCTTCAGCAGGGTGACACGTCTGGCAGTGCAGGATTTGAGTCCTTGGCGACGCATTGCGTTACTGATAGTAGCCTTTGTTACTGTTGTCCCAGCGTCTGTAAGTCATTCACTAGGTCCCCCCGTGTGGTTCTGGGATTTTTGCTCACATTTTATCATTTTGACGCCACGGGGTGAGATCTTGCATGGAGCCCCAGCTCGAGGGAGATTATCTGTGGTCTTGTATGTCTTCCATTTTCTAATAATTGCTCCCACAGTCGATTTCTTTACACCAAGCGTTTTACCTATTGCAGAATCAGTCTTCCCAGCCTGGTGCAGGTCTACAATTTTGGTGTCTGGTGTCCTTCGACAGCTCTTTGGTCTTGGCCATAGTGGAGTTTGGATTGTGACTGACTGAGATTGTGGACAGGTGTCTTCTAAACCGATAATGAGTAAAAACCATTACTACAGGTAACAAGTAGAGCCTCGTTAGACCTCGTTAGAAGAAGTTAGACCTCTTTGGCATCCAGAAATCTTGCTTGTTTGTAGGTGACCAAATACTTATTTTCAACTCTAATTTGGAAATAAATTCTTTAAAAATCAAACAATGTGATTTTCTGTTTTTTTTTTCCACATTCTGTTGCTCATTTTTGAGGTTTACCCATGTTGACAATTTCCTGCCTGTCTAATCTTTTCAAGTAGGAGAACTTGCACAATTGGTGGTTGACTAAATACTTATTTGCCCCACTGTAGATAAGCAGTGGAGAAATACATAGTACATAAGATTGTAAAAAAAAATAAAATCCTAAAATAAGAAAATACGAAGATTTAAAAGTAAATAAGAAAATTCTATAATAAATAATAAAGACAATAATAATATAAATTTTTATATTTGCCAATCATTTTTTCAACATGTAAATGTTTTACATTTTTAAATTTCCATTAATTTCCCGTGTTTTATTTTCTTTTTTTAATGTTTTGATTTTGAGTTTATTTTTTTGTTTTTTTTCTATTTTTAATTTATTTTTATAGTTTGTTCGATTTTCTTCTTTGATCTTTTAAAGTTAGGATTATCCATTTTTTGAAAAGTATTTTTCAGTTTAAATTTCCTATATTTTGATTATTATTATTATCATCAGTACAGTGGTACCTCTACTTACGACAAGAATCGGCTCTGGAAGTAGTCTCATAACCTGAAAATTGTCAGTAGACACACATTTTACATGTATATGCCCTAAACCATTAAACGTTGAATTTTATAATTGTGGTAAAACTGGAATAGAAAAACAACCAAACACATTTGAATCATAATACCTGTAATGAAGTAGATAATAGAACAAAATGCAAAGAAAAAAAAAAAGGAAAAATATATATCTTACCTTTTCGAATGAGGCAATTTCACGAGATCGATGGTGCCTATCGCCTATCTCACTCCTCTTGACACAAAAATGCAAGGACACCTATGCTCTAATGTACTACTAATGTAATGAACCATCTGTGGGTTTAAAAAAAACTCTTCATGAGACAAAAACACGAGGAGTCTTGTGTTCATTTGGCTCAGACATCGGCCCGCAATATCAACAAAACACCGTCGCGTCTGTGCACGTCATCATACTCCGACACCCAAATTAAAACGTCATCAACAATAGGCCAATAGGAGAACGATATTCCATTACTAAGCAGGATGGTAATATTCTGACCAATAGGCAGCTGGATCATATGGCGCGATATTTTAAAAGCAGAAAGCAGGGCGTACATATGTATCTTTTACAGTATTGTTTAGTATTTTTTTAGGGCTGTCAAACGATGAAAAATTTTTAATCGAATTAATCACAGCTTAAAACCGTTTGTGTCATGTCATTGCTGTAAAAGCGCCTAATTACCATTTATTTACGTCGATGCAAACCTGTTTGGTATTGAGGACGAAATTGATTCAGCAAATTATACGGACGTCCAGCATCGTCATTTGGGAGTTTAGCCCGCTGAATAGCAAGGACCGAGCCGTAGCGTCCTGGTGAGGACATTATATTTGCATTTCGTTGTTCATGCACTGTACACTTATTCAGCATGTTGTTCTCTATTGTATTTTTATATTAAATTGCCTTTCAAGATGACATGTCTGTTCTATGTGTTGTATTTTATCAAGTAAATTTCCCCCAAAAATGGGACTTATACTCCGGTGCGACTTATGTTTTTTTTTTTTTTCTTCGCTGGACATTTTATGGCTGGTGCGACTTATACTCAGGTGCGACTTGTAGTCCGAAAAATACGGTACTGTATTTGTTTATTATAACAATAAATCAGCAAGATGGCATTAACATTATTAACATTCTGTCAAAGCGATCCATGGATAAAAAGACTTGTAGTTCTTAAAAGATAAATGTTAGTACAAGTTATAGAAATTTTATAGTAAAACCCCTGTTAATGTTTTAGTTTGAATAAAATTTGTAAAATTTTCAAACCAAAATTAAAGTAGTAGCTCGCCATTATTGCTGTCAATAATAACACAATGCTCATGGATGGTGCTGAAACCCATAAAATCAGTCGCACCCAAGCGCCAGCAGAGGGGGCGACAAAACACACAAAAAAACACGAGTAACAAATGGACATGACACTGTAATTTTAATAGTTTGAGCAGGGCATGTGCGTTAATTGCGTCAAATTTTTAAAAGTGATTAATTAAAAAAATTACCGCCCGTTAACGCGATAATTTTGACAGCCCTATTATTTTAGCCTCTTGTAACCTGAAATGTCTTCAACAAGAGACAGTATTTACCCGTTCAAACCTGTCGTAACCTGAAAATAACATTTGTAGAGATGTTCGTAGAGGTACCACTATAATTCAAATGGACTGTTTGTCTCTCGCTATATACTATATCGTTTTTTTTTCGTCTTTTTTTTCTTTATCCCATTTAGATTTGCCAAAACAAGGTTTTGACTATCTTCTTGAGGCAAGCAGACAGATTCTTCTGGAGGCCATAGAGAAACAGTCCTACATTGATCTGCCCCGAACACTCGATCCCAACAGGAAGTACAGCTGGAGGCAGAGGAAGGAGGAGCCGGTAGGAAGATAAATATGGTCATCCACCAAGGAAAATGTGGAGAAAAGGCTTTAACTTTCTTTTTCCCCTTTTTCCCCCGCAGCTCTTTAGCAAAATGTCCATGGATGTGTTGGATGCGGTGGAGGTGGAATACCGCATTCGCTTGGCTGAGCTACAGAAAACATACAAGGAAAAGCAGCGAGAGATGAGCAAGCTGCAAAGACGCAGAGACAAGCAGTGAGTGCACACTACGCTACTGTTGTCATATGCTAAGATTTTTAACTTGACATCGATACTCCAAACAATACCATTTTTGCTACTAAATGAATAGAAATCAAAATGTTATGTTTTAAATGAACTTTTTCAGTCCAATTGGTGATGATAAATGAGTTTATCGCTAATAGACTTCCGATTTATTTGAACAGGGAGGCTGGTAGTGAATGAATATTCGTTTATTTGCTGCCAGCCCTGCCACTTGAAATGACATGGACATCTAGTCCCCTTAATGCTAGCCAATGAGTTAATATTATTTTATAATAATCACTTAAAGACACTGTTTGAATTTATATTTTCCACTTACAGTAATGTTTGAGCATCTTCTGCACTGTCATGCTCATGAAGGGATGAAAATTAAAGATTTTGACCCAGTTCATCGGAAAAAAACCGACAAAAAAAATATTGCGGTACTCAATTATTAAAAATAATTGTTAGTTGCAGCCAATGTTCCCTCTAAGCTGGGCGCGTGCGCGATCACGTACTGCTTGACCATACTCTGCGCACAAGAAAATCTTTGCAGTGCACAAAATGAAATTCAGCATAAACGTATTGTAGCGTCACTACTACTGTCAGCGGGACACTCCTATAGGTGCGTTCGATACGGCAACGCAACGCTCTATTTGGTGGTGAAAAGAGAGCTACTCCTGTGCTAATTTAATGAAGCAACATTCCGCTGTCAATCTTCGCAAGCGCTACAGTATTAATTAATATCTAATTTTAGAACTGATATAATCTAGTTAATTAGACCAACCGATCACCTTAGAAAAAAAGAAAAAAAAGGATCACCAGGATCACCGTAAAAACTTTACCTCTTCCAGAGGGGCCGCTGCAGCTGTATTATAGTGTATTTAGTAGAGGTGTGCAAAATTTCCGATTCTTGGATTACTCGCGATTCGGCCGTGGAAGATTCGAGAACGATTCACAAACATCCAAATTCTGATTATTGAAAAATGCCAAGTAAAGCGGAAGTACAACACACTCAGCGCGCCGCGCAGTCAATGAGGAACGGAGCGAGAGTAGCTAAACATCATGCTTCTCATTATACGGCCCCTCGGTTAATGCCAATGCTCAACTCACGGCTCTAGCTCAACTCATGCCACGAGATAAAAAAACACAACAACATACCTGACTGCCTCCGAAAAGCTGAGTACATCCACATAATGTTACGGTAGATATCATTTATATAGGACTAGATGCAATATAGATTTGGTAGCGTTAGCAGCACACCTACAAAAAGCTAGATACGGGCGTTAGTAAACGGCCGCCATCTTAAAGCAGTACACTTCCCTGCAAGGCTGTTGTAGCGAACCTTCCAAGCAAACCTAATTAACTTTTTATCTAAAATACTCCTAAATCGGTAAAATATTGACTTGAATCTATCTTTAAAATAGTTTTAAAACTTTCACATGTCGAAAGTAGACAGAAGGGAAATTATGGAATAACGGGAGCAATTTTAACAACTTTACGGTTGATTCACAACATTAAATTAATTGAATGTAGTTTAAAGCTGCTGATATAGAATGGGGACTGGAGTTTATTTACTGTTATTTTTGTATATTTGTTTACTGCTATATGTTAACTTGATACTGAAATAGTAGTTTGGTTTAGCCTGAGAGTATTTTTGAACAATTTTGGAACTAATGTACAAAACATTTTTAAAAAAAAAAAAGGAGGGGGGTGCATCAATAATCGTTTTATAATCGAATCGGAGCCTCTGAATCGTAATCGTAATCGAATCGTTAGGTGCCCAAAGATTCCCAGCTCTAGTATTTAGTATACCATCATATACTGTATATATGGCCTACTGTATATATGGCCTTGTCATGATGCTAAAACTTTCAACTCGAAATCGATACTCCAAATAATGCTGGATACCATTTTCAATTTTAAAAGTAAATAAATAAATTAATTTAAGAACTCTGTTGACGATGTGGCTCTTAAAAACGTAGGTAAAACTCTTTAATGTGTTTATCTCTAGTAGATGATCAATCCATTTGAAGTGGGAGGGTTTGGACATCTAGTGCCATCAATGGCAGCCAATGAGTAAACAAGGAAAATGCAAAAGTATCCTCCATTACGACCGAGAGAGTGCAAAATCAAACTTGCCCCATGACATCTAATTTCACGTGAAAAAACAAATAACCAAGTATCGATACTTTTGCAATCAAATATCGTATCTGGATACCAGTGGCGTTCCTAGCCTGTATAGTGCCTGGGGCAACACGACGCTTTGGCCCCCACCTCCCAATGAATAAAAAATAATCACAAAAAAAACCCAACAACAGTTGACCCACAAAATACAGCGCATGAAGTATACTTAGCACAACCCAACAACCAAAACGCAGTATTTGCTAAGAATCTTACATTTATTAATGCTATCAAACCAGTTGAAGTTGCACAACAATAAATATGTTCTAGCAAATATTAATTTAACATCACAAAAATGAATAAAATATTGTTGAAACACTAAAAGTGTGGAAGTTTCTACTTGTGAATAGTTGGCTCTGATATGTTGACCACTAGAGGGTCTCCGGTTAGGGGGCACAGGAAATGAAATTGAATATTTTTGGGGCTTATGTGCAGGTGTGCATGCATTTAGTATCTGGTGAATGACATGGAGATATATAGTTAACATTCACAGACCTCTTAATTTGATAAGCTTATTAAACATTAAACTACATCATTTTAACTGTAAACCAACTACAGTGGTATGAAAAGTATCTGAACCTTTTGGAATTTCTCTGCATAAACTCACCATCAAATTTGCTCTGATCTTTGTCAAAACCACACAGATGAAAAAACAGTGTCTTCTTTATCTAAAATCATCCAAACATTTATAGGTTTTCATATTTTAATGAGGATAGCATGCACACAATGACAGAAGGGGGGGAAAATGAGTAAGTGAACCTTCTGCCGAGGGAGACTTAAAGAGCAATTGAAACCAATTTTTACCAAATACTTTAAGTCAGGTGTGTGCTCCAATCACCGATGAGTGGTTTAAAGCTGCCCTACTCACTATAAAACACAAACCTGGTAAGAATTGTATTGATGAGACACATTGTCTGATGTGCATCATGGCTTGGTCAGAAGAGTTGTCTGAAGACATTGGAACAAGGATTGTTGATTTGTATAAAGCTGGGAAAGGATATAAAACCATCTGTAAAAGTCTGGATGTTTATCAGTCGACAGTCAGAGAAGTTGTCTACAAATGGAGAGAGTTTGGCACTGTTGCTTCTCTCCCAGAGAGTGGCCGTCCACCAAAGATGACGCCAAGAGTTCACGCAGAATACTCAGAGAGGTAAAAAAATAACCCTAGAGTGTCTGCTAAAGACTTACAGAAATCACTAGCACAGCCCAGTATCTCTGTGAACACATCAACTACATGTATGGCCAACAATGGTGTTCATGGGAGGACTCCACAGAGGAAGCCACTGCTGTCTAAAAACAAAACAAAACATTTTTACTCGTTAAATGTTCGCAAAAAGGCACTTGAACACTCCACAGATGTTTTGGCAAAATATTTTGTGGACTGATGAAACCAAAGTTGAATTGTTTGGGAGTAACACACAACGTCATGTGTGGAGGAAAAATGGAACAGCTCACCAGCATCAACACCTCATCCCCACAGTTAAGCATCGTGGAGGGAGCATCATGATTTGGGGCTGTTTTGCTAACTCAGGGCATGGACAACTTGCATTCATTAATGCAAGAATGAATTCAAAAGAATATCAGGATGTTTTGCAGGAAAACCTGAGGCCGCCTGTCAGGCATTTGAATCTAAAAAGAGGATGGATGCTGGAACAAGACAATAATCCAAAACACAGAAGTAAATCAGCTTCAGAATGATTTCAGAAGAACAAAATATACGTTCTGGAGTGTCCAAGTCAAAGTCCAGACTTGAACCCCATTGTGATGCTGTGGCATGACCTAAAGACAATGATTCTTGCCAGACATCCCAGGAATCTGACTGAACTACAGCAGTTTTGAAGCGAAGAATGGGCCAAGATTAGTCCTCTTTTATGTGCTGGACTGATCTGCAGCTACAGGAAGCGTCTGGTTAAAGTTATTGCTGCCAAAGGGAGGGCCGCAAAATATTAAATGTGATGGTTCACACACAGTTAAAGCAGACACTGTTTAAAAAAATAAAAATAAAGATTTTCACGTAAGAATCAAAGTAAACCCTATGTGAGTGATCGATGATCCACACTCGATGTGGCGTTGCGTACAAACAGTACAGACTAGTATTTACAATTACAATACAGTGGTATCTTGACATGCAATTGCATCGACATATGATCCTTTCGACATCCGACGTAAAATTTGACTCGTCATTTGTCTCGTCAATTTATAACAGCTTCACAATTTCATTGTTTTCCGCAAGACGGACGCATGGCGGATTTTCTTGTGGGATAAATCAGCAGGTTAGTGCAGGTGGTGAAAAAAGGAAAAAGGTGACACTTGCCATTGAAATTAAAAAGGAAATGATGGAAAAATATGAGCGTGGTGTGCATGTCAGTGAACTGGCTTGAGAATCCGGCCAGAATGTGTCTACGATCATGAGGACGACTCATTATTATTGTAACATCGGCAAGGAAGTCGCTAGCTTCCTCAGGTTGTTAATGATTTATTTCAGAACTTGTGCAGCACAGCACGGCTACTATGCGCTGTAACCGTGCTGTGCTGCACAACTAAAACAGAACATGGAAAGAGAAAGTAAAAATTCTGCCACAACTCTCTCACTCTCTCGTCAGTCACACGGTCTGTTCAGGAGCAACATGATAAAACACAACCGCCACACTAGTAACCAATTTGTTACATTATTATTATTATTAGTGCGATTTGTGTTTATAATATGTTTTGCTATGTGTAATTGTACCTGCAGTATTTATTAGGGTTTGACAGGTTTTTTTGAGACGTGGAGCGAATTAATCGAATCATAATGTATTCCTTTGGGAAAATCCTGCTCTTCATACGACCATTTCGACATACAAACCAGGTCCTGGAACGAATTAAATTCGTATGTAGATTTACCACTGTCGTACACAATCACAATCAATGGCGTGCATGCGTCCTATCAATTTGCTACCCCGGGCGACCGCCCAACCCGACCGTGCTAGTAACCACCATTGCTGGATACATGTAAATAATGATACTGCGATACTTTTAACAACCATACACTACACATGACGTGTACGCCTCTCACTTTTATATCTTCTTGTCTCGTCAGTGAGCGGCTTCAGGACGATGACAGACGGACACTAACCAGGCGGGGCAGAGGCCGACCCAGGAAGAGAAAACACTTGGCCACGCCTCCCAAACTGGACGGCAGGCCTGCAAAGTGAGTGTGTCCCACTTGCTTTTGAATCTATAAATTGCAACCTGGCAGATTTGACCCATTTTGCAGTTTTGACTGTGTCCTAATGTACAAATATTTCCTTGTCTCAGGGTGGGAAGGACAGTGCAATACTCTGGGGATTCTGAAACGGGGGAAGGACACAGAAAAAAGTTTCGGCTGTCCAGAGAAGACGAGGAGACAGAGTTGGGAAATTTAGGCGTGAAAATAAAAAAGAAGAAGATATACAAAGGCTGGAAAGACCAGGATGCATCTTGCAGTCATGTTCCGGAGGTAACACACTTTGTGTTAAACAATCATGCATTGTTTTTAGATTCCCAACTGGTCTACGCTTGAGATTAATGATGTATCTTTGCCGTTCTCAGGGGCTGAAGGTGAAACGTGGCCACTTGTGTGAGCAGGAGCAGCTCGCGTCCGACCTTGATAGAGCGCTTTCGCTCTCGCGGCTTGACTCCATGGGCGCATCCTGTAAACTTGCTTCTGGCTCGAAAGGAGATCGGCCAAGGGGCAAGTCCACGGACAGCCAACCGAAGGAGCGAACCCTCCACTTGACGTCTAAAGGCAAATACAAGGTCTCTACGAAGGCTTCGGAGGCCACACGGAAGGTGAAAGGTCAGAAGAAAAGCGCTTTTTGCTCCCCAATGAGATCAGAGCTCAGCAGCTGCTCTAATAGTGAGTACCAACTTGGGAAACAGTGTCAACACAAATGAGGCACTTCACCATCTTTTAAAAAAAATACATATTTTATGTTTGGTCTTGGTTTGTAATAGACTAATAACTCATTTACTGCCATTGATAGTGATAGACGTTCAATCCAATGAGTACAAAAAAATTGGGCAAATGCAATAATATATCAAAAGCATTGCTGATAAAAACTAATTCAATAATAGCATTGCAAATATTTGATTAATACAAAAAAAGGAATGTAGCAATATTAAGAAAAATTGTGATTTTTTTTTTTAAATATACAAAAACTCCATAATTATTAGGGTTAAAAATATTTGATGGGTATTAAAAATTGCTGGAGTAAAAATAATATTAGTAAAAAAAAAAAAAAAACATGAATTTTATCACTATACAGTGCCTTGCAAAAGTATTCGGCCCCCTTGAATCTTGCAACCTTTCGCCACATTTCAGGCTTCAAACATAAAGATATGAAATTGAATTTTTTTGTCAAGAATCAACAATAAGTGGGACACAATCGTGAAGTGGAAGAAAATTTATTGGATAATTTAAACTTTTTTAACAAATAAAAAACTGAAAAGTGGGGCGTGCAATATTATTCGGCCCCCTTGCGTTAATACTTTGTAGCGCCACCTTTTGCTCCAATTACAGCTGCAAGTCGCTTGGGGTATGTTTCTATCAGTTTTGCACATCGAGAGACTGACATTCTTGCCCGTTCTTCCTTGCAAAACAGCTCGAGCTCAGTGAGGTTGGATGGAGAGTGTTTGTGAACAGCAGTCTTCAGCTCTTTCCACAGATTCTCGATTGGATTCAGGTCTGGACTTTGACTTGGCCATTTTAACACCTGGATACGTTTATTTTTGAACCATTCCATTGTAGATTTGGCTTTATGTTTTGGATCATTGTCCTGTTGGAAGATAAATCTCCGTCCCAGTCTCAGGTCTTGTGCAGATACCAACAGGTTTTCTTCCAGAATGTTCCTGTATTTGGCTGCATCCATCTTCCCGTCAATTTTAACCATCTTCCCTGTCCCTGCTGAGGAAAAGCAGGACCAAACCATGATGCTGCCACCACCATGTTTGACAGTGGGGATGGTGTGTTCAGGGTGATGAGCTATGTTGCTTTTACGCCAAACATATCGTTTTGCATTGTGGCCAAAAAGTTCAATTCTGGTTTCATCTGACCAGAGCACCTTCTTGCACATGTTTGGTGTTTCTCCCAGGTGGCTTGTGGCAAACTTTAAACGAGACTTTTTATGGATATCTTTGAGAAATGGCTTTCTTCTTGCCACTCTTCCGTAAAGGCCAGATTTGTGCAGTGTATGACTGATTGTTGTCCTATGGACAGACTCTCCCACCTCAGCTGTAGATCACTGCAGTTCATCCAGAGTGATCATGGGCCTCTTGGCTACATCTCTGATCAGTTTTCTCCTTGTTTGAGAAGAAAGTTTGGAAGGACGGCCGGGTCTCGGTAGATTTGCAGTGGTCTGATGCTCCTTCCATTTCAATATGATGGCTTGCACAGTGCTCCTCGAGATGTTTAAAGCTTGGGAAATCTTTTTGTATCCAAATCCGGCTTTAAACTTCTCCACAACAGTATCTCGGACCTGCCTGGTGTGTTCCTTGGTTTTCATAATGCTCCCTGCACTTTAAACAGAACCCTGAAACAATCACAGAGCAGGTGCATTTATACGGAGACTTGATTACACACAGGTGGATTCTATTTATCATCATCGGTCATTAAGGACAACATTGGATCATTCAGAGATCCTCACTGAACTTCTGGAGTGAGTTTGCTGCACTGAAAGTAAAGGGGCCGAATAATATTGCACGCCCCACTTTTCAGTTTTTTATTTGTTAAAAAAGTTTAAAATATCCAATAAATGTTGTTCCACTTCACGATTATGTCCCACTTGTTGTTGATTCTTGACAAAAAAATTCA
Source organism: Corythoichthys intestinalis (assembly GCF_030265065.1). Taxonomy (NCBI): domain Eukaryota; kingdom Metazoa; phylum Chordata; class Actinopteri; order Syngnathiformes; family Syngnathidae; genus Corythoichthys; species Corythoichthys intestinalis. The sequence continues at coordinate 12,083,731 of NC_080410.1, forward strand.
ATTTCATATCTTTATGTTTGAAGCCTGAAATGTGGCGAAAGGTTGCAAGATTCAAGGGGGCCGAATACTTTTGCAAGGCACTGTAAATGTGAGTATTAATAAAACTAACACATTGTCTTTTTTACATGCACAAATTATTTTTTACAACTTTTGTGAACACAAATTGTCTCTGCCACTAATTTAACTGGTAGTCTGCAGCTGCACATTTGGGTGTTAGTCAATGTCGTCAATTACATAGTTATGTCACTGACAACTATAGTTGTTCAATAATGACTTTTTAACCGATATTCCGATATTGTCCAACTCCAAAAATCCAATACCGATATATACGGTCGTCCACTTCACGTGCTATTGCTAATTGAATTATGATGCCCCCCTGGATACTTTAATAATGATAAATGTAACAACTTCAAGGTTTTCCATATAAAATAAATAAAAACAAATGAGCAACTTCAACTGAAGTTAACAGAAAATAAATGTCCCATATGAATAATATAAATCAAAATGAACCAAAATATCCATAATTAAATATAAGCAATCATTCACAATTAAATTATGTTTACAGTAGTTACCCCAAAGAGTCACTACGGGGCGACCAAAGCATTACAAATACAGGCGGGCAACCATAGGACATGCCGGTGCAATGACAATTCCAGAGATGCCTTTTGCTTGGCTTTTGCACAGATTTTTGTATTTTATTACTTTTCTAGTTTTCTTAGGGACTATTTCTTTCTGGTAACATAGTAATTATATGTAATGAGTTTATAATTCATTATTTTTCAGTAATTTATTGTTTATTTATTATTCATTTGATTTTTGCACCATGAATACAAATATAACTAACACATAACAAATTCCAAGCATCTTTGTTTGAAGACATCAAATGGTCAAAAAGCATAACTGTTGTGCTAAACTGGGATTAGTCCTAGCACAAAGGCCTCTGCATTCACTCTCAAATCAAAATGGTTATGGACCTAAAGCCAGGAATGAAAAATGGATGGTTAAATTCGATATTATTGTAAAAATGCTTTTCTTGGCTGATATTGATTCTTTCCTTCCTGATAATATTGGACAACTCTTCTGACAACCCTCCCAGTTCAAATGGATTAAATGTCTATAGCAGAGGTGTCCAAACCGGTCCTCATGGGCCGCTGTGTGTCTTAGTTTTGTTCCTACCAATAGAGCAATCAACTGATTACACTTTTAAGACACCAGATTGGTGAAAAGGTGTCACCTTGTTTTGTTGGAATGAAATCCAGCACCCACAGCGGCCCTATGTGGAATTGTTTGGATACCCCTGGTCTATAGCCTTCAGTGGTGCCAAACAGTAAATCAGGGGTGTCCAAACCGGTTATTTTTCCTATCGATCGAGAACAGACTATTTAATCAATGACGTTTCTGCTAAAACAAGCAGGACTTGAGTATAATCAACTAATTACACTGGTAAGACCCCAGATTGGTGCAAAGGAATCCAGCACCCACTGCAGCCCGATGTGGAATAGTTTGGGGACCCCTCCAGTAAATGTTCACAGCCAGTCGAGGCATATGTACAGTGGGGCAAATAAGTATTTAGTCAACCACCAATTGTGCAAGTTCTCCTACTTGAAAAGATTATAGAGGCCTGTAATTGTCAACATGGGTAAACCTCAACCATGAGAGACAGAATGTGGAGAAAAAAAAAACAGAAAATCAAATTGATTTTTAAAGAATTTATTTATAAATTAAAGTGGAAAATAAGTATTTGGTCACCTACAAACAAGCAAGATTTCTGGCTGTCAAAGAGGTCTAACTTTTTCTAACGAGGTCCAATAAGGCTCCACTCATTACCTGTATTAATGACACCTGTTTTAACTCATTATTGGCATAAAAGACACCTGTCCACAACCTCAGTCGGTCACACTCCAAAGTCCACTATGGTCAAGACCAAAGAGCTGTCGAAGGACAACAGAGACAAAATTGTAGACCTGCACCAGGCTGGGAACAACTGTGTCAACTGCGGTTCGCTAGAATGTAGGAATGTGTTATGGTCAGATGAAACCAAAATAGAACTTTTTGGTAGAAACACAGGTTCTCGTGTTTGGAGGAGAAAGAATACTGAATTGCATCCAAAGAACACCATACCCTCTGTGAAGCATGGGGGTGGAAACATCATGCTATGAGGCTGTTTTTCTGCAAAGGGACCAGGACGACTTATTGTGTAAAGGAAAGAATGAATGGGGCCATGTATCGAGAGATTTTGAGTGAAAATCTCCTTCCGTCAGCAAGGGCATTGAAGATGAGACGTGGCTGGGTCTTTCAGCATGACAACGATCCCAAACACACAGCCAGGGCAACAAAGGAGTGGCTTCGTAAGAAGCATTTCAAGGTCCTGGAGTGGCCTAGCCAGTCTCCAGATTTCAACCCCATAGAAAATCTGTGGAGGGAGTTGAAAGTCCGTGTTGCTCATCACTGCTCTAGAGGAGATCTGCATGGAGGAATGGGCCAAAATACCAGCAACAGTGTGTGAAAAGCTTGTGAAGAGTTACAGAAAAGGTTTAGCCTCCGTTACTGCCAATACAGGGTACATAACAAAGTATTGAGATGAACTTTTGGTATTAACAAAATACTTATTTTCCATCATGATTTGCAAATAAATTCTTCAAAATCAAACAATGTGATTTTCAGTTTTTTTTTTTCCACATTCTGTCTCTCATGGTTGAGGTTTACCCATGTTGACAATTACAGGCCTTTCTAATATTTTCAAGTGGGAGAACTTGCACAATTGATGGTTGACTAAATACTTATTTGCCCCACTGTATAGGTTTCAGAGTGTGTGCTGTGGTATTTAATAAAAAGAATATTGGACGTATACCACAGTCAATGGCAGACAATTCATTTTTCATGAATTGCGGCTCAATTTTTGAGGATGTTTGCTTTCCTAACTATTAACCACTCTGTCCTTGTAACAGACTCTGATTCTGAGGGTCACAATTCTGCAAGAGGGGGCTGGCCCTCTCTCACTGGGACACGGCCACTCGGCAACCTGACGCGCAAGAGACACGCCGCATTGTCGCCGACCTCCATGCTGTCCAATGCTAAGTCGCAGAAGAAAAAGAAGAAGAAAAAACATAAGAAACACAAGCACTTATCCCTGCTGCTGGAAGAAGCAGACCTGAGCTCCTCTGACGACTCCTTCGATCAAGGTTACTGACCCCCGTCTTAGAAATCCGCACTGTTAAGTCAGACGATACCTTGTCTGTTGAGTCTTGTCGCAGCTTGTCTGTTTGCCCTGTGCTAAGGCAGCGTTTTACCCCCAGATTGTGCTTTAGCTTGACCATCGCTACCTCTCTCTTGCTGCTGGTTTCTCTGCAAAGTTGCCTTTGTTTTTTGTTTTAACAAAAAAAAGTTTACATATTTCGATGGTGTTTTTATTGCCTGGATTGCAAAGCATTTTTGTAGAATTTGTACATTGAATTGAAAAATTGTGTGAATTTGTGAGATTTTTTTTTCATGAAGTTGTATTGCAGTTTGGTACCTATGAAAGCTTTATTAAAGGTTTGGACCTGATTAGTACGGAAAGCGAAACGCTGTGGTCCTTGTGTCGGCTTCATCAGTCTTGTTTGTCTGTCTTGAGTCATTCTGTCCAACTGTACCTCCACATGTCCTCCTAGAGCCTTTTGTTTGTCCAATATCCCGCTGCTTGGCCCAGGTTGGAGGTCGGAAAGACTGTTTTATGTTGCAAAGAGATGTTTATTCAAGAAGCTTTTAAAAATCTATTGCAGTAGCCCATTTTAAATGAATTATATTGATCCAGATGTTGCCAACAAAGACTTTTGGGATATTTGGACAAAAGAGCTCCTCATCTGTCTACTAAAACTTCCAATAACACTTTTCCGTATTTACTTTTGCTGTCAACGTCTTTGCTCTGTCAGACACCCCCCTCCCCCACCTCAAATTGTCTTATCCGTTATGCTTTGAGTGTCTCTCTGCCTGTTCCACGTGCTTGCGCTGCTGCTGCTGCCTCTGCTACTACGACATTACAGAAGTTTGGCAAGGACTTGCTCAGCCTTAAGCCTGAACGCTTCCTCGCCACGGCTAGTCTATGCTGATGCTGTAGCTAAAGCGTAGCTTAAGCTAGACTGTGCTAAGGCGTGGCTGCGCTAAGGCTAGGCTGCACTCTCGCCACGGTGCTGCCCCGCCCCGCCCCGCCCTGCCCTGCCTGAGGCCACACCCCTGTCACCTGCTCTGTAAGTAGGATGTGCCCCTCTATTTTCTCCACCGCTAACATGGACAATGCTGTATGGAAAGCCAGTTGAGCATTTATTCTATATCGTTAACTCCTAGCTTAAGGTCTGTACTACTAGAGTGCTCTGTCCTCACTTGTAGGACCGCTAAGTATTACTAGTGAGGTATAACTATCTATGGGTGTCACATACCTACAAGTGAGACCTCTGTGTGCGGCAAATTAGTTTGTTAGCAAGTTTTGATAGCATATTAGGCCAAAAGTTTGTGTTAAGTGTTTATGGTGGTAACATGTACTAGTAAGACTCGTTCTGGTAGTATTCTGAAAAGTCTTACTAGTGAGGGCAAAGCGCTAGTACATGGACATTAAACTGGATATCAAAGATATTTAATGAATTCTCAAGCGACTAACCATAAAGCTAAAATTAAAATCAATTCACAGAATATCAACTTTCACTTGATTTTTAATTATTTCACTGACAAATTCAAAATTATTTTGAGATCCACGGTTACGCCATCTTAGTCTGTTTTTGTTTCTCATGTTGCGCCGAGACGAAGGCTGTCACCGTGGCTACTCAAACTTTGTACGAAACGGAAAGCAAGGGGCCTCACAGGGCTGTCCTCTCAGTGCCTGCCTTGTCCTCTCTGTTGTCTGCCTGCGGTTGTTAACACTCAGCGGATTCACAGTACCACTAACTTACCACATCTGCTTTCCAGATTTGCTAAAACTGGAATATTCATTTTAAAATTGGCTTTCATGGTTTCACAGCATTATACGGCCAATTTTATCGACCTCAAGTGGTTCTACATGCACTTTTTGTAACTGGTCATTTCAAATTACATAAATACAATGTACACTTACAACCAGCCATGAGATGATGACCACTTGCAAAATATAATGATTACCTTTGCAAGGACTGATTCAAAACATCATGCCTTTACAAGTATGATCATTTCAGTTTCCATTTGTGCTATCAGAGATGTACCAATTAGCACTTAAAAAAAAAAAAAAAAAAAAAAAAAAAAACTAAATAAATAAATTGTGTTTGCAGCAGTGTAGAACTGAACTGCAACATGAAGTATGTAATATTGAAAATTAGTAAAAAATATTTGTAGTAGCTCTTATGCAGCGCAGTTATACAGTAGGGTTGTCAAAAGCATTTACAATGAAATGTATATTTTACGATATTTGTATCGATACTCATTTATTTTTGTGTTACCACAGGTCAAAAGAAATTTTTGTCATTGGGTAATTTTGATTCTACCATTGATGGCGTTAGACGTCCAATCTATTTGAAGTGGGAGAGATCGAAGCAAATGAACGTTCAACAGCTTGGCACTGCATTAATTAAATAAAAAGTTTTTTTAAATTAATTTTTTAATGTATGTAGTATAAAATTGTATTTTTGAGTATCTGTAGCGAGTTGAAAATTGCAATGTCGTGACATCAGTATTATACAGCAACACAATCTTCAACTGAACGCAGTCATCTTTGTAAAGGCAACCATTTTGATGCAGCTCTTGAAATAGATTTTAATTAATATATAATGACACTCCTGTACTTTGCATCCACTCCAGTGTTAACACTCTTAACCCCGCAAAGAGACGATCCTCCTGCTCATCTTGTTAGACCTAACTGCTTACTACCAGCAACACGCCGCTAACCAGCATTATGCCTCAGTGAATGTGTGTGGGGATTTTGTTTGTTTGCTGCAGTCTTGTCACCCACTGTTGGAAGAGGAAGTGGATTCTTTTTTTTTGTTTTTGTTTTTTTGTTTAATAAAGGCTAGTAATATCTAGGTCAGAGGTCACATGGGCTTTTCTGTAGAGGGTGTGGATGTACAGTAATGTATGCCTCGAAATGTAAATATGCTATTAGGTAGAGGTTCTGCAGCAGAATTTTGATTACACGGCATACAGCCTTTTGGATTGTGTTGTTCTCTTTGTGAGTTTCATCTGTCGACATTGTGTGAAAGAGTGTTAATTCAGTGTACGTTGCTGTGTCATAGACTTCACTATCAGTTGACAGGGCTCGAGTTCGATCCGTAGGGGGCCTATTTTAAAAAAACTTAAAGTATTTTCAAAACCAAAGCCGCTAGTGACCTAAAACCAAAACGGGCACCTCCCTTAGGCATATGATTCTCCATGGGCAGACATTAAAAAAAAAAAAAAAAAAAGTCATTTCCTAATCTAATCCCGCATACTTTTTATTTAAGTATAACAAAACTTAAAATGGCTATAAAATTCTTAAATTTATGCTAGATGCACAAAAATCACCTATATTTCCAGGATCAATAGCAATATTTAACAGATCATATAAGTTTTTGCCCGAAATAGCGACATAGTTTTTTTTTTAATTTTTTTTTTTTATTCAGTGCAAGTTTTCAACAGCTAATAAATAACTCTATTTTCACATCAGAAACTTAATACTATAGGAAAGCATGCAGAATCATCTTAGTTTTAATCAACAAAAGCAAAATTTGTGTTTTCTATATACAATCACAACTTATGTAGGTTTAATTCCGATGTTACTATTGCCTCAGCACGTCTTGAAGGTTATCTGGCCATTGTCGTTTCTCGATTGAAATGTTACATAAAATACGTAAAATGCGATTTATTAAAATTTTTTTTTTTTTTTTTGTATGGACGCAGAAATTTTAAATTACTAATTTGTTTGTCCACAAACAGGCAGTTGGCCAAAAATTACCTGATCATTTAAATGTAAAGTTACGCTACTGTGTATGGATACAACATTGCAGCCATCACAAAACAAAGAGGTTTTTAAGTTGAAAATTCTTCTAAATAAATTCGTACATCCAGGAATTTCCATAGATATGAACATAAAACAGTCTAGATTCTCGGTTAAAAGCGAAAAACTAGGCAGTTATCATTCCTTTTACGTAAATATTTCAAGCTAAAGTTACGCTATTGTGTAATCCAACGTGGCGGCTGTCACAAAACAAAGAGCTTTTTAAATCGAAAGTTCTTGTAAATAAATACGTAAATCCCAGTTACGCAAATTTTTTCCCATTCATCTTTTCTCTCAATGTTTCAAAGTGCATGCATGGTGCTATTTTATATAACTACCTGGAATCCTCGACCAAATCCCTCTTGAGACCATGCTGCCTGCTTGTATGCAGTAAAACTTTCGCCCTTTTCTACCGAAATCCGGCATTTGTATGCAGTGTGTGTTTGAGTTTATAGCAGTGAAAGTTGCACGACTCTCTGCCTGGCCCGGCCCCCTGCGGGAAGGCGTGGCACAATGTCTAGAAGCTGTCTAGTCAACTAATGGTGAAGTCTATGGCTGTGTCGTTTTAAGCAGGGTACAAAAGTTAGGTTTTCAGCACGATATTTAACTTTCTATCGTCATTTTACTTGTCTATCGTCATTATAGCCATAAATAGATCTGTTGCTACAATGAGCATTTTGGTCAGCTGATGGCGCCCAATTTGCGCTGACTTGCCACACAATGGGATTCCATACGCCAAGATGGCACTACTGGTAGCACTACCTACACTCCATTCAATAGTTAGCCAATTGGCTCCCCCTGCCAACCGTATTTGAATAATGCATAAAACACAATTGAAAATAGCAAGGCATATACTGTAGTCCACACAGTACATAGACAGCACAATTTTATTAATGTCAATGATTATTGATAATATGATCCTAACTTAATATACAGCAGTCTAAACCACTAGTCACAAGTATTGGTAGATAATTATATATCTTTATATTTGAGCAAAAATATGGATGCTACTGTGTTGCTTCTGTTTACACTGGATAGTTTTAGGTTGCAGAACGTTTTGATGCGTTTGACATTGTGGCAGATCAGTTTAATGTCAATTAAAAAATAAAGTGAGTGGAAATGTACTCTATTGTGGCATATCGATATCGTGATATTATATGCTCCATATTGTGATAGGAGATTTCTACTATATCGCACAGCACTGGTAAAGTGTTATCGTATTTAAGGCATTGGCTGCCGTTGATGGTGCTAGACCATTTGAAATGGGAGGGCGGGGCATTTTCAATCCACAACAAAATAAGGAAAATGCCGCATGATGGACTATCATTGTTAATGGCAGCAAGATCTATTTTTTAATGCTCTTGTGAGCACTGTGACAACAGAATAACCATCACACCACCTCTGAGCAAAAATGTCTTTTCTGGAACAGAATCTTCGGAGGATGATTACGAAGACGACTACAATGAGGAGTCCGATTCGGAAGACGAGGAGAGCGGCCTTGGTCTGTTGGCCAGGTTCGCAGCGAGCGCTCTCCCCGTCAGTTCTGTCCCTTTGAGCCTTCTTCCTGATGGCAAACATCATAGCCGGCCAAGCACTTTGGGTAAAAAAAACAACAACAAAAACACAAACAGATGAAAGCAGTGTTGTAATGTGGCTCCATGTATATTGTTTTCCTGATTTTATCCTCTACAAAAAATGGTAAAAAGAGTTCCATTAATGAACTGTGCGAACAAGATGCCAACAGATGTGATGCTTCCTACTGATTGTGCTTTTTGTGGTTGAGCCTGTTTGTCTGCCTGTGTATTTTTTTCCACCATTGTGGTTTGGCAGTATTGTTAAATATTCATCCTTGCCTAATTGTCACATTGTGGTAAATGTAATGTTTTAGTCTTTAATAATGCATTTGTTGAGATGTTCAATAGAGCAATTCACATAATTATTGATTGGAGACAATCCAACACATTTGCATGGCTTTTGCACAACTGACCACATTATGAACACATTAAGACACAAATTCAAAGATAATCACATTCACCTGCATCAAACGGGAAGCTTTGTTTAATATTTTGCTTTTATTTCAGTAGCGGCCGGTGATTAAAAGGGCAGTCGCACAGGCAGTACTATTCTGAATATTTAATATTCTGAATAATATTAATTACTTTTATTATTTCATTATGTCCCCCCCCCCCCCCCCCCCACATACACACAGACACACACACTTAAATTTTGATGAGGGGGCACCCTTGCACCCCCTATTGACGAGCTGGCATTTTTTTTTTTTTTTCTAAGAAAGCTATAGTACAGCTACGACATACACCCCTGCAAAGTAAAGATAAAACATCAATAAGTTAAACCTCAGTTCACAAATTTAATTCGTTCTGAGATGGGGTTTACAAGATCAAGTTTTCCCCATTGGAATGATGAAATATAACTAATCCGCAATCACCAGAAAGGTCTTAGTCATTTATCCACGCTGTCAATTTCACACCTTTTCTATAATTTTAAAGTCTGTGCTCCGTTAAAACTACTTTAGTCACGGTAGCTGCATTTATTGCTTCTTTCATTTAAAATATAGTACAGAAAATGGAAATTGTCAAACCAGCATTTGCAGCCAGATTGGAAACTCTTACACCATTCATGTGTTTTAGCTATTTGACTTTTCATCCTTCTGCTGTGAATTTAAAAGAGATTTTTAGCACTTGTAGACATCCAATCCATTTGAGGTGGGAGGGTGGTTCTCCACTTCAAATAACCGCCAATGTTATACAGTGGTACCTCTACTAACAGCATTAATTGGTTCTAGAAGTAGTCTCATAACCCGAAAATTTCATAAATAAAGACGCGTTTTACATCTAAAGGCCCTAATCCGTTCCAAGCAGTAATGAGATGCCACATTTATTTAATCTCATAAACCTAACCTAACCTAACCTAATTAGGGCTGCAGCTATCAAATATTTTAGTAGTCGATTAATCGATGGACTAGTTAGTTCAAATAATCGAGTAATCGGATAAGGAACATGAAAAATTAAAACACCTGAGCTGAGCCTCAAACGATATAATTTTTCTTTTAAATGAGGATGTATGTACAATAAAAGAACAATTGGCTAATTTACAAAAAAAGTCAGCTTAAATTCTATAAAATGCTAATTTTTTTTTACAGTGCTCTTAACAAATGGTTCAGACACATATTCCCACAAAAAAAAAATGCTAAATATACCTATAAACTAAATTATGAATGCATTGAAAAACATTAGCTCAAACAAATATTTAGCTTACGTTGGTCTTAACAGGGAGCAGTTGGATTCAGCATGTGAAAAGAGGCAGACCAGAGGGCAGTGTATCCTCCCTAATCAATAAAACTAAATACAAAAACCTTTAAAATAAACCATTACAACGCCACTTTAACTAAACGAATACTCGAAGCAACAGAATTGAATTTGAATATTTTTTTTCTAATCGAATACTCGAGTTAATCAATTAATCGTTGCAGCTCTAAACCTAACCTAACCTAACCTAACCTAACCTAACCTAACCTAACCTAACCTAACCTAACCTAATCACTAATTCAAACTTTTTCCTGTGAGGGCCACATAACTTTTCCCTTTTTTGATGAAGGGCCGGGGTCAGTTTGTAACAGAAAAAGTGTGACGATTGTGATCGATTATTGTTTTTCAGAAAGCCACAATCAAATAACCCTTTCTGGATTCTTCATGGAACAAAAGTAAATAAAATAAAAATAATAATATAATAATAATACATAAAAATAACACTATTAATTAAATAGATAATAACCAAATAACCCTCTCTGAGTTCTTCACAGAAAAAGGCCTGGAAATAAATAACACTATTGAGAAAAAAAAAAAAAATGCTCTCTGGTATTGTTCAGGGGGCCGGACCAAATGTGGAGGCGGGCAGTATTCGGCCCGGGGGCCGTAGTTTGGGGACCCCTGCACTAATAACTGTAATGACGTAGATAATTGAACAAATCGCAAAGAAAAAAACCTTTCGAGTTAGGCAAAGTCCTCTTTAACGAGATCGATGGTGCCTATCTCTCTTCATGAAACAAAAACGCGAGGAGACCTATGCTCATTTGGCTCAGACGTCGACCCACTAAAGCAATAATAACGCCATTGCGCGTGTGCACGTTGTCATATTGAAACGTCATCAACAATCTTACAACTCTCAATCCCAACTCTTACAGTATCATATAGTATTTTTGACTCTTGTAACCTGAAATTTCTTTAACGAGGCAATATTTTCTTGTTTAAACGTGTCGTAACCTGAAAATAACGTTTGTAGAGGAAGTAGAAGTACAGTGATCACTTGTTTTTCGCGGCTAATAGGGACCGGAACCCGCCGCAATAAGTAAAAAACTGTGAAGTAGCGCCCCCCTCCTCCAAAATATTTTTTTTTTTTTTGCATGTTCAATGTATGTATTCAGATTTAGCATTGGAAAGAGATACATATAAGACATGATTTTTCACTTTTTTCCCAAAGTATAATAAAAGAAACCCTTATGTATATATATATATATATATATATATATATATATATATATATATATATATATATATAATATTAGATAGTTTTATTAGCACTTCTATTGCAATAATTATAATTTTTAAAAATTTTACTGTCCCACCGAATTATTTTAAAACAAGAATAAAGTATAAAAATGCTTGTCTTTATTACATGCCTCATTGAGTGAGTCCACTCAAATCCGCTGAAGCTGCTCACTTACATACAATGAGTTTCCACAGCAACTGTTTAACAAGTTAAATGATGATTGACACATGCGGCGCTTTGAAGCTTCGGGTTCCAGGCATCTGTGGCAAGATCAAACATGAAATGTCTGTCAATCATCGTTAACTTTAATAAGCAATTCCAGTGAACTGCCTGAGCAACAAAGAGCACGGAGTGGGAGGGAGGGAGGTAGGGAGAGTGAGACTACGCGATTGGCTCAGGACAGCTCATGTTTTTTTTTTAATTGAAAAAAAAATTCGCGATGGACTGAGGGCGCTAAGTTTGAAGCGTGAAGTAGCGAGGGATCACTGTGCCACTGTAATGCTAACATACTGTACTTAGCACAGAATAATGTGACAAAGCATGGTTCTATACAGAATTCTGACTTCCCCATATGGCGTAGACTTTAAAACATAGTGGTGGCGTGAATGCTAATCGCAGTATAGTGTACAATGACATATTGGTCATATTTGAAACTTCAAGACCCTGAGACTTTCTCCTCCCGCCATCAGGTTCATCAGAGTGCGAGTGGTCTGACTCTGGTTCCGACTTGCGATTGAGGAAGTTCCCGTCTTTGCTGCATGGCAAACGCTCCGCTCCGGAACTCCCCCTGCTGCCCCCGGCGAGCCGTCGCATCGAGCAGGGCAGCCCGAGCAAGCGTGACGAAACGCAGCCCGTCAAACGCAAGCCTCTACCTATTAAACAGCGAGCCTCGCAGCGGCGGTTCAGCTTCGATCTGGCAACCGCTTCCGGCTTGGGTGGCTTCAGCGAGGACGAAGCCTGGAACCGCCGACGCAGCGAGAGGATCTTCCTCCACGATGCCAACCAGCCAGTCAATCACTCATCCTTGTCCAACACCAGCCAGAGCTCCTCCTTTAGCTCAACCACTAAGCCCGTCTCCAGACCAAAACAGTCTCCTCCCAACCGAGAGGGCAAAGATGCAGTGAAAGTACGTCAATTTTTCATCTAGTGGTTATTCAGAAACCGGGGGAAACTCCTTTTCTCTTCCATTATACCGTCAAAATCCGCTCCCTGGCACTTTTTTGTCTAGTGTATGTGTCACAGTTCCAGCAGGGTTTCCCAGCACTTCAGTCACTAAAGCACTCCCCTGCTGTCTTAAATGCTGCTGACAAGAAAGGACAACTGCAGGCTTCTCCCCCCCTGTGCGCACATGCGTGCGTGTTTGTGTGTCTATGAGCGTGTGTGTGAGTTCAACAGCTCAGTAGATATTGTCGTCATTCTAACGATGCGTGTTCTGACATGTGTAAAACAGAAAAAGAAGACAAAGGAGTCCTCTTCTATGCCTGTGAGCCCATCCTCTCTGGCTAGTCCAATAAGGGACGGCACCACGGCTCTAAGCCTGAGCCCGGCGCGGAAGAGCCAATCGAAAACCAAGACCAAGGCCCGGGAGGTCAGTAGGATGACTGATGAGCTGAGAAGTCATTAGCAGCATAAACTAATAGCTTATTACCCTGGCAAGGACAAAACTGTACAGTGCTCCATTTTGATATTAATGTGCGCAAACACATAATAGTTTTTAGAAGTCATGAAGTGCCTGCTTGCTTCTGTTTTGTCCGCTCAAATAAGCCACATGTTGATCGTGCCATTAAATCCATCTGTCTTTGAGTAATTCTGTAATTGTTGAAGGCTGCCAAAGTGTTAGTAAGACTGTTGGTGGTTTGACGGGGAATTTCCCATAAAGCATTCTCTAAGTTAGTGTTTCACTGATACCATTTTTTGGCTCTTGATACCAATTCCTGTGTGGTATCGACCGATACTACAGGTAGTCCCCGGGTTACGAACGGTTCCGTTCCTACGCCGGCGATGTAACCCGAATTTCCGCTTAAGTCGGAATTAACCTTTTAAATACCCCTAAATACCCCCCAAATCTCAAACTAACTATCCAAAAACATGTCCTATATGCAGTGTTGTTAATCTTACTTTAAAAAAAGTAATTAGTTACAGTTACAAATTACTTCTCCCTAAAAGTAATTGAGTTAATTACTCGGTTACCTTAATGTAAGAGTAGTTACTCAGCAAAGTAACTGACATTACTTTTCATGTTCTACACATTATTACATGGTCCATTCTATAATGTCTCTTACATCAAATATGTTTATATCAACTGGTTGAATTGAACTGAACTGTCTTTCATTCAAAAAAAAAAAAAAAAAAAAAAAAAAAATCATCGGTCACACTTTTTTTTTTTTTTTTTTTTTTTTTTAATTTCGCCTATATAAGCATGTAATGGTATACAAACTTTAACTTTCAAATGCTGTGAGGGAAAAAAAGCCTTTTGTATTTTGCCTGTTGTACTGAACCCACACCAAAACGTGACCCATGTACCGAAGTACGTACTGAACCGTGACTTGTGTGTATGGTCACACCCCTAATTATATATACATATATTTTTTAATATGCAGGTGAGGCTCTGAATCTCTTCCCTCTCCTGTCTTTGCTCTAGTTGTTTTAGTTTAAAAAAAAAAAATCATTATGGATATCTCATTCAAGAAAAGTTTAGGACAAGTTACTTTTTTGGTAATAAAAAACAAAAACAAATTATTAATATATTGTAGCATTTACAAGGACAACGCTCACTTGGTGATGTCAATGCATAATCAGCAGGAAAACAGTCCATTAATTTCAATTAATTGTAACCACCTGAACGCCACAAACAGTATGTAAAAAAAAAATAAAATAAAATAAAGTTGCCCGAGAGCTTAAGATGACGCTTGCCACGCTAAATGCTAATGCTAGGGAGAACCCGAATGCTATGCTAACACTCCATCCCACCTAGCATTGCGTTTATGACGGCGTCACAACCTCCTTCCCTCTCCACCCTCCCGCTCTGCTCTATCCGTGTCTCCCACATCATTCACCCAAATTGTAGTGAAGCGCGTCTTCACATCCTCAGTAACGGTAACGTTGTTGCAAAGATGGGAAAAGGATTTAATTAAATTACTCACTACTGACAAAAATAATGCCGTTAGTAGCGCCGTTATACTCTAATGCCGTTATTAACAATTCTGATTATATGTCATTGTACTGTCCTCGCCAAGACGTTGACGCGAAGTCCTTGCTAGACAGTGAACTAAGCTCCGAAATGACGATGTTAGACGTCCGTGTGGTTTGCTGACTTTATTCAGCTGCTCATGACAGCAACACTTGGAGAATGAAATTAAAATTAAAATTGCATCAAATCAGTTTCATATTTAATGACAGCAATTCCAGTTGCGTTTATAACTAGCTGCTGATCCAGCAATAACACTACACACAAACAATTAGCATGTATCAGTTAGCGTCCGCACATCATCGAAAACAATCACATCAACTCGCCCCAAGTTTTTGACCTCAATTGAAAAACACACAATAAACAGTACAAAAGGTGTTATACACAGGTGTTGCCTCTGTGGATGCTGGATTTAACGTCTACTCAAGGGCATAGGTTTGGCCTCAATGTTGGTAGGGACAATATAACAGCATAACCTGCATGTACACGTTTTGCTGGGGACGGGACATTAATAAGACTAAACAGATTGGGTGAAAGGCGGTCAGGGCTACATTTCTCTCCAATAAGAACCTAATTAATGGATAGGCTTGATGATTGATGCAAAATAAATCTGTGTTGACCTGTACTAACCTGCACACTGCAAATTTACAGTATAACGTCTTAATCTGATAATTCTTCTTTAATCTAGTCGAATAATTTTCATCTTGGTTTGAGTTTTTAAGTCTAGTTAACAGATTAATGCGTCAGATTATTCCACTTACTTTTAAATATTACGATTTTTTATTAAGCCTATACATCTAAAAGTCGGTCATTTTTCACCTAAATCAAGAAAAAAATGCTTCCAATAATGTTTTGAAAAATATCTATTCTTGAACTAAGAACATTTCTTTTTCTTTTTTTTCTTTCTATAACCGGTCCTGTTCAGCTGCTTGACACAGAGAATGGAGATCTGAGTGTCCAATTGGTCAAAACAGTTTTAATATATCACATGGGAGTATGACATGCTCCCATTGTAATCATTCAACGTACGTCGTTTTTAAGGAGAAAGCAGCGAACAGGAGGGGAACAGAAGAAAAGAGGGAAAGAGACAACAACAACAACAAATACATTTAACACCTACTACACTTACAATGAATATATAGACCCTACTCACATGATGTCACAACCACGCCTCCGCGCCATATTGTCCGTCTACTCGTCGTTTTAACGCATTACCGCTACGTAAATTCCTCCTATTATGGCGTGTTTTTCTGCTCGTTAACATTAATAATCAAAATGGTGAAGGTGTGTGTGGCGGTTGGTTGCAATAACAGAGAAGATAGACGGAGAGACTTGAAGTTCTACCGTATTCCGAGAGACCCGGAGAGGAGAGCGAGATGGACTGCTGCAATTCGACGAGAAAACTGGGCTCCAAACGATTACCACGGATTATGTAGTAGTCATTTTATATCTGGTAAGATGCATTTAATATATATTTAGAGGGTTTTGGGCTGACAACCACGATTAAGATCATTGCGAAGCTAATCGCCGACAACATACAGTTTCAAATTCAAGATGCTTATTTCTTCCACCATCATTACATTTTGAATAATATTTAGCTTGTACCAAGTGAAAGAAGCTGGCCTCGTTGACGGATCATCAGTTAAACAGGTGTGTCCAAACCTTTTGCAAAGGGGGCCAGATTTGGTGTGGTAAAAAATGCGGGGGGCTACCTTGGCTGATTTACATAGAACAATATATTTAAACAAATGTTAGCAAGCCCTTCTGTGTGTCACATTTGCTTTATTATTATTTTTAATTCATAATTTCAACAGTCTCGTTTTTGTGGCATTCTCTCTCGACACTCGGGCTCTTGCGAAATACTGCTGCTGTAGCTTCAAGTTGCTATAATTTCTCTCTGCGTATCTTCCCTGTAATGTTGTCGCACATGTCAGCGTGTCTTGTTATTATCGCATAACATCGAACTCTTTGAAAACAGCGACTGTCTCTTTGCAAATGAGGCAGACACAGTTGTTGTGTGTTTTATTGAAGAAATAGTCCAATATCCACCTATCCTTGAAGCGTCGGCCATTGCAGTCAACTTTTTTCTTTTTTGGATTGTCGCCATTTTTGAAATCACGCAGGGTAATGTTGCTTAGAGTGCTGCTCTTAATGTTTTTCAAAGTTTCGTGAGAATAGGCCGAGTTTCTGTGGAAAAGATAGTTGTAGATATCAGGGTAGCAGATGTCAGGCAGAGAGGGCGAAGACAGTGGGTCGAAAAATATCGATTTAGGCATCAAATATGGATCTGGCGAATGGATAGACTGGAAGCTTTTCCACCTAACGCCTTTTATGCAGCGCATCCAATGAGTTTACAGCGTCTGAAAGCACTGGGGCTTCCATGAATTGCTCTATAAACTGAACGACTAATTGAAACCAGTGAGAATATAGGGCCAAACAGAGACGGACAATATGGCGGCCGGATACAGCGACACGTCATTGTGTGACGTCGGTGAGTAGGGTCTATTGGTGATATCGTTAGCTAGTTGTATTATTGAATTAGGAACATTTCTGACGAACAAGTTTTTTAAAGTTTAAGAATACAAACTTTTTGCTTAACACTAAGAAGTCCCAGAGAATTCAGGTAATCCTACTAGTCCCAAACAATGGCTGATATGGCCTCTCCCCCGGAAAACCTAGAGGTGGCAAAAATGACCCAAGTGCTTTTGAATTGGCAAGTCGTTGTCGGACAGACAACAGCCGTTCATATGAAAATGCAACCACTAGACATACATTAACTTCAGACACAATGACCACAATCCATACTCCATGCCCCTGATTCAGTCCTTCTAAACTATAGACACAATTCCTGATTTACACTCAAATTGCAGTTCCAAAACGCTTTTTTTTTCTTCTTCAAAACAATGTACACATTTGGGCCATTCTTTCTGTCGTTATGTGTGGAGTATAGGAGAGGTGAATTAAAAAATGTGTAAAAAGTGTGAAACTTCATAAATAAATGTAATTAAATAAATGCAGCTTGACTGCCACGGAGGAAAGGCCAAATCGGCCATTGCTAGGGAATATTAAGAGTGCTTGTCTTGGGAAAGGCCAAGTCGGCCTCTGCTGAGTTTTCTAGTGTTAAAATATGTCCGTTACGCTTATTTTGAGCTAGCCATTTTTGTTATTTCATGAAATCTGAGTAAAATTTACTTGAAGCACTGGCAGATAATTTCACTTATTTCTAGTACATTTACACTAACAACAAGGGAATTTATTGATTGATTGATTTTTTCAGTTTTAAGGAGGTGGGTTTTTGCAGTGCATATGTATTGGTTCAAGTGCTCATCGGCACATTAGATTTTAGTACTCGCCAATATGGATGACGTCTCCTTTTTGCCGTATCGATACAGATAATGGTGTCTGTTTCAGGTGTCAGACAAGAAAATGGAAAAAGCAAAGTATTTTGTAGTACAGTGACACAGACTTGATACAATTATGAGCACGATTAAAAGAAATCTAGAATCCACCTTTACGAAGGTGATCATTTATTGTCAGGTTTGTTTTAATAGTTTTAGATTGCAGTTGTGTGGTATTCTTCACAAATACCAAGAGCTATAATATATTAACCCTCGAATGTAGCTTGGTAAACATAACTTAAGGACCATCTCTTTGTATGATGCAGTTTGGTACTAAATCGCTGTAAAAATCACCCACGATAAAATAAACAGTGCCAATCAAAATCATTGCCCCCACCCGCCCAATCAAACTGCACTGTGCGCGTGGTTATGATTCCAAATAGTATAAATAACTAAAAATCCAAGACAAAAGCCTATTTCAACAAGAAAAAAATACTTTCTTCTGAAGCCGAATCGAGGAATACTGTTAGCCGAAAAGTCAGGGACCTGTGTATGTTTTACAGCAGTCCAGGGGAGCAGTGAGCCGCCTGATGGAGAGCATGGCTGCCGACGAAGACTTTGAGCCCAATCAGGACAGCAGCTTCAGTGAAGACGAGCTCCTCCCACCGCGCAGCAATAGCGTGCCCGAGAGGTCCTCCACACCAGGTGAGCATTTACACATTGAGACAGTCACTACTCACACAGAAGAAAATGTAGTCATGTGCTGTATTTCATGTTTAATCTATCCAGCTCCAGTGCAGTGTGTGTTGGACAAAGACTCTTTGGCCGACGGGCTTCGTGTTTTGATCCCGATGGATGACCAACTTCTATATGCAGGACATGTTAACACCGTGCACTCACCTGATATGTGAGTATATACTTGATTTATCAATGTTATGACAATTTTGGATAGTGCTGTATGATGTGATGTAATATATCGTCAAAACAATATACAACTTTGTATCGACATTTTTTTTGTTTGTTGTCATTATCGCCATCTGTAGACCTGTTCCCACAATGCACATTTTGGCCAGCAGATGGCAACCAATTTTCACTGACTTGTTACATTGATCATATGCCAAAGTAGTGCCACAATTCGGCCTCAAGATGTCCCTATCGGCACTCAATAGTATGTGCCAAACGTATGTGAGTAATGCATGCAGGCCAATTGAAAATAAAGACCCATAGGCTAGGTTCATTCCGCAGGTCTTAGTGCACAAATCCAATCGCTTTTTGCCAGATCTAAGCATCACGTTTTGCCCGGACTACTTTTAATGCGGGACAACGCACTGACTGTAGAGGTAGAAGCAATAATACCCGATTGCAGCCGACAGCCGCTACAAACTATGCCAACGTTTCTACAAACTACGCCAGCATGATGCTACGGTGGTAGCAGGTAGCGTCTGAAAAATATCACATGCATATGGAACTAGATGCGAAATGACAGACTTGCCGGCGTTAGTAAACAACCGCCATCTTAAAGCAGTAGACTTCTCAGCGCTAATAAATAAGAGTAATGTTATTGTACCTTGCTAATGTAACGTTAGCCCTGCGGAGGGCTAGGTTTCTATTAATTAAGAACACTGTCGACGGTGGCAAACGTGTTTTATATACAGGCTTTATTTAATCTGTAAAAACACAGTGCTGTACAGGGATGAGGGTGTAAAATAAAAAGGTAACTCAGTTATAGCTCAGTAGTCATTGCTGAATAAAACACCTAGTAGCACTGGTGCCTAATGTACTCCAATACAGCAGGTATCATACATTTATTTTGAACACTGCAAAAAGTCAAAATCCTACTAGGACTTACAATTTAGACTAATTTAAAACTCATTTAGAACTTAAAAATAGCTTGACACAAATGGAAATTCTATTGAAACACATGGGAAAAACACCTTACTTTTAAGTGATGTGTGTTATCAAGTGTAATGACATTTTAGGTATGAATTATGTTGTTTTTTTTTTTTTTTTTTCCCTAGAAGTTTTTTGAGTGAAAGCCGTGAATTTGTTGTTGTTGTTTTTTTCTAGTCACATCTGAGATGCAATTGTTGGCTGTTTTCAACAATGTGCATCAAAAGGAAAGACATTGATAGTCTGAAAATGGTTATTAGGTGAAATGTTTTGTTTTTGTCATGTACATTTGTAAATGCTCTTTACCTAAAAAAAAATGTTTTATCCGATTACTAGATTAACCCATAGAATTCTAAGTCAAATACTCGATTACTAAAATATTTGATAGCTGCAGCCATAATCTGAACTCTCAAGTCTCCCAAATTGGAATTCATGCAGCAATTACGTCAGCAAAGAGAAAGAGGCAGGGAGGACGGCAGCGATTGAGCTGTGCATTATCGTTAGCGCCTAGCTTGAACAGCACTTTTAAGGAGGAGGCGGGCTTGACTAAAGTCATTAAAAAATAATAATAATAATAATAAAAATGAAAATAAAAAAAGGGTAAGCCTGAGAATGCACGGTTTTCCATATGAGCAATATTTCAATATTGCTTACATGGCCGAGCGTCGGGGCAACTGAACATATGTGTGTGTGTGTCATTCATATAAACAATCAGTGCATATAAACTTTGAATGTAAAAGGGGATTATTTATGTCTGTTATTATATAACATATAATATTATAACGTAGGGCCAGCATGTGTAGTCATTTGTTTTGATGCTTCTGCGCATGCGGGTCAGTTTGCTCAGTGTGTGCCAAACTGCGTGTTAGTGCATAATACTTGAACGACTCAATGGAAAAAGGCTGTATGAACCAGCATGCCCAAAAAACAGATATTAAGAAAAATCGGAATTTTGCAAAAAGACCTGCGTCCTGAACCTAGCTATATAATCCACACAGAACGCAGACAACACAATTCCTTCAATATCTATATTAATTCCTTGTTAATAATATTTTACTACGTTAAAATTACAGCAGTCTTACAATTCTAAATCACTCACAAGTATTAGTAGATAATTACATGTCTTTACACTCAAGCAAAAATATGTATGCTAGTGTACTGCTTCTGTTTACACTGGATAGATTTAGGGGCCGTTTACATGATGACGCTCAGAGAATACGACACATTTCATGTTTATAACTACATGTTTCCGTCTCCATTCGAACGATGTCGCAATTCCGTGTGAAAACGCTGCAGTTATTCATGCCAGGCCCTAGTGGGCAGTGCAGTTTTACAAGGCAACTGCACTTCCTTGACGACAACCTCCTCAGCCTTGTTGACAACATACCCGGCCACTTGAAGCAATGGCGTCCACGTGATTTTTTTCTTTTGGAAAGGTTTTCTTTTCAAAAGGCACAAAAACGAGAACATAAAAATTATTCAAATTAATAATATTATAAAAATGGTAAATTAAAACCAGTCTTTGGCCATGTTTGCTGTTTTGAATGTTTTGTAGCAGCGACTGCGCATGCCCGAAATGTTTTGTGCGAGTGCTGACGTCATCTGAGCGAGAGCGTTCC
Source organism: Corythoichthys intestinalis (assembly GCF_030265065.1). NCBI lineage: Eukaryota > Metazoa > Chordata > Actinopteri > Syngnathiformes > Syngnathidae > Corythoichthys > Corythoichthys intestinalis. The sequence goes on from NC_080410.1 coordinate 12,105,301, forward strand.
ATTCATAAGGTTGCAGCGCAATCCCTGCAATTGAGTCGTTCTGCTTTGTAAGCCGGAATCGAAAGTTCGCGTCTTCGCTTTCCGTTTTCGTCGTCACCGTGTAAAGGCGAGGTCATCCCGCAACACAATTGATGCGTCTTGGTGTCGCACCCTCACCATGTAAACGGCCCCTTAGGCTGCAGCACAACTCGCTGCATTTAACTTTTGTGGCAGGTCAGTTAAAAAGCTGTTATAATTGGATAATTTCTCACCATACAATAAAAAATGCTAGTATGATATAAAACACAATTTTTTGGGGCTCTGCTGTAGACAAGTTTCTTCGAATCAAAACCGGTTATTGATTGATTGAGAGAAATGTTACAGGTCGTCCGAGTCTATATGGAAGCTGTCCTGTTATCAGTGATATGACTTTATACAGTACACTTTACCCTTTGACTTATCAGTTATGCCTACAGTTTGACAGCATAACTGTTGAAGTTTTGACATTACAGTGTAATGTTATGTCATGCAGAATGAGGCTTGCTGTTTACTTTTTAAGTTGTACATGCCAAAGTGCCTCAGGAGGCAGTGAAACGCGTACTTAACGTTTTAATCACTGGAAGCAAATCAATAAGAGCGTTTGACAAACTCTAAAAGGGGGAAACAACATCAGCTCTCATTTACTCACTTATGTGTGCTCAAATCCAGTGTGGCTGAATTAAAAGAAAACTAGTTTTAATACCCTTTAAGGCAAGATTAATATTCTAGACTGGGGAAACGTAAATGAGAGCTGTGCAACAATAGAGGGAAAAATACTGTGGCTCAATAGCTTAAAGGCCACACATTATACTTTTTTTTAAATCCAGAGTTAAAATGTTTTTCAGTATATAAAGTTGCTATATGCAATTGAGTGTGTTCCTAGAACCTCAAGGATTTTATAGATGACGTTACTTCCTGGCTGAATTTTGAACATACATACAGTGAAGAAAAAAAGTGTTTGAACACCCTGCTATTTTACAAGTTCTCCCAGTTAAAAGCCATGATTCATGAAGGGGTCTGAAATTTTTATCGTGGGTGCATGTCCACTGTGAGAGATAATCTAAAAAGGAAAATCCAGAAATCACAATGTATGATTTTTTTAACGATTTATTTGCGTGATACTGCTGCAAAAAAGTATTTGAAAAACCTGGAAAAACGAATGTTAATATTTGGTTCAGTAGCCTTTGCTTGCAATTACAGAGGTCAAATGATTCCTGTAGTTTTTCCACAGATCTGCACACACTGCAGGAGGGATCTTGACTCACCCATCAGTCAGGTTTCTGAGCTGTCGCTGAGAAACACGGAGTTTGAGCACCCTTCAAAGGTTTTCTATTGGGTTTAGGTCTGGAGACCTGCTAGGCCATGCTATAACTGTGTTGTGCTTCTTACGGAGTCACTCCTAGGTTTTCCTGACTATTTAGTTCTGGTCATTGTCATGTTGGAAGACCCAGGCACGACCCCTCTTCAATGCTCTGACTGAAGGAAGGAGGTTGTTCCCAAAATCACAATACAGGGCCCCAGTCATCGTCTCTTGAATGCAGTGCACTCGTCCTGTACCATGTGCAGAAAAACACCCCTAAAGCATGATGCTTCCACCCTCATGCTTCACAGTAGGGATGGTGTTCTTGAGATAGTATTCAACATTCTTCTTCCTCCAAACACGGTTAGTGGAATTTTGACCAAAAAGTCCTATTTTACTCTTATCTGACATCAAAACCTGCTCCCATGACTACTCTGCATCATCCAAATGGTCATAGGCAAACTTAAGACGGGCCTTGACATGTGCTGGTTTAAGCAGGGGAACCTTCCATCCCATGCATGATTTCAAACCATGACGTCTAGTGTATTACTAACAGTAACCTTGGAAACAGTGGTCCCAGCTCTTTTCAGGTCATTGACCAACTCCTGTCGTTTAGTTCTGGGCTGATTCTTCACCTTTCTTAGGATCATTGAGACCTCACGAGGTCATGTCTTACACGGGGCTCCACTCTGATTGAGATTGACCGCTTAGCTTCTTCCATTTTCTAATGATTGCTCCAACAGTCGACCTTTTTTCACCAAGCTACTTGGCAATTTTCCGTAGCATGTGGAGGTGAACAATTTTGATTCATGTGGTTTTGGACAGCTCTTTGGTCTTGACCGTGTTATAAGTTTGAGTGTTACTGATTGTATGGGGTGGACAGGTGTCTTTATGCAGCTATCGACCTCAAAAAAGTGCATCTTATTCAGGATAATACATGGAGTCGAGATGGACTTTCAATAGGCGGACTAACAGGTCTTTAAGGGTCAGAATTCAAGCTGATAGACAGGTGTTCAAATACTTATTTGCAGCTGTATCACACAAATAAGTTGTTAAAAAATCATGCATTGTGATTTCTGGATTTTTCTTTTTAGATTATCTCTCTCACCATGGACATGCACCTACAATATAAATTTCAGACTCCTCCATGATTTCTAAGTGGGAGAACTTACAAAATAGCAGGGTGTTTAAATACTTATTTTCTTCACTGTATTTTATAGTCCATATTTGGATCAGTCTTAAATTGTCATACTAGGCTTCCAGTTCAAGTGTATTGTACATTTACTAGTGATAAACCCATGACTGGAGTTCTATCGTCAATGGCCGTGAAAGCAAAAAAAAATCAGTCAGAAATGATAAAATGTCCCAAAAGGAAATTGAATGTCTCTCGTCCATTGTCTGCTGAACATTGACCCTCATGTAATTCCTCTCTGCAGATACAGTGTGGTTGTGGAGGGCGAGAGAGGAAACCGGCCGCACATCTACTGCTTGGAGCAACTGCTGCAGGAGGCTGTGAGTAAACCGGACGTCACTGGCATGAGAACGGCAGGGTTAAATGCGCCACATCGCTCCTATTCCTAGTGACACATGAGAAGGGAGTCGCTTGGAGCTGAAAGTGAAACATGAAACATGCATGAAACAAAGTAGGTCATACGTCATGTGACGGCCACATGCGCTAAACCTCCCAGAGCGCTCTTGCTCGCTCTCCCTCCCTGCATGGATTATTCAAGTTTGTCTCAGTAGTCTTGATGAAAAAATCAACGTCGCTCGGGCGATGTTGGCAAGAAACACACATGTTGTGCTGACATTTTAAGTCTTTTATTCTTCTCACTGTTCAGATCATTGATGTGAAGCCTCCGTCGGTGCGCTATCTCCCCGAGGGCACCCGCATCGCTGCTTACTGGAGTCAGCAGTACCGCTGCCTTTATCCTGGCACAGTTGTCAACGGTACACAGGCACACACTCACACGGAAACAGTGCTTGGATGCCATGAGTCATAGTCAATTTACAATTTAATTGTAGCTGGCAGCACGGACAAATGTACAATACCCACGAAGCTTATTCAGTACTACAGTTTATTGTTATATCTTACTTTTGTGTAAGTGTAAATATAAACTAGAGTACACACATACGCGATACAACATACTGGCAGAGAGGGATTTATTTGGCAGTAGTGCTGTATGATATGACAATATACATCGCCAAAACAATATAAAACTTTGTATCGACATTTTACATGTCCATCGTTATTATTATCATCATATATTAACCTGTTCCTGTGATACACATTTTGGACAGCAGATGGCGTATCGATCATGTGTACCATAATTTTCGGACTATAAGGTGCACCTGACTATAAGCCGCCACTTACCAAATTTGACCAAAAAAAATGGATTTGTTCAGAGATAAGCTGCACTGGACTATAAACTGCAGCTTACACCTAAAGATATTAAGCGGTAACAAGTTATTTGACAGTGGCATCATACGACCGTCATAAGACCAAATGAACCACCATGAAGCTTTGAACAGATTGGCTGCAAAGTTTCATTGCTTCAAGAATCTTCATTTGGCCAACACTGCTCCTTTAGGGGAGACAGTCAACCTCTGCTGCCACATGCTGTCAACACTGCTGTTGTCCAACATGCCTCCTAGCATGCATTGCAGTGCTACAGATATAAATAACAATCAAATTTCATGTTCTGTGCTAATGATTTCTTCAGTTACTGTTCCAGTTGTTTCATGAATTGCTATTTGTGGTATTTGGTTACACTTTATTTGACAGTGGCGCCATAAAACTGTCATTAGACAATCATAATTATGACATGACACTGTCACGAGCACTAATAAATGCAGAAAATAAAAACAGATGTCATTTTGTGTTATCCAGCAAATTATTTCACTTTTGAATGGATGTAAAAGATCCGAGCTAGACATAAATGAAAACTTAATTTGCCGGATGACACATAATGACATCTGTCATAAGCATTCAGTAATGCCCAAGATAGTGTCATGTCATAATTATGACAGTCTGATGACGCCATGGTCAAATAAAGTGTTTCCTAATAACCCAAATACAAATACTGTTCATTCGCTGCCATCCCTTCCACTTCAAATGGATTGGACGGCTAAAAATGATAATTTCATTTGAAGGGATTTTATTTTTAAAAATTTCAATTTTAAACATCCGTTCTTTCACTGCCACCCTCCCAGTCAAAATGGATTTGACATCTACTAGTGTCAATTAACGTCAATCATCCGTGGCAGTGAAAGAGTTAACAGGGTTAATGAAATACAGACAGTTCTTCAACTGTCAACTGCTCATTTGCAATTCACTGTTTTCCTCCCAAACAGGAAGTTCAGACATCGACGAGAACGACGATCTCATCACTGTGGAGTTTGACGATGGCGACACAGGACGCATCCCCCTCTCTCACATCCGACTTCTGCCTCCAGACTACAAGATCCATTGTGAGCACATACTCTACATAGAAACTGCACATGCATGATTGTTCCTTTTTCTTTTCTTCCCCATTTTAACACAGAACGAGGAGCGTAAAAATAGAAAACTCAAATCAAGGGCGTAGGTTCAGTTTTCAACATTGGTAGGGACGATATAACAGCATAACCTGCATGCACACTTTTTGCAAGGGACGGGACATTAATAAGACCAAACAGATTATTGAATAGTGGTCAGGGCTACATTTCTCACAAATATAAACCGAATTAATTGATAGGTTAAATGATCAATGTAAAATAAATCTGTATTGATTTATACTATCTTTCATGTGTATTGGTTCAGGTGATACAACGTTCGATTCAGACCTTTGTTTTAAAAAACTACTAAAGAAACATTTTGAAATGCAAGTCCCTTTATTAAAAAACATGGAGCTTTAGGGAATGGGTCCACTTCTGGGGGACACTGGAGCACCCCTATAATAGACTTCATAATGATATTGACGGGGTGTGGGGCGATTAATATGGGGCCTGCATTGTCGGCGTGGCTGTCAAAGCTGACCGAGTGGAATCACAAAGAGCTTTTTTCGTTGAAAATTCTTGTGAATAAATACTTAAATCTGTGAATTCTTTATAGATATGGACGTAAAACAGTCTCAATTCTTGGTTAAAAGCAAAAAAATGTGCAGTTAGCATTTATTTTACGTAAATATGTCGAAGTACAATGCTAGTCTGTCAGTCAATGTGAGAGCCGCCATATGTAAACAGAGCTTTTCTGTTGAAAATTACTGTGAAAAAATTCTTAAATCCCTGAATTCTTTATGGATATAAAATTAAAACAGTCTCGATTCTTGGTTAAAAGCAAAAACCCGTGCAGGTAGCATTTATTTTACGTAAATATTGCGAATTATGAGCCTAGTCAGTAAGGAAATTGTCAGCCGCCATGTGTAAATAAAGAGCTTTTTCCGTTGAAAATTCTTGTGAATAAATGCTTAAATCCCCTAATTCTTTATCGATATGGGCGTAAAAGAGTCTCGATTCTTTGTAAAAGCAAAAAAACGTGCAGGTAGCATTTATTTTACATAAATATTGCAAAGTATAGTGCCAATGCTGTAGCGGCTAATTTCTCCCATTGATTTTTTTCACGTTTCAAACTGCATGCATGGTACAAAAAAAATATTATAATTACCTTAAATCTTCGAACAAGTCACTCCTGAGACCATCCTTCCTGTTTGTATGCGGTACAGCTTTCGTACTTTTTCAACATAAATCTGGCGTTGGATCGCTGCACGTGTTGCTGCGACCGACTGCGAGTAACTGAAGCGGATTGTGGGAAGGCCCCCTACTTGAAGGCGTGGCGCACTTAAGGTAGAATCTGACCCGTCAGTATCATTATGAAGTCTATGTCCCTAGACTCAAACTGAAGTGTTGTAATATAAAAGGGATTTGGGGAAAAATAATGAAAAAAAACACTGAGATATCCAAGGACCGATATACATCTGAGGCATACTAGACTACCCCAAGATTCGGACCAAAGTACTCTAATGAAATTCTGATGTGCAATTTCATTTCTCAGATTTTTTTTTTCATGTCAGTGTCACACTGAAGTGGACCCATTTTTGGATAGCTCCGCATTTTGTTTAATAAAGGGACTTGCACTCTGAAGCCATTACGTTGCATTACCGTAATGCACGTAATGCAAACAATGATCCAAATAGCTAGCTTGACTTCGTTGTTCCTTGTGGAGGCTGGTCTGACCGCAGTGGTTTTGCAGGTTAGCAAGTTCACACAGTTTAATATTATGCTTACTGTGATGCAGGTTGGACTCTCAGTAGCAAAATTAGTGGTGTTTCCCCCACCTCCACAACATTGACATCTTTTCACAATACTTACAGTGGCTGCTGCTGGCTGAACAAAAACTAATATCCCTCTTCTAAGGGGGCAGATAAGGCGGCATGTTGTTGACATGAATCTTTCAGTGCTGTGTGGGTGTGTGGGTGTGTGGGGTGTTAAGTCATCAGCCAACCAAACAGGCGTATGGGGAGGTGAGGGTGGACGGTCACATTTAGCAAGTGAAAAGGGATAAATGTAAGTCTGAACATAATGCAAATAATTCACTTAATAATGGTAGAGTCTGTTCTATCCTTACGACATATGGGAAGACAATCTAAATTACCTATATAACTGAACTCATTGTATAATGCAAATAGGGTGGCTTAAAAGTTGGTGGGGACAAGTTGAGCATCCTGAAAGGTTGGCCTCTACCGTCCCTTTGCAAATCTACGCCCTTGACTCAAATGGTTTCACGCAGCAAGCATTTTGGCAAAATAATCAATGTTTTTAAAGCCTACCGTAATTTTCGGACTATAAGGCACACCTGACTGTAAGCCACCCACCAAACACAAAAACAGTATTTGTACATAGATAGGCCACACTGGACTGTAAGCCACAGCTGTCCCCACTGTATAGTGGGATATTTACACCAAAAGACATTAACCGGTAACACTTTACTTGACAGTGGTATCATACTGTAAGTAGCGTATGTCATAAGAACAAATGAACCACAATGAAGCTTTGAACCAATTGGCTGCAAAACTGAAAAAATTGCTTAAAAAACTTCATTTGTCCTCCTGCTGTCAACACTGTTGTCGTCGTCCTCCTAGCATGCATTGCAACGCTACAGATGTAAATACCGTAATTTCCCGAATATAACGCACACTTTTTCCCCAAAAAATTTACTCGTAAAATCATGGGTGCGCGTTATTCACGGGCACAGGGACGGAGACAAAAAAAATTCATCATGATTCCTGCTCCATTGTAAGCATGGACCAGCACAATATCACCTAATCCGAACAACAGTCATATAATAATCAAGTTTCATGTGGTAAATAATTGTTTTCGTGATATTTTTCACATCTAATAAAATTAAAAAAAAATTTTGTACTATTCGTTTATTATTTACCGGTACATTTTTCTTACCTTACCGTTGCAACACGCCGGCACATGGCGATGTTGTCTTGAAGAGAACGTAACAGCGATTCATTTCGTATAAATGTTGACCGTGTGGTGAGCTAGGACAGGAGTCTGAGGAAGAGAGTCGAACCACTGAGCCAAGCCGCGTTGTTTTATTTACCCTAATTTTCGCACTATAAGGCGCATCTGATTATAACGCCCCCCACCAAATTTGGCACAAAAACGGCATTTGTTCATAGATAAGCCGCACTGGAATATAAGCCGCAGCTGTCCTGTAGTATGTATGTATGTATGTATGTATGTATGTGTGTAAGTATGTATTATGGGATATTTACACGAAAAAGATTTTAACCAGTAAGACTTTATTTGACATCGGCATCATACCAATTACTTTGAGCCAATTGGCTGCAAAGCTTAATTGCTTCAAGAAGTTTAATTTGGCCATCACTGTCAAACAGTCAACC